>NC_138580.1:40310282-40763311 GCF_964289735.1 Phaethon aethereus
GGAGCAGAAGATCCTTTAGCTGGAGAACTTTAGTGCTTGGGAAGAACGACAAAGGTCTTGTTCTTAGTCATTTGTTGCAGGAAGGCTTTAATGTTTTCTTACAAACAGAGAACTTATTAAAAAAGGCAGCTGATGTAGGAATGTAAGAGTGATAAAGCCTGAGGAAACACATTTAATAATAATATTGCATCACTTGATACTGGAATGGTAAAATGGCAAAGAGCTGAGAAGTTATTTTCCATAAAAGTATACCGAAAATGGTAAGGCTTTCTACTGATTAACACTTTATAAAGGTGTGTTGGTGCAGAAGTAGTCCAATGGATGTCAGTGGGGTGGAAGATAAATTTTGTTTAAGCATTTTCCTGGATTTGGTTAAGATTGTAGGACCCTTAAATTCTGGAGCTGTAACAGCACTTAAACCTGTCTTATTTCATGTTAACTAGAGCCTTATTAGGCTGCTAAAACACAGATGCTTATGCAATTGTCAGGTCATGTAGCTGTGGCTCAAACAATACCATTGAACTTAGTAGTATTACCTTTGGGTAACACTTGACAAGACTTGTCAGGTACTTGCGTACACGTGGACTTGCATAGGTGTGAGCAGGGAGAAGGAGAGAGGGAGACAGAAGGGGAATTAGCACTGCCCTTAGATCTTTTTTTTTTTTTTCCCCCTGTTATCCTGACTCACTTGTGGGAAATTACTTTTTTCTGCCAGTATCCCTCTCCAGAGACGTTACAGTATCTATAAGCCCCATGCTCTGGGACTTGGAGAGTTATCTGAACAGGTAAGGGACTCTCTCCTGCATGACCAAATCCCCGTGTTCACACCTGAGCAGAGTCTACAATATTAGTTTGCACTGGGCCACTCTATGAACACCTTACAGAGCTGATGATCCTTGGCTGAGGAACAGGCGCATCTTCTGCAGAGTCCTGGTCTGAATACAGAGGGGATATTCCAGCACTGAAGCGCAGCAAAGCACCTTCACAAATGCATTCAGTCATTTAATTTCCAAACCCATAGTGACAGATGTGGTGGTGGTCAGAGCAGATTCAGCTATACGAATGTGGGAGTATGCTGAAATGGATAATAGTTTGCTCTTTTTCTGCCGACAGCTTTTGACAGAAACCATTTCTCTGATCCCCAGATCCACCCATGAATATTATGAGCTCAGAAATAAGGCCTGCAGCCAAACCATTCTTGGTATTGGTTTTGCAAAAGCAAACAAAAACAAGTGATGAGGTCTGTCCATCTGTTTTTAAGCCATTTCTAATTATAGCATGTTTTCTCAATACAATCAATTCCTCCTGTTGCCCTGGTGGGATCACTTAGATGGTTATCAGGAGCTGATGGTTCTGCCTGAGCCAAATTCCAAGGAACCTGTATTCTTCTGTGTTACAAAGCAATGCTTGTATGGCAGGATGGTTTCTAGCTATGTGCTGTACCGTAGCGTGGACTCGCGTGCTGAAGCTCGTTCCTTAGTCCCCATCACTGTGTCAGCAGGCTTTGCTGAGCTGGTAAGGAGGGACCAAATAGTGCATGAGAGGGAGAAGCAGCCTTGCTGGAGGACTAGGCAGAGAAAAAAGTGCACTCAAACAGGAGAGCGGTGTGACAAGGCAGCCATGTGTTGACCTGACCAGCTCACCTTGAAGGTAGAGCATGTAGGTGTCTTTGTGCTGCACTAGTGTTGTGTCATGTTCAGTGACAGGGACGTTGTAGACAGAGGGGAAGTATTGTTCTGGAAGTTGCTGTCCACAGCTTCCCTGTGCGTCAGTGCAGAGACAGCCGGATAATCCAAGTTACAATATTTTGGGAAGCTGGGTTAATTATTGAGGTAATACCAAAATTGCATGAGGGGAAAATTCTGTTGAGGAGAGAAAATGAAAGATTTAAAGAGCTTGCTGATAGTGATTTTTGCTAATAATTATAATATATTTTCATTAAATCTAGTCAAAATAGCAGAAGGAAAAAAAAAATCATTCAGATACTTGCATGGATTGCATGAATGCTTTTTGGCTAAAAGTTTCAGGTTTCCTAGTGTTGCCTGAAAGTAAAAGGCAAGCTTGAGCTCAAGCATCCTTGTGAGTTTGTCTTTTTATGACACACAAAAGAAAAAGATGTTCCACGAAGAATTTCTGACCAGGTCTATTTTTATGCTAATGACCTCTGCAGCAGACAGTAGTTCTTCCTGTTGCTCACCCTTAAATTAAAATCAAGCTTCTGGGCAGGATCTTACTTTTGTGGACACAGATGACCTGATCCTTCTAACTTGCTTGAGCAGAACAGCCAATTCCACCATAAATAATTTGCAGAAATGTGTATAGTTTGTTTGGGTTCTGTGGAGTATTTTTTTGTTTGGGTTATGTGTTTTTTTTCTGAAAACTTCCTTTTTCCCTTAGTAATTATGCTATAAGCATTTAACTGGGTAAGCAGTGCCAATGAAAACCCTTCTAAAATATCATTTTTCATGGTCATCCTGCCGGCAGGGCTTAAACTTAATGACTCATGTGAATCTCTGTTCCTCTCCCAGTGGGAGCTAATAAATCCTAACGGAGTAGCTGCCACTTTTATAGCTCTAGGAAAGATGGAGGAAATGAGCTCCATTAAGACTCTTGGTGGATGGAGGACACAAAAGTCAGAAGGCTGAAGGAAGCTGAGGAACACATGGTGGTCCTTCAGCTGTTCTACACAGCTGTAGCTGGAGACACTGCAGCAATTTGTTTGCTTTACAGTGTGTTGGTGCCATCTGACACTGAAATGCCCTTGTGTTTGCATTGGCAGAAATGAGGTATAGTCTGTTTCTTAAGGACACGCCAGTCCTCCACCATTGCAAGACTTCAGGACACCACAACGCCTGCAGTCTCTCACGCCCTTCCAGTAACATATTATAGTTTTTGAGGGTTTTGGTCTTTTCTGAAAGCAGCCTTATTTTTTTAGGTCTGATTTATGGTTGCGGCGAGTCTGGAATGGATGTGCTGTGGACCAAACACCTCTGCTGTGCTTCTCTGGGATTTGTGGGGAGTGATCTCAGTGCCCCAGCTGGTCTCCAGTGCAGTGGAGATAAGTGGCATCCATATTCCATTCTCAAAGCACTGTCAAGGGAATGATTTACTGAGCGCAGCTTCTTTCATGAATGATGACATTTGCACAAAGCATCAGTGAGAAGCTTGAATGGGGGATTGGGATCCCAATTTGCTTAAGCATAGGGATTCATTGTGCAAGGAGATGGCTTATGTTGTCAGTGTGTTACGAGGACTAGCAGATGAACCCAGCCAGCCACAGAAGCCCAAACAACAGTGGGAGGATGACTGAATTAGCAGGCTCTGCAGCACACTGCAATCGTTCATTGCTGTCAGAGCTGAGGCCGTTACATAGATGACAAAGTTACGTCATCCCTCACAGCATTTGCCCTGCTTGATGCAAGGCTGGGCTGGAGCAGGGTCTGCCCAAATGTGGGAAGTGGGGAGGATCCCCTGTGAGACAAAGGTCCTGACAATGACCAAGTGCTGGGGTCACTTAGGTACAGGGTGGCCAAAGGAGTTTCATGGGGCTTGGGCAGGCTGGCTGTTGTGCTCATGCGTACTAGAGCTGGGTGATGCAGAAGCAGCCTGAAGCCCAGAGTAGGTAGGATCCACGGGAGCAATGAGTTAGGAACTGGAAAATCACACTTCGTCTGCATGGTGGCTAGCTGCACTTGGGCTAGGGTCAAGGTAGCATTGCCCTCCTGGCTCTCCAGCTCTCCTCACCAGTTGACTGCAGCACATGGGATGTGTTTTAAACAAATACACTCAGAGGAAACTTAAAAGATATACAAAAATCTCATGAATTGGCTAGGTAATCTGTGAGCATATTTTAATAGTAGGGGTCAAGTGGGAACTGTTTGAGGGGAATTTCTAAGTGTAGGTACTTTGTTGTAGGCATTACCAATTTTGTCCTGATGAAAGTTATTTTCAGAAAATACCTTCAGCTCCTGTGGTGATCAGCCTCGCTGTTCAGAGTTATCCTCTTTTCTATCAACAACATGGCTGGCCTCTGACTGCCATTTATCCACTGTGTGTCAATTTAACTCTCATTTAAAAAAGAACAATCTCTTTTTCCCTTCCTTCCCCAAAGAGAAGTTATTCTTTCTTTAATATGAGACATCTGGTCTCTGGGATCTATAGCAAAAGCAAAGAAAGCAAGAAAAAATTTGGTTGGAAAAATATCCCAGCTTTTATTATCATGTCCCACAGAAATTCCTCCCATAGAGCTGCATGAGAAAAGTGAAAGTAGATCTGATAAAAAGCCCACAGACCAACGATTTATTCCCTCCACTTTTTTTTTTTTTGCAGTATGCCTTGCACCTCCCCAAAACACCTTTGCTTAGCTGAGGTGGGACACCAGCTTTCATCCACTGCTAAGGATCCTTTGGTGATAGCTCAGATAACTTTGTAGAATATCTGTAAGGTGATCTGATGAGATCAGAAATGCTCTGGCCACTTAGGTTTTTTTGTCAGGCAATCTGACTTTTTTAAAAGTACCTGTTGCTTTTTTAATGAAAAGATTGTGAACTGTGGAAAAATATCCATGGAAAACTTTCACCTTTAAGATGAGCATTCAAGAAATTCAGAAATGCTTCTGGTTTATATCCCAAACCATGTTTTTTTTAATCTGGAAATGATGCTATGCTAATTCATGGGAGCCTTATAACACTGAGCTTCCTTAGCTGTGCAGCATTTCCCAGGCTGACTTCTCGTCGCGTCTTTTCTGGTGGTAGGGTACTGATGTACCATGGGAGGCACCTGGTTTACAGAAGATACTAGGAAACGGTGGTCATCAGCCAAACCAGAGGTCTGTACTGCAGAAGTTTCCCTGAGTGCAATGATTTTAGTTTTAGCTGAAATAGTCAAGTTTACAGATTTCTGCCCCAAAGTTTAAATTGTCACTAGGCATGTTGTTGAAACCACAGGTAAGGTATTGTCACAAGATGATTTCACTTTCTTCTGGCTTCTCCGCAGCATTCATTCCGTAACTCAGATCTGCAGCAATAAATCCATCATTACAAGAATAAAGGAGAGAATATGACTCTCAGTCATTTTTTGAATCTCTGCATCGTGAGTTGGCTTGGCATTCATCCCGACTCTTAGCATAAATTAGAGCAGCCTGAGGTTTGGTTTAAATTTGTACCAAAGATGGCCAGGGACTGACTCCAGGACTTAAACCAGACTCCTAGAGTCAAGCCAGGTGTGAGGACACTGAGTGTTACAAAAACTTTTTTCCTATTCTAACATGGAAACACACCCAGCTCCTCTGGGTGAGAATTATTGTCTTTTAAACCAAGTCTGTCTTCAGCTGGGTGTCAAAGTACAGGATGCTGAGGTTGTATTGGAAATGTTGTTGCATATCTTGCTGTTTAAAGGGGTGTGAGTCGGTCCACTGACCTTGGTTGTGAATGGTGCATAGCTGAAAAATCTCATCTGGGTTCCTTCTGGAAAATTGGAGAGTTGAATCAGATGTGAAGTTAAATATAGCAGTCAAGTCTGAATAGAGGTCTGAACTTCATGGTCCAGACAAATTAAAATGAGGATGAGAACAGATTTGTGTGGCTTAGGTCAATTGCTGATAGATGGGAAAGGAATAAAGCAGGAATGCCTTCTGGCATTTTTTTACTATTTTCAAATTAATTTCAAATTAATTTCAGGAGGTAGGAGGATGGACATTCAGCATGAGATGAGCAAAACCAGGAAAATTTCTGGTGCAGAGATCCTTTGCTGGACTCCATGGACCAAGATAAGCCTCAGAGGGCCAGAAAGCTTTAGGATCTTACTGGAGCAGCTAGGCAATCTGAGCAGTCAGAGCATCAGCAGCGCGACAGGTAAAATGATTGCATGTCAGGGTGAGAGACAAGTTATTACAGAAATCGGAAGCCATGAAAAGAGTTGGTTTTGTACCATATTATTATAACTTATAATGTGCCCTGCAAAAAGCAGCAGTTATGATCCAGACTTCCAGCTCTTTCCAATAGTTACCATAGCTCAGAGGCTGAGGTAGGCTGTTGCAGAAAGGAAGGATAACCCCACTGAGTTTTTGGGTGGAGTCATGTGGATTTGTAACATGTGCTTATTAATACTTTCCACTTGCATAGCGGTTCCAGATATTCTTTGAAGATTGCTGGCTGTTTGCTAGACCCTGTAGAGTGACCTTCAAGACACCATCCTTCTCTTACACATCTGTTGAAAAATGAGCAATGTTGAGAACAGGGAGGGGCTGCTTCCTCAGAAATGTTTGGGATCCACTCAGTTGTAACACTAGCAAAGAGTAGACACCAAGAAGGATGTGCTTGCCCTCTGTTAAGGATACGCTACCAAGAAGGATGGTGAGGAACATTGAAGAAAATTAAGGGGTGGCTGCTAACGATTCACTCATTTCTGAGCTAGACAGTAGAACTTCTCACATAGTCAGGCTATCTGACAAATTGTTTATATTGGTGGGTTAGGGGTTGCCTGGGGCCATTCTCACCATGGCTATTTGGTGAATCTCCACTGGCTATAATTGGTATTGAATAACAGAAATGAGAAACCAAAACCTGAAACTGGAAGACTTGCCTGTCTGGAGGGATGCCATGGTTTCCATCATGTGTACAGGAGAGGGCAGAGGTAGGCACAAAAGCTCCAATAACTATTTTGGCCATGGCTCTTCACCAGCTGTAAGGTGGTGCCTCTTCTCCGATAGTTTGTGTAGGCCCATGGCTTTCGTCAGATGGGACCAGGGCTCTCTGAACCTCCTGTACGGCACGGGCATGTGGATAACTCCTGCACACTGAGGTTGTTTTCTTTGTGATTCAAAACTGAAAAAATCTTTGTGATTCGCTGTTGCTTGAAGTCCTGAGGGACTTGCTGCTGATTTCAGCACCCGAAGCAAGAGGCAGGGCACACCCTGCTCCTGGAGGTCCCGCAGTGCAGAGGCCAGGGTAATGTGATCCTTGCTTCCCTCTCCAAGATGCTTCACTGGAAGCACAATCTTTGCACCCTCTTAAAAATCTCTGGAGCAGCTGCTTGTAGGTGGTGAGTTCCTCTCATGCATGAACTGCACTACCCCATAGGATAACAAAGATTGAAGGAAATGATGGGTGTTTTCCTATGTAGTGTTTTTGGAAGTTTTTTATTATTTCTTCCACACTTTCGGTATGGATATGAATCCGGACCAGAGCCAAACCTTTTCTCCTGCTTTTTACCCACCCCTTTCCCATGAATTGGGAGCTGCTTGAGGCATAGACAGGAACCTCTCTGACATCAGTGGTTCATCATATGGGTCCTACTCTGATCACAAATGCTATTTGCAGTTGTTCCTGGATTGCTGTAATGGAAAGATTGGGACATGGCCAATGCAGTGCTCTTCATACAAGAACATGTAATATTTCCACATCGTAGTTGGTGCCTTTCCATTTAAATGGGAGAGACAGCAAGAAAGGGGACAAGGATCGTGGCAACAAGGAAATGCCCAAAGCAAGATGTTTCTGGTAAGTATGAGTCATAAGAGTCAAAATACTTCTCCTTAACCACTGGCCAGCTTGAGCAAGAAGAGGAAAAGAAGATAAACAGGACAGGACAACAGAACAGCATCTCTGCAAAGTTTCCAGTCCTCTTGCCCAGTCTCTGAACACTAGTTTCCAAATGTCTTTCCCTCTTTTTCAGCTCATTGGCAAGGACAGCGGGTGCTTCAATAGGATCCTTTCGTATTATATTTTCCAGGAAGGTATATTTTATGGGATTCTTTGGGATTAAAGTAAAATCCAAATAAAACTGAGAATAGTAACAGCTTAGCTTGAGTACAACTCTGGTAATGATACCCTGATTGCCTGTAAGTCTTTAGAAGCATCTGTCCTTCATTTTCTCTGCTAAATTACACACACACACATACGTATATGTACATGCATATGTTTAAACACACCTGAAACTTTTAAGAACCAGGGGTTGCAAGCCCAGATTAGACCAACAGTTCACATAGCTGGTTTCTTGCTTATAAGAGTGGTCGTTGCTCAGTGCTTCAAAGGAATGTGTAGGAAGCTCTTTATGAACAACTTCTCAAGATATTCTGCTTCAGAAAAATATTTCAGCCTGCAGTAGTTAAAGGTCAGCTTCAACCAGGAATATATAAATTTTCCAAGTGCCTCTGATTTAGATAACTCTGGCTATAGTTGCCATTCATAAATTATGTCCCTGCTAAGCTGTCAGGCTCATGTTCTTCAGTGGCAGGGACTAGCAGTGCACTGCATGGAAAAAATGAGGTGAGGGCTGATTCCTCAGATCAGTGGTGATTAGCTGCTTGAAATGAAAGTCTTGAGTATCTTTTCCGATACTCAAGATGCAAGCTGTGAGCAGTTCAGTAATCCTGTGTGGGATATTCTCAGTGCAGAGATGCCTGCATAGGAAGATGAGGCTCATCCTTCTACCTGTAGCTCAGTCAGGATACTTTGTGAAAAATTTTATTTGAGGCCAGAGGAAACAGGCTAGTGCTATGGTGGACCAAAATACTATCTCTTTCCCTCCCAACAACAGAGAACAGTATTTTCTCTGAAAACAATGCAACCAAGAGTTTTTCTTCCATCAGAAAAAAAAATTTTCTGCTTAGTCTTCAGTACTGGCAATATCAGAAATACTGATTTTTTTCTGTTCTTCCCCCTGCCCCAGCAAGACTGGGATAGCTTATGACACCTTAGAAATGTGGACACCAAAAATATAAAGTTTTTGAACTGTTCCTTGACACAGGGTGAGTTTCCACTGCACTTTTAGCCTGCTTTTGAACCCTGACTTCAGCCTCTCCACACAGAGCGCCTCTGTGGGGGTGGTTTAAGCCAAAGTGAATTCAGCAGGGGGTATAGATAAGAAAAAGATGCTGTATTTCACTCAAGTTCAAATCACCCACTCACAAGCACTGGTTGTTCTCTATTTCCCAAGCTGCTCCTTACAGGACAGACATTCTCCATAGCTGCGTTACACATTTAGAAGTTCATCTATACCAGTGCAAAAGGGGTAGAAATATTTATTTTTATTTTCCTTTGCAGTGAAGAAAATCAAAACAGGTTACAGGGTATAGGACAGAAAGACTTTTTACTTGAAGTTCAAATCAAACGGCAAGTTGTACTGCTAGATGTCATCATGCTGATAACATTTACTGATGTCTAAAACTCAATGTATAAATTTAAAACAAAACTGGATGGAAGTTAGAAAAAAATTTATGACTTTGGTTGTGGATTTCTGTGGTAGCTTTTTGTTAGGAAACTTGGAACTTAGTTTTTCAGAAGAAAAAGTTATCTGTGGGGACCTGCTTAAGCAGAGATCCAGATTGTAAGTGAATTTGGAAAGTTCATAGTTGTATATTAATTCCTGCATCATACTCACAAGGAAAAGCACTGTTGAATGAATGCAGTGCCAGTGTAGATTTCATTCTCATGTTACACCTTGGAGCAGAGACAGATGCAGCCAAGCACAAAACTAGAAGTCGGAAGGTACTCCTCTTCCGTAGTGTTTCTGACGGGCACTGCAAACATATGACCAAAGAACAGAAATGCAGACTGTGCTCGCTTTAACAGCTTTTCATCAGAAAAGTCTCTCAGCATGTCCTGTAGTGGATCTAATACCACAGAAGCAATTAATTAATTAGTATAGCCTGAGATTTCCTAAATTCTGATATTAAGCTCTGTCAGTCTTCTGCTGACATTGCCCCAGGAAGCTATTTATTTTGCACCTCTTTCTACTACGTAGGGTCAAGCCAATTCCTCTGCCTCAGTTGCAAGCCTGATCTCCCTGAACACAAACTGGGAATAGATGAATACAGGAGGTAAACCTGAAGCATTGCCAAAGAAAATCAGTGCAGATGGGCCTGATGCCTGACAACATATTTTGCTGACTTTAAAGTGAGTCAAATTTAGGGTGGGATTTAATTGTTGTCAGCTCACTGTATGCATTGTACTTTAGTGTCCACCATGTCCTAAATTAATCCCAGCTGGGATTAGGGCTCACAAAAAAAAGGGACATGAACAATGATACAGCTCTAGAAGTAGCTAATAGGGGCCAAAGTTTTCTCTGTGAGATATCTACAGTTCTCACCCTGGGCATAAATCCAAGTAAGAATGAGGAAATGTAGGATCATCTGGGTCTCTGTGACTTTCTTAGGTGACTTTGGGCAGGTTTCTTCATTCGTCTGTGCCTCAGGTCATCTTCCAGGTCATAGCTTTCCTGATTTGTCCATTAATATTTTATTTTTCCTAAAGGCGGGATGATTTTGCCTCTTTATAGGTTGTTTTTTTCCCTTTGGATGTAAATGTGGTATTGTCATACTTAATATTTGCACCAACCTTTACTCATTAATATCTAGTAGTCTGGTACAGTGCTAATAAAACTTGTAAATAAACAGTAATTTTTGCTAGAAATGTTTTTAGTGCTCGGTACATTCAAGGAATCATGGAAGGAAACATCAAAATAAACATTTCAATCATGGAAGGAAACATCAAAATAAACATTTCTTTTGTAGTTAGTAGAACTTACAACAATGATATCTCACCTATAATTTCCTTTTGAAGAAATATTTCCAAGCATCCCATGGAGTGCAACAAGTTTCAAATATTTCAACATCTTTGAGGAACCACAAAGATTGATACAGTGCTTGTTGCTTGTGGCCTTGTGGTGATATGAAAGATTTAAAATCATAGCAAAAGTGAAGTATGCTAAACTAATCCTAAACACCACAGCCTTGAAAATGTTGAAACCATCCTTTGCTGCTGCATGTAATGTTGTGTTTTTGATCTACCAGGAAGCGCTTGTTTACAACTTCAGCAATTTATATTTCGCTTTCGCAAGAGCAAGGCATCATATTGTCTCATTCCTGCCTCAGTTATCTCATTTGTTGCTCTTAACTTATATTGCTCAAGCTTCAGTCCCGTTTGCTTCAGCAATGAAAGTTGCAGAGATGAAGCAATACCAGGAACAATACAATCATATTACAGCCCATTTCTAGGGAGAGAGAGGGGGAAAAAAAAAGGCAAGGTGAAGCGAAAGAGACTTGGGAGAAGGTTCAGAGCAACTCTGTGATACTGAAAAGTAAGAAAGAAATCATAACGTTCTCCATACAGCAAATGAAAGTTATAAAGAATTCTTTCTGCAGTTGAAGAAGATTATAGGAGATTATAGCAATATCTGTAGGAGATAACTGGTATCATCAGGAGATTTACGGGAATTAATTGCATTTAAGCAAGTCATTGCTAATGGAAATTGCAGGGGTCATCACTCATTTTTGGGAGACTTTCCCACCATGCATCTTGAGTATGCTTGGTATGCATTTCTCTGCTGACTATTCAGGCATTATGAGGTTGGACTTGGCCTAGATTAAGTCTCTACTGCAGCCCTAGGACTTCAGTATGTAACTTTAAAAGGAGCTCACTTTAAACCACTACCTGAAGTATCGGTAATGGCCCCACCACTGCAATGCCAAGCTCAGAACAGGGTACTGGTCAAAAATGGACTAAAGGGTACTTTAAAAGTGAATCTGATGCAGCTCAGGAATTGCATGGTGAATTGACGTGTTATGACAAAATAGTATTTCTCCAAGTGGCCAGAAGTAGGAGCAGACAGAATATAGTCTTTCTGATACAGTTTTTTTCTGTTTTTCCTTTGAAGTTGGAAATTCAGACTGACATAGACTGAGCTCGTGGTCTTTGAGATGACATGAATGAATACATAGCACCTGCAGGCAAAGACAAATGTTGTAATCAAAGACCTAGCTTGGGGAGAAAGCTGAAAACTTCTGAAACGTTGCTCAGAAAGGGAGCTTGGTACAGCTGCCATTTAAGATGTCTTGAGTGTCCATACTGGGCATCATAGGGAAAGTCAGAAGTGTTTGTCCATTGAAATGCATCAGGTAGCCAGGGTACTAGAAACACCTGAAATCAAGGTAGACAAAACACTGGGCAATACCGTTGCAAATGTAAGCCTGACCACAGAACATGACTGTTGACCCACACGATTCTACTTGATGTGAGCCATAATTGTCTAGCTTGAAGACTATTCACACCAAAACCTTTCCATATTATCTTTCTGGTAGCCTGACCTGCAAGTTAGGATGTTGCTGGGTAGTGTACAAAGATGATAACATGAGCTGCTTTTTCTAAGCTTCACCCTTATCATGTGCAATAGAGCAGGAAGCAGAGCCTGGCTGCCCCGGAGTTTGATAAGCTTCGGAGCAGGTCAGTAAACTGGCTCTTCCCAAGCTGCTTAAGTTACTCTGACAGTGGCATCATTTTTTCCATGTGAAAAAGCCAGTACTCTTGCTGTTACTACAGAGATGCATACAGTGCTTTTTCCCTACTGTGCAGTCTCCTCCTTGATGTAGAAAGGAATAATAAGGGCTAGTATCAGGTTTTCTTTCCGTGCAGAGCAGAGGGAGAGAGCATACATCTCACTGTGCATTTGCAGATGGTTTCTGGAGTTAGCAGCAAAATTGGGGTTTGGGGTTTTTTTTCCTTCCAGAGATGGCTTATGCAGTGAACAGTACAGTGTGTTTGATAACATGAAATAGCATGTAGCCCCATCTCTAGGTTTGACCAGAAAAAAAAAAATTAAAAAAAAAAAGGATCAATGAACTGTGGCACCCTGGCTTCATCCTAACTCCTGCTGTTGGTACAAAACCCCAGTTTGCTGCCCTAAAAAGAAAAGCCTCTCTTGCAAAAAAGGAGACACCAAGCCTCTCAGTTGCATCTGAATTATGAAGTGTTAGAACTCTTTCCCAAAGCAAGCCTTCAAAGTCTTTAGCTGATCAGATAAACATTTCACAGACATTTCTGCTGGGGCTGCAAAATCTTTTCTCTCCAGCGTGCCTCAACCTAGGAGAACGAATAAGGACAGCAGATGATGCTGAAGAGATGTCTGCTGCATTTCCTGATTGTGGTAGACAAAAACGCACAGGATTCCCCCCTTTCTTCTCTTGAAATTAATGCTGATCTGACACAATGTTTTCTCTTTCCTCCCCCCTAAATCTGGTATGGCCTCTTGAAATATAGCTTAAAATCTGAGTAGTCTATAAAAGTAGCATCTTTACAGTTCTCCAGCCTCCGTCATCTACCAGTGACTGTGGCTGTGTACACAGGGGAATCAAAGCTTCCTTTGAGAGGAAATTTAGGCTAAAAAAAAGAAAGAAAAAATAACAAAAAAGTCTGTTATGTTTAGGCAAAAAAAGGAGGTAAACAAAAATATTATTCTCCTGCAAAATCATTACCACCACACCAAGTGATGGTCCAAGAAAAAGAGCCCATTGCCTGTTGTAAAATCATATTCACAGCTACATATCTAGCAGAGATGTCATCCAAAAGTTTCTGAAGAAACTGGCACGTCGCCGTAAGAGGGCATCACAGTGTTGGCACAGTGTACCTTCTCGGTGCAGAAACGTGATAGATGATGAATGATGCTCGTGGTTTAAGGGCATTAATTGACTTACTCTCTGCAGAAAACCTTTTAGATGAGCTGAGTTCGGATCTCACAGGAAAAGAGCCACTGCAAATACGAGCAATGTTTATAAGGGAGTTGGGTCTCGAGGGCCCTATCCTTATCCCTGTCACGTCTGCAAAGCTGCCTGGGAAACATCAGCAAATTGTGTGCGCAGCAGTTCTTGTAAACATATGAAGCCAACTTTATAGCTCCCAAACACTGGCTTCTGCCCCAGGAAAAAACAGGCGATCGCCTATAATTCCGGCATCCCTCCGGTTCTCCCTTCTCTTGACGTGTTTGTCACTATTTCAGCACCGTGACTCTGAGTCTGGAAAGTACCTGCTGAAATTACCTCTTGAAAAAGATCAGACTTGGCACGAAGCTGTGCGTGCCGGCCATCGCATTGGTCCGCATGCTGCGATTTAAGCCAAACTGAAAGCCCAGGCTCCTATATGCCGAGCTAAAAGCTAAGTTGCTGTAACTTTTATTTGGCACAAAGAGGAACTGCTGTGTGGACTTGCTGGAGGGGGAAAAGGAGGGTTTATATATAATGTGCACCAGAGGTTTGGCTCCTATTCCACTTTTGGGCAGCAGCAACTCTTGGAAGACTTGGTTGCAGCTCAGGAGCTAGAAGAAAGAACTGGGGAGACAAGAGCTTATAGCAGAGAGCTGATACCCTGTGGATCAATGCAACATGGAGCCTATGAGCAAGCAAGATGTTTGCATTCGGTGCATCAGCAGGGAGAAGGGAATATGCCAAGTAACGAGCATGAAGTTAATCAGACGGGTATTTTGCTTTTTCAAGAAACAGCAGGCCTGTGCAGCCGTTCTGTTTTCTTTCTCCTCTTTCCATATGCAGCCAGTCCAGACAAGCTTTTACCGTGGATGAACTTAGAGCTGGTCAAAGCATTTGCAAATTCTTGTCCTGCAAAGTGCCAATACTTTTGCACGTCTGCACGTTTTCAACTTCCAACTCTGTTTGCAAAATATATCTATCCTACGTCAGCCTGTGACTTTAGTTGTGTAGTAGTTACTGGTTGTTCTGGCAAGTAAAGGCTGCTTGCTCGACACAGGCTGTGGGATAAGACCTTGGGACTGTAAGCATCTTGAATCACAGATTTTTCCCTTGGGCTTTCGGTAATGCCGCAGGATTGACACTCATAAACAAAATGATATCTGGGGTAGACGACATTCTCTAGATTAGGGTCCTACGTCTGCAAATATTTGCACAAATGTTTATCCCTGCGCACATGGCTGGGCCCTTCATGTTCAAGCTGCTTAACTTGAAACAGCAGGGAGCCGTGCTTGGTTCGGAGGGAGCCCTCCCTTAAACAGCACCAGAGCGTTGGAAAGGCGGAGGGAGAGGAGTGGTCAAATGGATGCATTTCTCAGCCTCACTGGCTGCCATCATGGCAGGAGCAAGCTTCCAGTCTGCACCCGAAGTGTTCACAGAGGTGATAGAAAGCCTAAATTGTGGGATGGCCAGGCTTTGTCCCAGAGCATCTTGGATGGATCTGAATAGCTGTATGGCACAAAACCTTTCTGTTTCTAACCCTGCTGGGAGCACTTAGGGGTGCAGTGTGTTACAAAGTGTGCCCTTTCCTGAACGTGTTGGCCGGATCCCGCCATGTTGGCTGATTCTCTCAGTCAAGGGTATCCTCATCAAGTGTATGTCACCTTACAAGCCCGGGTACACTGATTTTCAGCTGCTTAATAAGTTACCACTCACCAGTTGAGGTGCGGGTACTGGCAGGGTGTGCTCACAGCCTCCCCAAAGGAACTGGGCCAAAATCTTCGGGAATAGGACCCGTGCTGCTTCCCCACTAGACAGTAAATTGCTGTGGCTCAGCAGACGATAGCGGTGACTTGTTACACTGGCATACACAACCCCAAGTCTGTAAAGACATAATGCACAATGGTATACATAAAAGGTGTTTGGTTTTTAAGTTTCATTGCCCTTCTGGATAGGTGAAAGATGATGCACGTGCAAGATTTCTGCAGAAATGTGTGATGTAGCCTGTAGCCAAGTCACCGGGGGCTTCTAACCACTAATTTCTTTTGGCCAGGATTTTACCCACTGGCCTCAATTCAGTGAAATAGTGAAGCCAGCACATATTCTTACTTGGCCCACAGGTTCTCATGACAAACAAGAACAATATTAATGATAACTTATTAAGGAATATTTATGACAAGTTTAAATAATTGCTGCATGCCTTTTCTCTGTGTGGTGTTTAAATTATTTCTTCTGTTAAATATGTCAGGATATCTCAGATACCTATTTACTTTTAATAGCCGTAAGAGAAAAAGGGGATGATGCAAACTTCACCAAGTAACAGGAAAGTTGTTTCTACTATACTTGTCTATTTCTCATTTTCAGCAGCTAGTACAATGCAAAGGAGCCAGATAGGTTCAGGAGCACATACTACTTGTAAATAAATCTGCTTTCCTCTAAATCTCAGACAAGAGTGCCTGTTGGAAACATGCAATTGCAATTTCTGAAACAGGAAACAGATGTATTCTGTACCGTAACCCTCTGTGGTTTGGAGTGGGGAGGTAGAAAGGGTGTGATAGCTAAGGTCAAAGATATACTGGAGAGTAAAGGACTATTAAGTCAGAGGATAATAAGTAACACTTGTCACTTAGTGCCACGCTTTTCTCTGTGGGCCTCAGGGTGCTTTGCAGACAGCAACTAATTAGCCATTGACCCCTCTGCCTCTGATTTGTGATAAGGGATATAAAGACCGTGATTCAGTGGTATGGTAAATCCAGCTCTCAGGTTCCTAGCACTAGATCAAAACATGATGGCAGTGCAAAACAAGGTGATCCAGTGTAAAGTCACTTCTCTACCTCAAAAATGTTCTAAAAAATGCAGTTGGGTGAATTCCACTTTGGGAATTGTCTGATTTCTGACAGCCAGGCCAAAGCTAGCATAAAAGCATGAAGCTAGGCTAAATTCCACCTCATATACTCTGGATAATTTGACAGAAATGTGATTGTGTGAGTTGGCATGATGAGGGTTACATCCATGATGCAAGTATATAGATCTGGTTCCAGTCACCATGGAACTGAGGTCTGCAGGACCCAGACCCAGAGAACAGAGGTGACTATTTGCAGTCCTGACTCCCTGCAGCTGGACTCATAAAAGTAGTTTTTGGCCACCCAAGGACAGCTGCTGAGCTGCTCTTGCTTCGAAATTGCTTCTGGGTGGCCTTGGGCTTGGCTTTGTCTGTGTTTTAAAGCTTAGCTGGTCTAATTGCGCTCGCCGGCCCTCCTGCTGTGGACAAAATTCACACTAGCAAAAGATCTCCAGCTGAAATAAGTGCTCAGGTGCACTACCCAATCCAGCAGAGCTGCTAAGGCTTAGCAGGTACCTGTCAGCTGCCCTGCACTGATTGCCTACTTGTGTGCTTGAAGCCTGCCCAAATTGCAAAGTGACACAGTGTTGAATAACCTATAATGAAAAGTGATGAAATTAATGCATTTTGCCTCAAAACTGGGCCCAGTTAAAGCCATACCTGCCTGGTTGTTCGACTTATCCCTCTGCCAGAGATTGCCTATCCAGAGTAACATTAGCAGAAGGCAATACGTGCTTATCTTAACTTACAGGACGGTGAGGTTGTGTCAGGACTGAGGATGTCTTCAGCCAGCACAGCACAATTCACAATGTCACCGAGATCCGATTCCAGCAGCGTATGTTTGTATGTAAGTTAATGCAACAAGCTTGTGCTCACATCTGCCTTGCTGAGCTTTCACTCCAGACACGCCAGCGGTTGCCTGGGCACACACCTCTTCTTTGCTGATGGGGCATATTTGGAGGTGACCCACAAAATACTTCTGTCCAGCAATTTGTCTGCAGTGGCATCTTTATCTAGCATGCATTAATGTGCCCACTACCAGAACATCTAGTCTTTAAACTGCTGGCTAGATGATACCTTTGTGAGACAGTGTTGTGCTGCTGTCCCTGCTAACAAACAGGGCAGTGAGGCACCAAGGCAAGAAGCACCGGTTCGTAAGGGACTAATTGTCCCTACCCTCACCGCTCTGCTGCCTGCCATGAGACCTGCTATTCTGCTGGCAGTGGAAAGAAGAAAGTAGATAGGAGATGCGTCTTTGGATGTAGGCTGCTGGACTGCAGTTTCTTCAGAGCTCAGAGCTCAGCGGGAGCTCTGAGACCCGGCCATTCTCCCAAGATACTGCCTCCACAGCATCAGTGTCTCTCAGCTCCTGCTGAGCGCAGAGCTTAGTAGGCGATCCAGGAGCCTACGGTTATCTTCAGAGGCAAATACTATTGCTGAGCAGTGTCTTGCAGCTGCGAAAGGCAGAGGCACCTAAATCCACACCTTCTTTGCAAATGATGGTATACATATCTCAACAGCAAAATAAGAGGTGTGTGCCATCTGATACCTCTCCACCATGCACACAACTGTCTGCTTCTCACAGCCAACTCTGTCCACTCTTACATCTGAGCTCCATGGCAAGGCAGGGTTGCAAATGGATCTGAGACTTACTTCAGGCTAAATTTCTGAGAGACAGGTGTCTTTCTTTTCCAGGCAGCTCCAGTGGACTTTGTTTAAATTCCCTGATTTTTTTCTGCTGTTGGAACCGGATTTTTGAGTCTGCTCTGAAAAGCAAAGCCATGTTCCCAAAGCCTGGGGACTGGCATGCGTGAGATGATCGAAAAGTAAACAGAGCTTCATGGGGAAGAGATTTTACCTGGGCTTTGATTTCTTTTCTGTGTCCAACAAGAAAGGGTGTAAGAACTTGACCTAACTTTGACTTCCCCATCGGCAAGCTCAAGACGGCGTATTGGGAAAGTGAGGTCAAGCAGTGCTGAGTGTGGAGGGGTGGGCAGGACCAGCGTGACACCAGAAGCAGAGAGAAGGAAATTGGCACATCAAGTTGTTTTCTTCCTTCATGCCAAGCAAGAGCAATTGGGGGGAATAAGTTTTTGCAATGTAGGAAAGCGGAAACAGATGCATTCTGCTCTGCCACGGCCGGCTGGCAACTGCAATCGGCCACGGCTTGGGAAGGGTGTGCAGTGGGAGCTGTGAGATGCCCGAGCATTGGAGCAGGGCAGCTGAGGTCACCAGGGTGGATTTCAGAGAGCTGGCTTGTGTTGAAACATTACGTGGTATTGCTGTGAGAATATGAAATAAAGCCATAGTTGGAGCATTTGTTGGTCTGTTGCTAGGCAAACATTTCAAAAACAATCATATTTTGCAAACTGATTCCTTCTTGTCTTTTTTTCTTTTTTTTATTTCCTGAGACCCTTAATAGGCATACCATGATTTTTATCATTATATCTGTTCTTTGCTGTTGCTGTGACTGAGCACTTATCAACTTCTTGAATCACCCATGAGCTAATTTTCAAAATATTCATCCAGGTATTTGGCACGTTGCAATTCAATACATGGTTGCGTCGGTTCCTAAGGCACAGGAGTTGTTTCTTCTCTATGAGAACAGGCTCGAGGAAATCAGTTTTCACAGCTGTATTGATGGTATGAATTTTCCTCTGTGTGGGGATTGGAAATCCTTATTTCTTAGACATTATTAAAGAAAGTACAATCTCTTCCTCACAGTAAAGAATAAATAAAACATCAAGTGCTTTAAATTAAACACACTGGATCAAAGCTATTTATATTTATAAGATTACTTTGTAAGTAAATTTAAGCTACTTGTCAAATATCAGGATTATGGCCATGAAACGGTCTTTTTTTTCTTTCGTGAGTCGTGGAAATAAAACTTGATTCAACCTTTCCCATGTTTTTCCCCTTGTGCCATGACATCCCACTGCCCACACTGATTTGTTATTTGCCAAACATGCTTTCACGGATGATCTCTCTGGTATCCTCTCAGGCCAGCTCCAGGGCAGCCTGTTTTCCTTCCTGCGATCATGGGGCCATGATGATGAGATGCTTGTATCAGTGTACCAGGAGACTTATGCGTGGACGTTTGTTAAGACACACATGTCAGTGTTGGGAGGGCAGCCCAGAGCGTTGTCTACGCTTTGCCAGCAGGAGAAGAAAGGGTTGTGCGTTGCTCACAGACCCTGCTCCTTGCTTTTGGTCTGCTGAGCTGTCATTAAGGCCTGCATTCACTGCATTTAGTTTTAGGCATCTACCTAGTGCATCTCTCAGTTGCCCCAAAATCCTTCTCTTAGTCTCACTGGATTATGGCCATGAAACAGTCTCTGGAGCTGTAAACCCTGCATGCTGATGCACAGACAGTGACACACTGTGCTGCATCCAGAAGTCTCCTGGCATGTCACCAGCCCCCAGCCTCTCTGTCCAGTTTGACTGTCCCAGGAAAGCTCCAAAGCACCTAAGCCTGGTTTCGTATGAGCTAGAGGTGAGATCATCCCTGGCAAACCACCAGAGCAGAGATCTTCCGCTTTTCTCAAAGCCATGGGCTCCCAGCCCTGCTCCAGGCTGGCTGGCCCAGGAAAGCTGCTGTTTCAATCTCTCCCAAATGCATCCCACCCTGAGCTGGAGGCTGGACCAACCCCTCAGGGCAGACAGCTGAAGGTAGGAGATCTGTGTTAACCCAGGTCCTGAGCCACTGGGCTCAGCGACAGCAAGGGACACACGTGGCTGGTTTTCAAGGCAAAGGATGCACATCACTTCCTGCGCTTCCTGACGTAGCACTGATTGTTGTTGCCGGAGCAGCCTTGAGGACAGCCATGCTGGTTAGCCACAAAAATTAGCAGCTAATTTCTCAGTTTTGTGCTGCTGTGGGTTTCATTTGATTAGTGTCAACAGAGGATTTCAGCGCAGATTTGTATCTGTCATTCATTATTCCTACTCGGTGTCTAGTATCTTGTGTTCTTTCCCATCATCCCAAGATGACTATCGGCTCATCCCCAAAGAGTAGATGGGATACACTTGAAAGCACACGACTTTGCTCTACTTACAGAGCACAAATTGCTTCCTCTGTCCACAGCACTTTGGGTGCATCTTATCTCCTCAAGGGCCACAGAGTAATCCACATTGTCACACACAAAAAAGTGGTCTTGAATGAATTAGTCTTTGTATCTCAGCTGGAAAATTATAATTTGAACCATTCCACTGAAGCAGGGAAATAATATACGTAAAGTGCCTGAGAGGAGCCCAGCTTGGAGGCTTCTAGTGGAAAAAGAAAGTTCCGCCTGGCATGAAGGAGAATGTCATGAGAACAGCCCATAGAATATGCTGAGGAAAACAGAAAGCAACTGAACAAATCTAAGTAATTTGAGTAGCAGTTTGCATTTATTAAGTTCTGGCTCATCAGATGTATCAAATTAGGCAAGTGCACAAGTGCCATGTTTATCATACCAGGCTCCTAACGAGCATCCTCTGTCTTAAGGAGCTCCATTTAAACAAACAGACACAGAAGAAGGGGGAATGGCTGGGAGATAATGAGGTGGTGAGAGGAATGTATGTTGAATTCAGCACTTCTCTGGCTAACTATCAAGCTGTTAGTCCCACAAGAAATTCCCAAACATTGTGCATGCAAGATAAGCTCCCTGACACCACGTCGTCTAAGCAGCCTCAACCACGTGGTGTCTGCTGCCGAGCGAACCCAGACCCAAGCCCAGGTCCTGCTTCCATGGAGAGACTTGGAGAAATCCAGGACTCCCAGGGGTGCAGGATTTGCCAGTGATGTGAACCAGGCCTGTCTTTGCCTTCTTCCATGCGAACTTGCTTCCTGCATTAAACTTCTGTTCTTCAAGTGCTTAATCTAGTCTAATGGGGCTGCTAGACTGAAGGGGAGTGCTCTAATATGAATAGTGGCATGAATATCCCAAATGGCATTTTCATCAGTTCCTCCTCATTGCATGCTCCAACTGTAACTGACAGCCATAAGCAAAACTCATTTGAAATCACCCCAGGAAACAAAAATATAAACAAGTCAGGAGTAGATCTCATATGCAGAGATATATCTCCTTAAACTCAGCTTCTCCCCATATCCCCCAAAACAGTACATTCACAGATGCAATCTTAAAATCTAGTTAATAGGTAAATAGGTGTATATCCTGCCTAGAGATTAGTTTTGCATACCAGAGAGCTGATACATGTCTTCAGCACCTAGATGACTGTATCTCTGCACTGTGGTTGTTGCCATTTCACAGAAAGATTAGTTGACTTGTCCCACATCCTAGATCTTTTACTAGGTTTATGAAAGTCTGAGATTTTGAACATTTCTTTGAATATTTTTCTGAACAAATGTCTAGTACCTAGCGGGGGCTTGTAAATGTTTTTGGAGTAGTGCTATCACAGCACTTTAAGGGTAACTTTATCTTTTCTTAAGTATTTCCTAAGTTTAACTGCTTCAATGTGTCTTAAAATTACATGCATTTATCCTTTAATCATTCCTGTTATTCTTGCCTGAGTTTTCTCCTTTTTTCCATTTAGGGCTGGAATGACCAGTAATTTCCACGTAGCCTCACTAGTGATCCTTTTGCCAGAGAAGAGCCATCTCTAATGCATGCAGTAGTTACATACAAATTGATTGTAGCCATCTTGCCTTGCTGTTTTATAAATCTGTGTCTCAGATGATAACCTCCAACCCTATCCCCACTTTCAAATTGTATTTCTTCCACTGAATATCTGCATTTTGGATCACTCTTCCTCCCTGGTGTTGACTATCCTAAACTGAGCCTCATTTTGCTGTTTCCTCCTCATATTTCTAAGTGCTTGGTGCAACACGGATGTTGGCTGCATGATTCAAAGTCATTTCAGATGTGAATGTACTCACTCCTTTTTATTCTTAAGGAATTAATGAGGTTGTTAAGTAAAACCAGACACCAACTTTAATCTTTTTACCGCTCCCCTCAGTATCTCTGCTTTTCAGTATGGAACAGCTACTATTTCTTCTTGTTCTATGGTACTTCCATCAGTTTGCTATCTGGATAAAGGGTTTCACATCTCCTCCACTCTAAATGTCTCTTGGGACGTCATGCTAAAAATTTTATTTCTTTCACTGCGACATCACTGTCCCTTCGTCTGGGACTATTTGTTCAGGGTCTAAAACAGGGTTGTGGTTTATTTGATGTGATGAGTTCTCTTGCTGTGTACGTCTGAATATGCAGAAGAGTCTAAAAAAGAACATATAGGCTTACTATCCCTTCTGTTTCTTGCTCATAGTCTGTTTGTCTCCTGAAGCATAATTTGCCCTCAAGGATACAGCTAATGCGGGTTCCTCCTTCCCACATAATCTCTCTGTTTACGGAGACAGTGGGCTGACCTGTTGGGTTGTGTTGCCCATCCATGGAGAACAGGGCAGGTTGATCTTGGCAATGTTTTCCAGGACTTTGCTCAGACCACCTCGCCATGACTCAGGCTCAGGCTGTTCCCTTTGAGAGTCGATGCTACCATCTAGCAGATTTCACAGCCAGGATTCATTTTTGGCCCCTAGCTGCTTCTTTGCTCCTTTCATCCCCTTCATCCAGATGCCACATCCTGTTTCGTCACCTTTCAATTTGACTGATGCCTCCAGCACCTCTGGGATACGCTGTCTCTGGTTACAAGCTTCACATCTCCTCAGATAATGCCCATATTTTCAAAAATATTGTGCCCCCAGCATCTTCCCTAAGGACCAAAGTTGTTTTGTGCTTAGCACATGTGAATCATGGTTGATTCTAGATACTTAAACATGGACTTGAAGCCCCAACCTCTACTTCTGAAAATTTGGGCTGTAATGTAGGACTGCAAAAGGATTCACTAAAGGAGTTGTCAGTACGCATACATCATCTATGTGTCATCTATATATTGTACCAAGCTCAACTCAAAGGAGGCATCCTCCCTTTATCTCCACTCTCTCTGACAGATTTGAATACACAACTGTTTCTACTGCGTGTTCATTTCTTCCCCAGAAGCAAAGTCGGAACAACTTTTGAGAAGATATTTCTTCTGCAGTTGTTACAGCCCCAGTACTTTTATATGTGGAGCAATCTTAGACTGGCACTGTGGAGGTGGCATCTCTGCTCTTGACTCAGCTAGTGAAATGGTGGACAACTCTACCTAGGTTATTTTGCTGCCCCTATTATTAGACAATTCTGAGATCTGCTGATAAAAAGTATTTGTAGTCTGTGGCGATGCAAATATATGTCCACATCATATCATACAGTGACTTCTTTTTAATGCAGGTGGACACCACCTAATTCTCACAGCATTTAAAAAGGCAGCATAATTCTGTTTGAATTGAAGTTCTTTGGGAACAAAATCCTACTCCTATAAAAGCAACTGGGAATTTTTCCTCTGGCTTTCAAGGAATCCAGATCTGGCAAGCCATGAATGTAAATCTGTCACATTTCTTTCTCTTTCTTCATTAACTTACTGTGATTTTTTCCTGGGAATCAGATTAGTGAATTCTCATTTGACCGAATACCTCTCTGAAGTACCTCAGCAAGACTGGAACATTTCCTGTGGCTATCGTATCCGCTTCAATATCCTTCAAAGTGAATGTCACAGCACTTAACCATTGAAACAGGCTTTTCTTTCACAGCAGCAGAACAGCAAACCAGCTTGGATAAGATGAGAGGGACACCGTAAGTATTACATAGGCTCTGAGGCATTTACTATAAATTCAACAGGAACTTTTCCTGCTTCCCATTGGGAGAGATTTCTTAGGAATAGAAAACTCTCTGGAGTTTGTAATAACTTCTTAAGCGATACTGGGATTTTTAACATTCCATATTACAGAACAGGAAGCAGAATCTTAATAGAAATGCTGCACACAGTTGCCTTTAATAGGAAACAGAGTCTATGCAGCGGTGGAGGAATATTTAAAATATTCTTTCCCTTTCTTTTCTTTTTTTTTAAATGAAAACTGTCTTTAGATAATTTTTAATTTACTGAACTCTTTATACTGCTAATTTACTGAACTCTTTATACTGCTGGATTCAAGAAAAAACAGTGCAGGACAAGGCATGACAGTCACAAAAACAACCTGTTACACTCTACAGGCTAACAGTTCTCTCAAAGCTGCGGGGCTGGGCTGGGAAGCCCAGAACAGGCTGTCTGATGAGAACCGTCGGGCTTCAGCTTTGTGTTTGCAGGTGTGCAGTTCTTGGGTAGATTCGACTTGGAGGTGAATCTAGAGCTGGGCGTTTTTCAACATCAGCTGGACCTCAAACTTTAGACGTTTTGCAAGCTGAGTTTCCTGTTGACCCTCCTCTCAGAATGGAAGCAAGCTTCAAACTTCAAGTCAGCAATATCTGGTTTTGTTCATCTAGAATATGAGTGTAGGATGCAAAAGCCTGACTGGGAATTGCATCCTCACATAAAGCGAACAGGACACTGGTTAAATCTGCAAGCCAGACTTCTGACTCGTCACTTAGGCTGAGTTTCAGAAAAGGCAGGCAGAAAGGTAGGGCCGTTCCTGAAAAGGGGTTTCCATACCCTCACTGAAAATGCCAAATGCCTCCTTTCCCATTTACACGGGTGAGAAACCGCACTCAATACAACGTATATAGCAAACTATAGTTAGCAACTCCTTAGTATCTTCTTCACAGGGAATTTACTCGCTAGGTTCCTAATTCACTGAGGCATCACTTAGGCTTGTGCTGCCACAGAGGGGTTATGTGGTTGTCTGAGGTTGAGCACGTGGCTGGGGTGGTTTGCTGAAAAGGGTTTGCTGGCTGTATTGACAACAACTGACAGCAAGGAAGGATTCCCCCTGCTCCTCACCCTGGAGAACGGTCCTTGTGCTCTGGCATTCAAAAAATACCCAAACCATTCAATAGTCATAAATGTTTTTTCCTGACTTTCAGATGAGAGAAATTCCTTCCAACTGATGTTGCTCTTTTACACAAACCGCAGGGTACATGATCTTGAATCGAACCCAGCCCTTTCACTTTAAGGTAATTTGTGGCTGTTTCTTGGGTCTGGGCGAAGAACGGGGCTTGAACTTCTCCTTCCCCACAAGCAAGTGGCTGGTGAGTAACACTTGTGAGTAAGCCTCATCAGATGTCTGTGCAAATGAACATTTCCCCCACCCAGTCTGAAACACGTACAAAGTGATCCAAAGAAAGTAGAGGTTTTCTGTGAAAGCGGGCAGGCAGGAGGACTCGAGCAAGCCTTGGCAGTGGAGCTCACCTCCAACTGCAGGGAAGCTCTGACCGGAATCCAGGCTCCTTGCCTCACCCTTATTTCATTTCCAAATTTAAATGTGGGATAATGTTTACAGTAAATACAGGTCACCTCCATGTCTGGGAAGGAATTTCATCTCCATGCACTTCTGTGCTTTGAAAAGAGTTGCATTTTATAGCAAGCCTTTTATTTATAAGCAGTTGGAAGGGGTTTGTGTTTTAATAAATGAGTAAGCAATGGGTAGCACCCAGCAGCTTGCTGTTGGTAGCGTATAATTTTCCTGCCTGTAACGTGCTCAGGGAGCAATATTGACCACTTATGACCTCTGTGCATCACTTAGAAATCAGACTGTGCTCTGAAGTGTACTCCATTGCTGCAGAGACTGCCGACAAGGCAAATGTGAGAGGCCGTGCATTAACGGAAATCTCATGCCTGCAAGTTGCACTAGGTCTTGGGTGTTTTAGGATCACACGGTCGGACCCCAGTGAGAAAAGGGCTCCTGCGCTTTTTCAGCCTCTCCCAAAAAGAGCAGGACAGACAGGAATTTCATCCTGGAAGTTTGCTTGCATGGTCATCCCCACAGTCTGGTACTTTTTGCTTGTGTTTGTAGTTATTTCTGGGCAGAGCTGTTGTGAATAATAACTGAACTGAGACTGAGATCTGGTTGTGAGCTACTGAAGAAAGCTTTTTTTCCTCTATGCCAGAAGGTTATATTCTGAGTTCAGATTCAGACAAACCCTTAGCAGACTCCCCTGGAACAAGCTTGGAGGGACAGAGCTGTAGTGGAGGGAAGACTGTTTCTAGCTAAAAACATGATTATAAATATGATGCTATGGTGGGAAGCAGCTCCGGCCAATGCAGCGGCTGCTGGGCATGGGAGTGCGTTGCTCCCTCCATACTATTTTCCCTTTAAAGTGGAAGCTGCTTCCTTGCCTGGAGTCACAGGAGTCCTGTCTTCACCCGCTCCACACTGCACCTGAGTTTCGGAGTGGTGGCCAGCACAGCTGGGCAATGGGCTTTGCAGGCTGATGAGAGGGGATATCAGCCCCAGCCACAGCCAGGAGGAATGGGAAGGATTGGTTAACTCTCCTATCACCTGTTTTTTGCTGCTCTTTTTTTTGTTGCATGGAAGGGAAAGCTGATGACAGGTCAGGCCTTTTACCTCACTCCAGCTCACGCTCTTTCCTGCAGGTCATGTGTAACCTTGGTTTCAGCATTTGTGTGCCCTTGGGACCCAGGAGACGCAGATTTCCTTTCCAGTCCTGATCCTGGCCCACGGCGTGATTGTAAGAAGCCATTTCACAGCTGCCTGCCTTAGTTTCCCCCACGCAGTGAATTTTTCAGGATTAGTTAGCTTGTGCCTCTCACTCACCCCTCTCTAAGGGCTGCTGAGCATGAGGTCTATCCAGGGACAAAGTTTACCTGTAAAAGAGATAAAAGAAACGTCCCAGTTACAAAATCAGATTTCTGGTTAGTGGCTTCTCACCTTTCCCATTTCTTGGCCTGCAGTCCATTTCTGTTTGTGATTTTGAGCAAGTCTGGACAATTTTGGCAGGTTTGGTGTCAGGAGTTTCTGATCTGGAGCTGTCTGCAAGAAAAGAGGATCTGGGTGTATTTTTGCCTTTCCATGACTGAAAGCTGCTGTACGTCCCAGAAAGGTTTTTCCAACATTAATAACATTTTGTGGCTTCTATCCTGAGGCATGTTTAAAAAGGCTTGGTTTTCATGCGGTGGATAATAAGGTGCAAATTTTCTCCTATTACGATTTCTGAAGTCTAGCCTTCCTCCCAGTTAGCACCAGAACTGTCCCCCCTGCTCTTGAGCATTAAATTGAACTGCTTAGACTTGTTAAAAACTCTAGGTTTAGCTTCCTGCTTAAAGCTGTAATTTTAGATCCTCAGCGGGTATAAACAGACACAAATACACAATGCAGTTATGCTGATTGACATTAACTGGGAAAAAAGCCCAAAAATCTGTTCTTTCTCTTCACCTCTGCTGTCTTTCAAATGCAGACACACACACATACCTGCACGCACGCTTGTACAGACCAAGACACTGGAAAGGTTTTTGGAACTTAATCTCCTGCAAAACCTATAGTTTTCCTACTACTGCGTAAATTGATCTGTAGCTTTATTGGTTAAATCTATATATGAAATTAAATGGCCATAACAGGAACTGTGTGCAGACTTTTGCTGGCATTTTTACATGACAATTTGCAAGAATACAAAAGTCTGCAAATTAATGTGGTGACCCACCAGAAACACTGGAAGATTTATCATTCCTTCTCCATGACTGTGTATACAGTGTTTGGGGGAGGAGGCTTTTTCTGGTTTTTGGTGTTTTTTCTTTTTCTGTTTATTTTTAAAGAAGAATAATTACAACCCAGCAAATGCTTTTGGAATTAAAGGGGAAATCATCTCCCATAAGTCTCTCTGGAATGACTCAGCTTTGTGTTGGGGATCTGCAGTGCAGAAAGGAGGATATGAATGTGTTTCTCAGCCATTTCTTGAGGGATAGCTGCTTCCCACATGGCCCCACGGGTCCTTGCTCATAGCCAGGCATCCCTCCACCCTGGATGAGGGCCATGCTCATGGTGGGGAGAAGCAGGAGTTTGTAGGAGCCGTGTATGTGCTCACATGTTAGTACACATGGACGTACTTGTTTTGGCACCGGTGGATCTGTTTTTCTCACATAGCGAGTGAAGGACGTATGATCTGGGGTCAGCCATCACGGGATCAGCAGGGCATGTTGGCCCCATGTTCATGGGCACCTTCCCAAAGGCTCATTCCCCAGCTTGACTCCTGCAACTGGAGTTGCCAGCCATGAGAAGGCTGTCTGTAGGCAGTGGACATTGCCTATCACACGTTACCTTTGCCTTCTCCCCCTTGAGCTCTGTTTTTTGCCAGCTCTCTCCAGCAGCCAGTCACTGCAGCTTATATGTGCACAAAGCAGCTGGTCAGAATAGTTTGGTCAAGGCTTTTCTTTTCTCCTCCTCCATGAAATATGACTTTTAGACAAACTACTTCCCATGGAGAAATTTTCTTTTGCATGGACATTCCTGGAGGAGGAGGGGATGCCCAAAACGCTGAAGTTCATGTAGAGGATGCAAACATCTGACAATGCTTAAATGGAGGAAAATAACCCCAAACACATCCATTTTCACTGGACTTGAGTGTTTGAGTGTGGTTTCTCACGGCAATAATGTATGATTAACCTTAAGTGGTTTCCATGACTGATAAGTCCTTTTCCAAGTGCCTGCTCTGCGCTGGCTGCTCAGGGTTTGAATTCCCGGTGTTGTCATCCCTGCCCCTTCCCAAGTCTTAAATCCCTCTTGGAGAAGAGTGTCCAAGGGGATCATCTGCATCAGGCTGGATTTATAGGAAGCAGGCAAGAGAGGAGGGGGAATATTTTCACATTCTTTTGAAACATATGTTGGAAAATTTCCCAAGGAAAGAAAAGTGCTTACGCAGCTTTAGTTACTGTACATGTGCTTTGGATTGTGTGAAACCCTATCTGCTTTTTCTCAGCAGAGTCCTGATCCCCACATGAGAGAGGCAGACAGACAGGCAGACGGGCAGACCCAGCGACGGTGACTTGCTGCAGAGCCCCTTCAAGATCCCACAGGCAAGCACTGAGAAATGCTCCCACCGCCTGTATTTGTCGGTCCGGGTGGGTGGGACAAGACGAGATATTCCTCCTTGGGCTCAGGCCCAAAGAACTTGTGAAAGCAAAATATTTGGGGTGTAAAATCTTTGCTAGAAAGGATGGCCATGGCTTTGAAATGCCTCAGACTTTTTATCAGGAGATGAGTCTTAAGAGTTACAGGGTCTGTTCCCCTACTCTGCATCTTGATGTTGCTGGTGCAGCTGGATACTCCCTGCCCATGGCAGAGTGTGTTTGGGATGGCAAACCCAGGACAAAGTCCTTAACAACATATATATACAGGAGGACAGCAAAGGACTGATCAAACACTCAGAGCTCGGTCTGGTTAGTCTCAATTCTCCAGTACTGCTCTGTCCTACATGTTGAAGGTCTCACCTCCTGTCCAGAAGTTTCTGGGGCTAAATGCTTGGACAGCTTTGTTTGCTTTTCCTGGAAATGAGGAGATTCACTCCTCTTCTGTGCACACATGTGTCTCAAAAAAGAGTCTGGAGAAACAAATGATTGTGGGCATGGGGAGCGGGGCAGGGGGCACTACCACTGTAGACGCCAGCAAAAATGACAACTTTTGGTTGGTCCTGGCAGGATCCAAGGGTGAAGGCACTTGTGAGAGGACAGAAAAGCCCCCTCATGCTGTAATGGAAATGCAGTGCTGGAGAGAGCAAGGGGCAGCTTGCAGGAGATGACTGGGCTCACACTATGGTTTCTCCACTGCTGCTGCCCACAGAAATGTGTGTCCCTGCAGGGGCTCAGCATATATGTGAGGAGGAAGAGACAGCTCCCTGAGAGGGGGTAAGGCAGGGGAAGCATTGGGAATGTGAATACCACAAAAACAAATCTGTTAATAATTACAGCCCAGCAGTGCTGCTAGCAGCCACTGCCTTTCAGGCTGGACTCTCACCCTAAACAGATATCTTAGGCACCCCTGGACTCATCTTGGCTGAAAGCTAGGCAGGGTCCGGTAGAGCAGCAACTTGGGGGCAGCTTCCAGTCTCCTGAATCAGCATTTCAAAGGCTAGACACGCTGAGTTACGTGCCTGCCTTCCCCCAAGCCATGTGTGTATATATACAGATATAAAATACACATATAGCTATGTGTTAGTACACACACTCCCACCTCTGTGAAATGTCAGCCAAAAAATAATTCAAAGGTTGCTCAGCCTGGTTCAAATGCTGTTAGGCTTCAGAAATTACACCCCCCTCCAGGAATGGGTAAGAGCTGACACAAAGCAGCAATAACCAAAAATTTCCCAGCTGTTGTGTCTGGCCTTTTGAAAACAGGAATTCCTTGGTACAGAGCCTGAAACCTTACTCTTTCCATTCGGCATTGCCTGAGGGCGCTAGCATTAAAAGGATGTATGAGAAAGGATTTATTATCAGCAAGGTGCTTGTAGCAACAACATTATTTTTTTAAAGACCTGAGTGTAGACGGACGTTAGGAGGATGGGGGGTAACCATTTCTGGGTCTGTTTTTCTTCCCAAGACTGTCCACATGGAGAGCCACTTGCGAGAAACTCTTTATGCTTCAGAGTCCAATGTCCCTACAGTACGAGCAGGGATGGCTCACAGCTCTTCATGGTTTAGTCGTTGGCTGCGGTCAGGGCTAAAAGAGACATGAAGCAGAACAGGATCATCTCAGGAGAGCACCATGGGATAACAAGGTATGATGTTCTGCTTAGCCTGTTTTACCTGAATTTTCTCTGGGGACATCAATTCTCAAACGCTGGTGGAACAAACACCGCAGATGAATGCAGGAATAGTCTGTGATTCCCTTAACTGCTGTCAGGGTATGTGTAGATTATTCCTAGAAATTCAGGAACTGGGATGGGAAGCAGATTTGACCAAGACCTGTATCAAGAGTGGAAGCTCTTCTCTTTTAGCCCCCTGGTGCACAGGACCTGAGGCAGGTAGCATCCCTGTGAGAGCATCCCTGGCCAGGGCCATAGGAGCTGTCTGGCAGCATGAAGGAGCTTTAAAATGCTCCACTGAGCCCCACTCTGCCTCCTGTAGGTCTTCGATACATGATTTGATGAACTGAAGCTTCAAGTAAAACATTCAGAAGCCCAAGATACTATTTCAGGGATTGATTACATGGTCTATCTCACCTTGCGAACGTAGAAGCCCACAGCTTTTAAAACACACATTTCCTTTAGCTTATAACACTACTGCAGCTATTCCCAGAGCAGTCAAAACCTATAGTTTTTTGACCTGGAAATTTTCTCCTCATGGCTTGTGACATTGTCTCTAGCTCAAAAAGTTGTTTGTAATGTGTCTTAAGTTGCGTGAGGGATGCTGCACAGATTTATGCTAAACTTCGTGCTTCCTCTTGACAAAAGAAAATCTGTGGGAGCTCAGAGCTTTCTTCCTTTCAGTCTCCCCCCCTTCTAGGCCATCCACATCTTCTCTCCATCTGATGATAAAAACATGTAGCTACTTCAGTGCAGACTCCTATTGTTCACAGAGTGCTTTGATGGTAGAAACCAAACTTTGTACTTGAGTGCTTAATTGGGTACCAGCACAAACTCTGTTTTATAGCAGTTTATATAGCCATGTTCTACTTTTTATTAATTCTGTGTGCATAATCATGCCACTAAAGTCAGATCCTTTCAGTCAGAACTCCATACATGAGGCTGAATATTGGGACCTGGGCATTGTGATAAAATTTTGAATAATCAGAATCTCAAACTATTGGAAATCACACTGACATTTCTTCTACAAAGTGCTACTTTTAAAGGTTTCTTTCAATATATGGATGCATGAAAAAAAATCTGGTGCAAAACGCTTAGACTTGCTGAGCATTTTAGAATGAGATAAATGTAAAAAAAGGCCGAGATGGAAATGTGAAAAAGATAAGTCATGATTTGTCTCATGGCATTAACAACAATTAGTTTGATTTTTTGGTAACAAATGCTGCAAGCACAAAATCCTGGAAAAGAGAGTTGAAAAGTGCTTGGTGCTTATTTTGGCTCCAGGAAACCTGTTTTTCTGAGGTGAAGAGCATCTGAAGCTCCTGTTGATTTCAGATGGAGGACACTACCTCCAGGATTTGAACAACATACGGTGGAAACAGTTAAACACGAGTCATTCATCACAGAAGTCAGCACTAAGAAAATGATCTCATATTTATTTATGTTCCTAGCCAAATTTGTACTCATTTCCTCTGTGAAAGGTAATACATTGCCTCAGTTAGAGTCTTCAGCATCAAGCTTTTAAGCAACATGATGCCCACAATGCCTGTGGCATTGCTTGTAGTCTAAAGAGGTCACGACTTCTGCAGCTGAGTGGACAGGAAGGGCCGCCATGATGGCTCCTACATATCGTCTTTTCAGTACCACCTTTTTCCAAGGGCTGGCCCAAGCTCAGGACCACTAGTCTATGCCTTCTTACTTGTCTCAGGAGTAATATTTTGGAACTTGTTCTTCAGTATCTCTGTGACTATGTTTCTCTATGCCATGTTTCTCAAATTATCAAACCTCACAACTACTGCCCTGGCCAGCCTGCATTTCCCTCAGCTTTGTTCTTGCAGTAGAGAAGCTGAAGACCTGGAGTCATCCTTACATCAGTGAAGTTAATCTGTAAGTTGAATATAAAGAGCTAATCAAATTAACAGTAAAAATGTAATCAATCGGCACAAGCTATTAGCAAGTCCGTGGAATGAATAGGGTGCCTTTAACCAAGGCTTAAAATCATCTCCATCGCTTACCATCATTTTGTTTCTGACCGTTAGTAACTGATACATATAGCATGTGAACAGTGTCCAATACTCATTTCTTGCTTAGTCATCCAGGGATTCATCATGGAGCTGGGAAGAAAAATTCACTAGTATATCCAATTCTAAGAGTAGTTTTTTCAGATTTTTAGGTTAATCAGTATTTCCAGTAACTGGTAGGGCTGTGTAAGTGGAGACACAGTTGGTAATATTGTAATTATAGTTATATTCCATGATGTTTTATTTAAATTGACTTTTTTTTCTTCTCCAGTCTAAGTGATGTTGCTGTGTAATTTTTATGATGTAGTCCTGTGGTTTCAAAACTAAGGCCCACAGAATCCTGCAGGCTGACTGTCCCAGAGCTGGTCCGTGGGTTGCACCAAGCTGAAGATTCAAAGAGGCCCCTTGCTATCTGACATGAAGCTTTATGTCCCACTGCCACAGAGCTTGGCATGTTAGATGTGTACCCCGGTATGTGGTGGGCTCTGTTGCTGCTTAGTAGTTCCAGACACAAAAAAATTAAAACAGATTTGGGAACCGTTGACCTACTACATTCTTGCTCTCAAAGGGATATGGCTTTGTCAGTGTTTTACATAGAATTAACCCTAAGGCATGGCCCTGGAGAAAGAAGTATTTGATTGATTCAGAAAGAGCTAAAACCTGCTCCCATAACAATCAAAGGAGGTTTTGCCATTGTTTTATGAAATTGGAAGGGATTCAGAGCATCCTGTGATGGCTGCTTTGGGTTATGGGAGTTATGATTATGGTTTCTGTTGCTGTTCTTTGAGTCACAGCTTGCTCCAGGTGCATAAAATTTGAAAAGTTGTGGGTTTGGTGTATGAAATAGAGACAGGCTGGGGAAATGGAGGTGGATGGGATGGGGACTCCAGGTACAATTTCAGCCCATGGGGTAGAAGGCATGTGTGGTACGTTTTATTTCCCCCACCGTGGAGCTAATCTGAAATTCTGAAAAAATCTTCCCTCTATAAAATAATTTGTACTTGCTACAGAAAGACTGCTTCATGGTGGTTACGTTGCTGTCAACCCAACTGAGAGACCTGAGACAGACTTCTTCCTTCTAGAGCTACCAGTGTGGCAGAAGGGCATTCCTGGGGGAGGATATGGTAACAACAGTCATTTCTTATAAGCAAAGAGTTGCCACAGAGTGCTTTTAGAAACAAAGTCTGTATATGCATGTATCCAGAAAGCTATGGCACCCATCTGTACAGCCACTTTTGTACAACTTTTAGAGAGTGTTTCACTAGAAATATTTAGGTAACACTTTCCAACAGTGTGAGAGTCCAAAGGAAGTTTTCATAAACCACCTGGGCTGGAACTGGCTGATTTGGAAAGTTGGCACTATGAAATTTGTAAGACTATTCCCACTCCCTATACAAGTTAGACTTGTTTGTGTGTGAAGTGAATATTTATGTGCAAAAAAAAGATGTACTTGCAATTTACAGAGTCCAGGGGATAATTTTTTTTTCATTAAACAATTCATGAAACAAAGGACAGCAATGAAAAACAAGAATTCTCCCTAAACCACCAGCTCTATTAAAACCTGCTTTTTTCTGGTGCACTAGGACGAGGAAGGTGCCAGCCACATGACAGAGGAAATGTGTGAGCTGAGGCCATATCAGTGGCACGTGCACCTCAGCCAGGCAGAAAAGAAACCGCAGTTCATTTTGAAACCTCCATGGGGCTGGTTCTCTCTGTTAGCCCGGACAGGGCGAGAGCTGATTTCAGGGTGGAAGTACTGGGCCATGAGATGGGGCACTGGGCTGGGGGAAGGAGTTCAAGAGTGTTGGAAAGGCATGTGGCTTCTGGCTTCCAGAAGGTTTGGGTATGTTGGCATCAAAGCTTTTGTCTATCTCTGTCATAATAGGTGAGCATCTCACTGTCTTTAACATAATCACCTTCCTCAAGCCCTATATTTTAGTGTAGAAGGTAGAATTTTTAGTGTAGAAGGTATCTTATCTCCAGACATATGGGGAACTTGCTGTAAAGCCTGAACCTGAGTCCCCCAAGCTCCAGACTCCAACTCAAATCACCGGACAACTCCTGCCCTCTTCCTCTGCAGCCACTGATCTGGAAAAAGCTGTGGCCATAATCTGGTGCTAAATCTCTTCAGATCAAATAGCTTTGCTCTTAATGAAATAATCCTATAGAATGACTTGGCTCTCAGCTGAGAGCAGGAGGAAGATCTTGGCAGTGTATTACAGTCAGGGCACAGCACCAGGAAATTAAGCTTTATTATGTGTGCTCTGGCAACGGAACGCACACGGCAGTGATGTTTATGGCATTCGCACCATCGTTCTGTCCCTTAATTCTTAATCCTTTGCCCATCACAGTACGGTTGGGGAGTTTTCTTAGGGGAAAGCAAGGCTAATTTTTAGGCTAACTGTTGAGAAAAAAAATCTGGCTGTGAAGTTTTCTTCCTTTCTTGTTTTAGGCTGCTGGCTGAGCTGACTGCTCTGCCCTGCCTGTCCCTGTTCACTTTTGGAGTGAGCATGTCAGGTGTGGCATGAGCCAGGTGTATCACGGGTAGGTTCATCACCAAAATAGCTTGATCCCCTGACACTCACTTTCCTCTTCTGCTGACAGTACCGCATGGTCGTGAGGCCAAGACCACCAACGTGCCTGCAGTTTGGAGGTCAGGGCAGAATATAAACGTTTTTGTGCATCACCACTGCTGCTCAGACCCACAGAGTATGGGACAAAAGAATCACTTTGAGATCAGCTTGTCTGCCACATGGCAGCATGTTAATAAGACTGTGGATTAGCAATCTGGCATTTGAAAGCATTATCATATTTTTTCCCCCAGCTCTAGGAACCTGGTAGCAGTAACGAAAGTCTGAATCCATGCTTTCAGTTCCTTCCTAATTTAAAGATTATATACCAGACTATAAGGCAAGAGCTTTGGTGGCTGGTTTTTAGCCATACTGTAAATCTTTTTCCATTTCCTCTGGCCAAATCTGGGGAAAAAAAGCTGGAGTCATGATGCAAAGCAAAATCCCCAGCCGCTGTGAAGTTGCTGGCATACTTCTTTGCCTCTGTTACGTTAGTGAATTGCCAGATTTTATTTTAGGGTATCAGAATACTGATAATCAGAGGACCTGTCTCTAAAGATCTGTTCCACAGAGATATTTGTCATTTTCAGAAGGATACTTTCTCTGTTAACAATAAAGCTTACTGAACCTTCGGTTAGCTTCCGTCCATGTTTGTGAAGTATTTTGTTGAGCATGGCCAAAAGGAGGTGCATAAATAGCAGATTGATAGTTCACAGTAAAAAATTTTTCCTGAGAGGCTTTTCAGGAGAAAATGAAGAAATGCTTTCAATATGTGAAGGTGTCAGTCAGCTAGAGACATCCATATTTCAGACACAGTGCAGATATCGAATAAAGCAAAACACAACTCTCTCTAACTCTAGAGCTGCAAATGGCACATTTATAATTGGAGCCCCAGAAACAAGGGGTTTGTGGTTCAGTCCTACTCATTTAACACTTCTCAGCCTCTACATGAGCTTGAACTTTCAGTTCATTCAACACATTAATGCTAAACATTGTTGAAGCCACCAGGTCTCTCTCCAATGGATTTCTTATCAAAACTATTTATTTTACAGGATCTCTCTGTTCCCAAATACATACTTGTTTAAAATTGCTGGAAAACATTTGGCTAGGCTTGTTCAGAACTGGACCTTTGCTCACCCACAAGGTTCATGAACCTTCACAACTCTCTAGGTGAACTTAGCCTGACTTTCCCATGTATAACCAAATCCCAGGCCAGGTCAGTCTCATTTGGTTTCATGTTTCACTACAGACATTTTTTTGCAGCTCAAGTTTTACAGGCATGAGCGTGGGACAGATACAGGGCTCCCATAAACACAGGCAATAGCCATGATAATAGTTGTACATCTCGTTTGTTGTATCTGATGCTGAAATGTATTTCCCTGTGGCAAAATCCTGGAGTAACTGTGATGTGAATTAGTAGCAAAGCAGGAATATAAAAAGAGTGTTTATTTTTCATATGTTAAAATAATTCCAAGAAAGCTTGATTTACTCCAAACCTCTATCTGGTCTAAGGCATTGCAAGTTTGCAAAAGTACCCAAAATGTTGAGGGAGGGATCTCGGTTTGTTCTGAAATGACCACAAAAGGGCAAAGACATTGGCTGGAAATGTACACTACGATGCATAGTATATGAAGTCTGCCAAAAAGTCTGAATTAGACAATTCTCTCATGCTATTTCCTTATAAGAGCCCAAAGAGGCGGTGCTTTATGTCAAGAAGCATGAGTCAATCCTCAGAGGAGGATGCTCAAATGGAAAACAGATCGAAGGAGAGCTCTGCAGGCTGTGCTGCTGCAGGTCCTGTCCCTTGAAGTGAAAAGCAGAGAAAGGGAGGAAAAATGGGATCGGTAACAAATGATGTGATGGCAGAGTGTCAATCACAGTGGAATTTCATCCTGGCCCCGTATTACAGCGGCACGGGGAGCGCTGCTCCAGCAAAGGCTGCGTCAGCACTTTGTTTAGTTTATACACCAATTTATTATCTGCCCTTTGGGCTGAGGCTGATTTTTCTTAGGAGTTAACCTGGCAACAGTTCTCTTCATATATTTTCAGCTAGTGTGTAGCTCAAGAGTTGTTTAACCTCTCACCCCTGCAGCCGCAGTCCCAGCTTATCCCACCACGGCACAATTTTCTTGGAGTGACTGGGGTTGTAAGCCTGAAATCTAGGCTCTACAGCAAAGACAAGGGTTTGTGCAGAGCTCTCCCATCCTCGGAAAACACCTGCACCCTATGCCCATCCCGTCCTTAGGCTGAAAGTCCTTTGATGGCTGATAGAACTGGTGGATTATTTTGGGGCGGTTTCCAATTAGTTTCAATATAAACATTGTGTGTGCCAAGGGCAGTGATTTACAATTGCAAGCAGTGGAATTGTCCTACCTAATTAGTCACTGCCTGTCAGAAAAGCTGGAATAAATGCATCTTTTTTATCCAGTTCTGTTGTGAAGTAAAACGCGATAGCTTAAAATCCCCCGTCTTTGTAATGGGACATGAATGCAGTCAGCTTGCCTGGTGGGTGATGGCTCATTAACCCATGATAACTTGATCAGACCAAGCTGAGAGAAGGAACAGCAATAAATTGCTAGAAAGAGATGCTGTTCTCCTAGCAGCTCTGCTGTTGCTTGGATAGGAAACTACAGCACCACTTGCTGTAGTGTGAAGCCTCTTGCTTAAATCGATCTCTGTGCCTGAAGTTTAGAGCGTGGTAAATATGTCACCAGTTCTTAAAACATCTCCTGGGACCCATATACCAGGAAGCCTGACTTCTATGTCAGACAAACTGGCAGAAATTTTAGAATTAGTAGGTACTTGGATAAAACTGATAGATTGGGGAGGAGCTGGTGTAGCATTTGTAGAGAGAAATCACACTTCACAAATCTATTACGACTATTTGAAGTGTCAAACAAGCCTTAGCTAAGGCTGAGCTGGCCGACAGAGCCAGAAGACTTTTAACAAGACCCCTCACCAGGAGGGAAAGACTTTTCATCAAGTATAAACTTGTAATAATAGCAGACAAAGGACAGGAAGAAATCTTCAAATTTTACAGTGAAGTGTTTTACAAACACTCACGAGTGTGGCAGGGAAGGTGATCATGTTTGCTAATACTACATAATCATTTAGAGCTAAAGCTGACTGCAAAGAGATGCAGAAGGATCTCCTGGTCCTGAGGGGACATTCAGTAAAATGGCAGATGAGATCTGATTTTGCCAAATGCAAGGTAAAGCACACAGGAGAAAGACCCCAGCCAGGAGAGCGCCCAGTTACCACCACCCCAGGAAGTTTACTATGGATTGGCCTGTACAAACATCAGCTTAGCGTTCACTAGAGACGAAGAGGTAGGACTTACCTCAGACAGATAGCAAACGGCACAGAAAATGCTCTTTGTGATTATATAAATCCCTGGTGTAGGGATTCTGTGTGCAGTCCTATTCATCTTGTCTCATGAAGGATATAGTGGAAAGACACAGAGGAGGAAAACAATAAAGGAATGAGTGCCTTGAAGGCATAAGAGAGAGGGCTTTCAATCACACATGGCATAGAGAATACAACGTAGAAACTCCTCCTCAGGGACTGAAAATGTAAGAGGATCAGCACGGTGCAGCTCAGGTTCACAGAGGAGTCCATCCATGCCACTGGCGGTCCCTGACCCGCTGGTGGCTGCAAGGAGGGCATATGAAAGGAAGGATCCCTGCAGGCTCCCCTCTTCTTGCCCTCACTCCCTAGCTATGGTCAGCATACTGGGTTTGATGAGCCTTTTATTCGACCTCAAAAAGAGCTGTTCCTATGATATTTTCTACTCTATGCCAAATCTCTAGCTACCATTAGGGTATATTCGTATGGTCTTTTCTAGCTGAAGACCTTACAACGCTGCCCTGCTCCAGCAGCTAGCCATGATCATCTCCTAAAGATAATCCTCCCCTTTTCCAGCAGATTGCCCTTGGTCCTTCTCAGTCAAAGCCATATGTGTTAGTGAAGTCTCTTTATTTGAAGTGCTTAAGCTAAAGGGCTGTGTTTGCACTGAAATGCTTTTGGGAATCAGCAAGCAACCTCTGCTAAAAGGAAGGTGGTGAGAAGCTAAGTGCACTGATGCCTTTTTATGCACAGCTACAGGATGGCAGAAACTTCCCAGGAGCAGGTGTGTGAACCTGCACTGGTTTATAAATCAATCCACCTCTTGGCTGGAAGTTCCCATTCTAGTAAAAAAGTTTTGGGTTTATTTAAATGTGTGCCCAGTCAGATCTGTGCCCAGTCAGTACTTACTTTTGATTTACAAAACAAAAATCCATTCAAGCTAGGTAAGGTTATCTACCCTTGTCTAACCTATCTAGCCTTGAACTCTGGTCCAGGATCCTGGTGGGATACTTTTCCTGGGAAGTCCTAAAATCTAGTGGCAGGTGAACCTGTGCAATGAACAGAGGGTTGTTGTTTTTAGAGCAATAAATGAAACATCTCTTGTGACCAATCTCACTGTGAAAGTCAAACAAGGCAAGCAGTAGATCTTGAAAGGAGATCTGCCCAGATAAGAGAGTATTTGATGATAAGGGAGAGGTTTTGGGCCGTAGTGGGGGTGCAAATACTAATGAAACACAGTACCAGAGGAGAGGGTTATCTTTCTGCTAGTTTTCAAGCTATTTTTGTGCTGTCACTCACAACCAATGTTCACAGCACGTCAGCTGTGCCGCTACATGCCACCGAAGTCTGTCACATAGTTAATATTTTATGAAGATTTTCTAGTCCTTTTAACAAAGGGGTTTAGCTTTTCCAAAGAAAAACATACAAAATTTCACTATAAAAGGCCAAAGTCCTGAAATACAAGGTTAAACGGCCAGGAGTGAGGGGCCTAGTTTCCACAAAGCAGGTGCTTCAGGGCTACAAAGGGAAGACATCCAAATTATGAGCTAAGCTGGAGCACTGGAGCTGCATGCAGGAAGGTATCCAGTGATTGTTGGAGAGTAGCTTGTCTTGGTCACTGACCAGGATGATTGCATGTTAAAGTTATTGCTCTTCCCAGATATCCACCACGCACTATGAGTCAGTGGCCAAAATCAATTAAGAGTGATCACATCACACCACAAAAGGCAAATACACTGTCAATCTTTCATTGAGCAACAATACTGCTTATTAGCTTGTTGAGGATGGAATAGAAATAGCAATGGGTGAATAGTTCATGACAGATTATTTATGCATCGGATTTCCTCCCGTTCAGTCTGTTTGCAAATTGACCTTGACTTTCCCTGATACATTCATAATTCAGAACTACTTGGTAACTAATTTCAATGGCACAGCTCGTTTGAGAAGACTCCATTTCAGCCTTCTGATACCGGAAAAGTGGGCTGTTTTTTTAACAACACTTAACTCTCTCCATCCAAAAGTTTCAAGGGGGCCTATATCATGCCAGAGATGTTTTACAGGGATCTGTGTCATGATGGAGATGTTTTATGGAAGAAGTATGGTGAAATACAGAGGGACCCAACAGCCAAGTGCCAAGAGCAGAACCCCTCCATTGCCTTCTTTTGAGCTCAGGGAGCCCCTGAACTTGGCATCCACGGCCATATGCAATGTCTGACGACATCCCTGAGTGCCTTCCCAGTGACACCTATAGGTTTTGCGTCAATGCTGGATCTCCTCGCTCCTCTGTCTGTGATATCACACCCTGCTTTCATACAAATGAGCAGTTCAGGCCCCCAGGTCTGAAAGCGCTGAGGTCAAAACTCATTTCAGCCAGGGGAAATAGAGCAGAAAAGTATTTGGCCCTACTCAGAAACAAGGAAGAGGAGAGGATGAGCTGGGCAAGAGCCCACATGTGCTTGAAAAGAAAGCGTCTGATGTTTCGCAGACGTGGGGAGGAATGCTCCTCAAGACAAGACGCAAGGCACAGCCCAGGCTGGATGAGCTGTTATGGCTCTCACTTCAGAATAAAAGCCCATCTCTCCCAAAAAAGCCACATGCTCAAGCAGAAAGGACGGCGAAACAAGCCACTTCTCTAAAGCCTGCCTGTGTTACCAAATCCTGAGCACAATAACACTCTTCCTTGGCCTGTGCAGCTGGGACCTGTGACCCTGAGAAGTGATGAGCTCATTCCTGACACCTGGGGAAAACCAGCTCAGAGATGCTCCCGGCAGGGGTAGTGCTGCCAGCTTCTGTTGGTGGTCGAGGGAAATCACTGACTAGACATGGATGCTTTTGCACTTTCTAGAGCGTCATAATTTGGGGTCATTTTGATGAAAGCCTGTTTGCAGTTGAGGAGCTCAAATTAGCCCTTCCAGCAATGCAAAGGACCAGCAGACTGTCTGCAGCACATAGAAAGTTCAGGGTCACCCTGACCCAAGCTCTGAGTCACACTGCCCAAAAAGAGTCTGTCTCCGTGGGCAATGTGTTTGTGATTGCCCTGGTCCAGCCCTGAAGGCAAGTAGAGGCCTGGGATAGTGCCGGAGAGGCAGATGGCACAAACACAACACTCCTGAGACTCTTTCTGAGGTGGTTTGGGATAAGTGCTTTTGCACTTTGGGCCAAAGCTGTGAAGAGCAGGAATCTGGCTGAGGACACCTGCCCTGGCTGCTAAATGTGTAGTTGATTCAGCTGTGTTAGGTCCAGCTCTCCCCCACACGCCTGCTCCACCACCCAATTAGGCAGCTCTTAAAGGGTGAGATCTATACCCTGACCCTCACATCCTGCCTGTTCTCAGGAGTAGTGGGAGGAAATCACTGTCCCTGGTGATACTGCCATTGGCAGATGCCCAGGTATTGCTGGAACACTCTGGGAGCAGCAATTTATAACAGGTACTTATCATTTTATGGTGTTGGTTTTCCTTCTGGTGTGCTGGAGCTCAGCAGTTGATACGTAGGTATTGCACCTTCTTTTTCTGCCAACCAATCTTGCAGGGGTTTGCCAGCTGGAGTCTTTAGTCTGACAGGGAGTTGTTGGTGACCAAGTGGTAAATGTCCTAATTGGGTACTGGGGTTGTATAATGAGGTTGCTCAAGAGGTTATGTGATGGAGGACTGAAAATTATAATTTACTGGGAGCAAAAAAAAAAGGTATGTTGGTAGGTGTTATGAGAGCTCAGAGGTGTTTTGGGGACTAAGGGGTCTTGAAACACCTGGATCTGACCCCAAAGAAGGCTTGAGTGGCAAGATGGAGGTGTGTAGACATGTATGACTGCATCTGGAGTTTTGTCTCAATGTGTGTCTCGGTCTCTACAGTAAGAGAAAGTTGGTACATGACTCTGTATGGTGCAGCTTTCAGGTGCTCTGTGTGCAGAGGTGTGGGCTTGGTCAAACGTAGGCACGAATGCTGTCTGCAAGTGCCAATGCAGTGGAGCAAACCTTAGCAAAAGGGGCTGGCTGCTGTGGTATATGTTAATGATAGCCAACCACCAGGAGTTAAAAATATTTTCTGAAAGTGAAAATTTTCAGCAGGATTTAAGAGCAAATAAAAGGAGCCCTTGAGAACTCCCAAGTCCTACAAAGCTGTAAGTCCAGTGAGGAAGAAAAGCAAGTTCCCATCTATTGTGGTGACAAATCAGATATGAGGAGATGGAAGAAGTTGCTCATACTGGCAAGCCTTTCAAGGGCATGTAGATTGCCCAAGTCCTCTTTAAAAAATAACAAATAAATAAGCTTTAAAAAAAAAAGGCATCACAGCTGTTTTTGCAGTGAGTTTCTCTGTCAGGAAGTAATGAGATCTTGGTGCCTGATTGATAAAACACACAGGCTTGGAGTAAAGAGGTTTCATCTGTTGTGGTCTTCAGGGCATCACTGTGCTCTGTAATATTAAAGGAAAAAAAAGAAAAGAAAATCACTCTCTCTGCTGACTCATGCTCTGTTCTCTGGAAACTGTAGCCTTCTTGGCAATCCCCTCCCTTTCCACCCTATACGCCTGGCATTTTTTTCCTTGACAGCAGTTTTCCGTTTTTTTTTTTCTTTTTTTTGGATGTAGTTTGAGTTTAAAAAAAGAAGTATAGCTTGTTGAAGGCGGTGTTTTGTCTCCTGTTATCCTATTGGGAACAGATGGAAGGTTACAGAAAAGCATGCCAGTGGCTGGAAAAAATGCTGCATTATCTATAGCTGCCCATTGTCTTGCACATATCTAGCCATTTGCAAGGCAGACCTGAATGGCTTTTCCCAAATTACTCCTGTAAAGCGACTTGAAAAGAACTAAAGGGCAAATTATGAATGTTTCAAAACCACTTTAATTTCAAAGCTTTCTGGAAAACAATACAATTTAAAACATTCAGTCGCTGTTTTTCTTAATACTCTCTTGCAGTGTTTTTTCCTATTGAACTAATGTTTTATTTGGGATGTCTTTGTAAGATGAAGGCTAATCTGTTCTAACAGTTGCCAAATCAAGATCTCTGATATTTTTCCCCTTTTGAAAGATTTCCCCCCTACCCCATGTTCTTTTTCTGTGCAAGCTAATGTGGAAAGTGCCTTGAGCATCCTTGGAACATGGATGCTCATTCTGCTTAGGGCAGAAAAGAATTTCAGAACCAAGTTTTGTTTCCAGAGTCCTCATATCCACCATTTCTTTTCAGCCTGGTCTTCAATTCTAGTCACTGGCTGCTGTTTCCAAAATAGCAAACCCCTCCGTGGCCAGGAATTCCTGGTCTGGCTTGGTGGCTTCAAGCACCCCTGCTGAGAAGCAACAGGGTGAATAAGTGGTGGTGGGTGACCCTTAAACATATAGCATTATTAATGCTCGGGGAATTACTTTTTTTTTAAATCCTTTAAAAAAAAAAAAATCCAAAAAATGAGCAAGCCATTATAATACTTAACTTACTGTTATAATTTTTACCGTTACCAAATTATTTTACCCTTTTTCAGGAAATATTCTTCTTACTTATCACCTAGTTGCTACTTAGCATCTGACACTTATGATAGTTTAAAGCTGATTTCCCCCCACCTTTAAAAACCCTTTTTCAGTTTATTGTTGTTGTCACTGTCATTATTGTTATGACAGCAATTATTAGTTTCATAATCAGAATGACAGACCATCTGGGTAGCTTTGGCCTTCACAATTGTAGCGACTAGTTCAGAGCGCTGACTTGAAGACGTATCGTGCATTGGGGTTTGGGGGAGGAGGATACTATCCTATGTTTTTCCTAGGAATAGCAGGTCAAATGTGAATTAGTGTTGGCTCCTCTCGTACTGCTACTAAGGTTTTTCCTTATCTGTTGCATACCTGGCCATACTTTTAAGTCTGCCCTTCTCTTTGCTCAGGGTCATGTAACTACATGAGATTGAGAGGTTTTTCTTTTGTTTTAACAAAAGAAAAGCTTTGTCCTCAGTGTTGCAGGGAAAGTTTTGACAAATGTAAAAGCAAATTAGATATACTCAGTTGTGTGATTAGGCTGAATAATCAATGTCTTTACAGCCTGATGTTGCCAATAAAAATCCTTCATATATTTTCTTCTAATAATAGCTAGAGCCTGTGTTAATGCAGTAAATAGTCTCTTCAAGTCAAACTTCTGCTGGCTCACTTGACTATTGTGGGTTTCTTCTGTTAAAAGTGTAATGAGTGCATAAATTCAGCTGAGAAGAAAGTGATGCTCTCCATAGCATTTGGGGAGTCAAGTACTAGCATATCTACTGACAAGCCCATTGCAAATGTTCACACATGCTTCTTGGTGCTGTAATTTGCCCCTATTAATTTTGCGAAGTGGTCCTTTCATTAGGACCTGGAAATTATAAGATACCTAGGGAGTGGTTTTATTTCTTGTAGGATGCTTAGTACAGACTAATTTTTCTTTTAGTGCAACTGAAATAACGAGGGTGGGGTGAGTTTAGGGGTTATTTGAAACTTTTTTTTCCCATGGTAGTTGAGGTTTGCAATGCTATAGGCCTACTTGGCTCTTTTATCCTTCTGCTTCTGCTTAGCTTGGTGACTAAATTCACATCCTAATAGAAGAATCGGCAAGAAGCAACTGACTGAAGCTGTATCTTCTTCCTTGTCTCAGAAAGGCTTCTTGTGAGAAATCTGGAAGAAAAACCAAGTGGGCCAGAACTGCAGTTTACAGCCTGATCATCCATAAACTAATCAGCAGAGTTATTCCACTTCATACAGGTTTGGGTAGCTGAGATTCTGGCCCCAGATCTCTCATTTCTAGAGCAGCAACAACCAACCAACCTCCTTCAGCATTCATCTTGCATGGGCAATGACAGATTTGTTTGGTTGCTCTTTCAGCCAAGGAGCAGCCATAATGAGCTGGGCTCTCTCTGTACAAAACAGGTGGCTTCTTGTAAGTGTCTTAAGGGAGCCAGTTTAATGGGACATTGAAATGGACTGAGAGAGGGTAGAAAGAAATCTAAATCTCTGTCCTCCCTTTAAAGACTGTGCCTTTTTAGGCAGGTCTTTATTGGAGACAGAAGAGCAATTGGACTGCAAGGTCACCATTCATTTCTCCAAAACTTGGGTGCACCAAGCTGGTGTGTGGGACTACTTGCTGCACTGCTATGGCAGCCTCCCAGGAAAGTCACTGGTTTTGCATGACCAGGATATTTGCCATCTGCCTGCTTGCTGGGCCATGAGTGTTTGAGGGCAGGCACCATATTGTTTTGTTCTATTTCATACAATACTTGGCAAAGAGGAAAGAGAAGGGTGTCTTGGTTCTCTGCCAGGTCTCCAAAGTGCTAAAATAATACTAACCCTGTAATAAATCTAAACTTTTTATTATTGTCTGACACTCCACAGCTTATTTTGGCTCTGGGAATCTGTGAATTTGGACAAAAAAAATGGTAAAACTTCTCAATGTGGAGCAAATGAGCACCCAGCTTCAGTCTGTTCAGCAAGACACAACTATGAATCAGTGTTCCTTGGTGAGAAGAACACAGGATTTCCTGGAAACAAATTCAGGCCTTGACAGAGTTGTCTGATCTTCAGCTGATGTTTTGTTTTTGTTTTCTAAGCAGCAATAACATCATTTTAAGCTATAAACAGACCATTTTCCCTTGTCCTTGAAGGGAGTCATTAATTAGTTCATAACACAAATTAATTACTGCCTGTGCATAGTTAAAGGAGCCATATTTGTTTTATCTACTACGTTCTTTCTAGTAGTGCACCTGTATTAATAGTCTCTCATTATCCAGTTCTCCTTGGCCCCCTCAGGATCAGCTCTCCCTAAAGCCTGGTACAACACTTGTGCCTGGGATGTAATGAAATGCAACCATCAAGCCTACCCAGGGATGAGATAGATGTGCAGAATAATTACTCTTGTATGACAAAGAGAAGCCCTGAGGGCTGAGTTCACAAAAGGGTGCCTTGTTTTTTCTTGAAGGTTGGATTCCTGCCTGCCCTGCTCACCATGAGCCATGCTGTTATCTTGGGATGGGAATTTCAATGCTGAGTTTATGACCTGAAACTTTTGACAGTTGCTTCGTCGTATTTGGTGGCTAAATAAATGGTTTGTCCAATTAATTACTGAGAAGATCTTGCTGATGGGGCTGTGGACAGCTTATTGTGAAAAGTTTATGTGCATATTTCAAGCTGCTAAAAAAGGACTCTTCAGATGTCCTCCACTCCTGGGAGGGAGCTGGGAAGAAACAAAAGCCAAATCAGCCTGGGAGTGCCTCTCTTCTCTCTGGGAAGCCAATTTAGTGCTTAGCTTGGGCTCCTTGTGCTTGGCTCTTGCCTCTTCCCTCAACGGCCTGTGTCATGTTGCCATGTGCCCTGAATTGGGTGCCATGGTTTGTCCTTTGAACTAAGTTTCCGTAGCCTGGTAGTAGCAATGATTGAGACGTGCTGCACAGGCAACAAGTGTAGTAACTTCCAGTAACATATACCTCTGCCAGATCCCTTCACCAAACTTGTAATGGTGAAGACCAGTGCTGAAGCAGAGTGAATCTAAAAACCTATTCTGTGCTTCACAGTATCTCTTACTAGCTCACCCATTATGCCTTTATCACAGTACATTAAAAATACTTTTTCTCCTCTCAAACCAAGTGGAATGCTGACAAATTCAAAGTGGGAGAGAAAAAAAAAAATCTGTTTCCTTTACTGAAGTGGTAAAACTGCCTTAGTGATTCCAAACTGCTCTGTGTATTTTGGGGACAAAGGCTAGTCATTCTTGTGAAACTCTTGGCCATTAATGGGCATGGGTAACAGGTTCAGTCTGACCAGAGTAGCTGGGAAGCCCAGGAAAGTTCAGACATCTTTTAAAAAAGATGTGACTTTACCAGATTTTCATCAGATCCCTGTTCTTTCATTATATCCTTTCTCCCTCCATGTGGGCCTGGTTCAGCTTCCACCAAAGGTTACCTTTGGTAGGTGGGCAGGTGGATCCAGGCCAAGCGTGGCCCTGTCCTGGCAGAGACATTAACCACTGCTATGTCATGTGGCCAAGAAATGAGGGGCTACTGCGTTGTTATGTTAGGTTTCGTGGGGAAATATGCATGCCCCATGCCCTAACACCAGGAGGAGCTGTGGGTTTAGCACCAAGTAGCCTGGCAATCCCTAAAAGGGATGCAAAGACAGTAGCAACCTGTTACAGGGATTGCACTTATGATATTTTGGCCTGTGACCAGTCTGTGGGGATGGCAGCAACTCTGCTGGGTGACATTAAAACCCACAGTGCTGCTAATATTGGCTGGACACAGGTAAGAGACGAAGACAGGTTTCTCTGGCTGACTCTGGGTAGCATAAAATCACAGGAGAGTTTGGGTTGGAAGGGACCTTTAAAGACCATCTAGTCCAACCCCCCTGCAGTGAGCAGGGACATCTTCAACTAGAGCAGGTTGCTCAGATGGTAAAACAGACCCTAGGAATGACAAGCTGCTCATAGATGAGGCTAATTCCCAACCCCTCCGCCTGGCTCCTGCTCTGAAGTGGGAGATACGCAACCTCTTAAAATGCTGCGTAACAGTGCTGGGTGCCCTCAGTTTTCATAGCAGTGCGTAGTTGAGCTCTTGTGAGTGCTTGACTGCAGGTATGTCCTGCAGCAACAGTCCCACTGGTGAGCGAAGCACTTCTGGTATTCAGAGGTAATGTGGTGTTTTCATGTTTGTGTTGGTTTTTTGCTTCAGCCCTTGTCAGCTTCTTCCTATAACACAATAACTATTTCCCTTCGATAAATCCAGGCTGAGAAATATACATTAAACAGCTTTCTTTGGATTAACCACTCCTCTTTTTTTTCTCCTGCTGTCCCTGAAATGGAAGTATTTGGGGTTCTTTCCTGGCTTTAGCCTCTGTGTTTTCAGACCTACTTAGTTCTGTGTTTCAAACTGTGGTACTTTTACGATTCATCAAGCCATAGAAACTTACCAAAATCCCACTTTTGGACACAAGCGCTGCTTAGGGCTTCCATATTCTAGTGACGTATGTGTGCTTTGCTCTTCACGCAGCACCATGCAGTGTTCCTGTGGCCATGGTGAGCTCTTTGGGTCTGGAGAAACACCTGGTCCACACGCAGCCATGCTAGCTAGCATGGGTAGCCGAATAGGAGTCAGTGGGTAGGGGTCTGCTGCTGGTGTTGTGGAGGGGTGGCAGCTTGAAGGCAGTGAAGGGGAAAATTTGATGGTGAAGAAGGGTGGGATCTTCATTCCCAACTGTAGAATCTTCCAGAGCCCTGCTCTAAACCTCCCTGCCTGGCTCTTTTCTGTCCTGGACCTTCATGGCCTCTTATTTGCTTTTTGTTATACTGAAAAATGTGGGTTTTGTTTTGTGATGTTTTGGTTGTGTGGTTTTTTCCCTCTCCACATGACCAAGTGTGATTTGACTCTAGTGCTGTAGGTGAAAGGCTAAACCAGAGCTCCCTTCTCCCTTGCTACCAGTCTCCAAAGGATTTGTTATGCCCAGGTGTACTGCATGCCAGACAAATCCATCCAGTGCAAGCAGGAAAAAATCCCTCCTTCCTTCCTGCTTATAGTATATCTCCCCTGGCCCTTTATAACCACAGATCTTTTGATGCTTTGCTAAACGTGGTGCATGCCCCACACTGGCAGCCAGCCGAGGTGTAGATCTGAACCGAGCATTTTGCTTGCACAGATGTCCCCTGGGTCTTTTTTGTTGCAGCTTTTTTGGGGTAGGGTTTTTTCATATATGCCCCAAGAATTGACAGGCTGAAAGAAGTGAGATGTGGCTGGTTGTCACCATGTATGATTTGTGTGGTCCTTGGTGAGACTGCAGGGCCTGGGATAGTGCCTGGTCGGGCTGCAGTGGGGTAGCGCTGGGAGGTGGCTGGGACTAGGGGAAGTTTGGGTTCATGAGGCGGGAGCAGGGCAGCGGTCCAGGCAGATTTGAGACTTTGCCAACTACTAGCAATGGAAATCTTGCTGATAGGTGGCTATCGGCCCATCCTGCCTGGGGTCAGCTTCCCTGCAGGCGCAAGTCCTCCTTCCTGCTCGTGGCCCCAAGCACGCTCTGCTCCCGAGAGAGCTGATTGCAGCTTGGCCCTTTAGGCAAGAAGATTATACCAGTATCAGCTGATGTCATGATCTCATTCCCAAATGCTTTTTCTGCATGCTTGAGATGTGTTTAGCAGGTAAGGGAGAGCTGGCAACTGTCATGATTTGCGAGGCAAAAACACTCCTCTGCTCTGTTTAGTTCCTTCTAGTTTGTTTGACTTGGAGTTCCCTATGGGCTTAGCGAGCCATGTCAGCATCTCTGCGTCTTCATCCTGGCTTTAAACCCACCCTATGAAATGTTAATGCTGGCTTCGCTACCCGAGTGTGGGATTACGCTAACCAAAAGGGTCAAGACATTGAAAGCATTATGGAGAGCTGCTGCAGCCCCAGAGCTCCAAAGGCCAATGACGCTCTTCTGTGTGTGGGATGGAAGAGTATTTGAGGGAATTGAAGAGCTGTGTTTGGGGTGTTTTTTCTACTGCTGTCTTGCAGGTCTCTTGGAAGATGTACTGAGCCACTCGAGCAGAGGTTGTGACCTACCTGTCCTCTGAGGTGTGTGTGTGTTGCCAGGAGTCTACATAGATTCAACCTCTGATTATAAGCCCTTGAATGCAGGTGAAGTCCTGGGAGCAGCACAGCAAATACCGATACCCTTTCTTAGCTGCTGCTTCCTCCCTTTACACCCTCTCTTTTCTCTGGAGAAACCAGCCTGAGGCCATGAACCAGCAGTGAATATTAACACAACCAAACCAGTAGCATGATATGTGTTCCCTGCTATGCTGGAGGCCCTGATCATAGGAGTTTTTTGGTACCAGCTGCAGGCATTGCAGTGGTCTTTGCATGATGCTTTGGATCAACTGAAACTGTGGTCATTGGGGCTGATGCTTGTAGTTTGGCCTGGTGAGAGCAGATTCCGTACTGCCTCATAAAGAGGGCATGAAAAACATGTCCTCAAAGCCAACGTGAGCTTTCCAGTAACTTCTGTAGGATGTGAGGAGGTTTACAGGGTGTCCCAGGTGACGTTCAGTGCTTCATGCTGACCCAATGATGCTGTCCCTCGTGGGCTAATCCAGCCAGCTGCAACCTGCTGCGATCCTCTTGAGCTGCGTGTGGGACGTGTGCATGCTACGGGGATTTGGGGGGGTTGTTCCTGCAGTTGGTTGGGACGAACCTCTGCCGCTCATCACTGTGGAAAAATGCGCTTTGCTTCCTGAAAGCAGTATTTTGCTGCTCTCCAGGGAAAGCCGAGTGTGAAAGGCTGTCGACAAGTATGAATGCTGATATTACCGCCCTCTTTCTCCTGTGGAGGAATGTGGCTATGGGCAGGGCTCGAGTTTGGACAAAGAAGTGAGGATGGGCCTTATTCTCACATTCTGCTGAACTGGCCAAGTGTGTGGCTGGGGAGGGGACATGGCTGCTCCCCCTGTATCCAGCTCAGTTGCCAAATGTTATTGCCTTGGCTCACCTTCAGGAGCAATGCCTTGCTTCCTTGGAGCTCCACAGAGCTCACTGGGCTTAGCTGAGCATAGCTGAAGGCACGTGAGCAACTGGTGGGCTGATCCTGCTCTGTTTCTAATAATGTCTTCTTAGAGAGACCACTTCTAAGTGACTCTGGTCTAAGCATGCATGCTAAGCTCAAGGTACAACTTCAGTAGATGCTGTCCATGTTCACAGCTGCTTCCCCTGAAGGCACTCATAATCAAAGAGGCACTGGAGACAAGAGGCTTGCATTTCAGTCCACAGCCACTAATAGGTAAGACTTTATGTTTCCTCATGTGCTACTGCAGTATGTAAGAGCAAATGAAGAAATAGCTTATGAAATCCTTCTTAAAAACTTCTTTTAATGTGAACCCCTTTCTAGGAACCTGGCTTCATGCAGCATTTCTAGGCTTGAGTCTTTGTTTAGGAACAGCAGAAATTGGGGAGATAATGTTGATTATTTTTTTTTCTTCATCACAGCTTTCCTGGGTAAAGCTGCTCAGTTCTCCTTCCCCTAAAAAATGAGGAATGATAAGAGATTTGTACTCTTGCAGAGTCTATAAGGCTCCATGCCAATAGATGTTACTGGTCATGAGGGCCTGTAACAATCAGCTGCTGCATGTGGTGACAGATCTCTACTCCAAGAAGCTTATTCCTTACTAATCCTAGTGGAACCAGAAATGGCACTGACCTGGCAAGCAGGGCATGACTGGCTCCCACACTTGTAGGGATTTTGGACTTGGCACAAGGTGCATCTGACAAAAATCACACAAGGAATGAGCCTGGCAGCTCCTAGCAAGCCCATAAAATGAGGAGGTAAAACAGGGGTAAGTGACCTTTCTGGATGATAGGTTAGACTAAAAACTACCACTTGGTTCTGCCACTGGTTCAAAGTTGATCTGACACAGGGCTCTTCTTACATCCCCTAAAGCCTAGGTACCTTCTTCTTCCCCCATCTCTGATTCTCAGTTCTGATGAGGGTGTTGTCAATAATTCTAATGTGGATCAATAAGCTATTAATATCCATTTGATACTGACCTTTCAGGCTGTAGTGAAACTGGACATGCAAATAAAAGCCATGAGAATCAGAAGACCTGAGGCTGAAAATTCTGTATCACAGAACAGTGTTTCTATTGTGAGTGCAACCACAAAACAACAAGAAACTCATCTCATGATGATTAGCTGTGTGGGTGTTCTTGTTTTTAAACACGTATTTCCATATGCAAGGGATGTGAGCAGTTCCCGCTTAATTTGTCTTTGCTATTGAGTTCATGTACAAACAACCCAAATTCCAGCTATGTTATTTCATGGTGATAAAGTGAATGGGATCCCATAATACGTAGCTCCTTAAAGCTACATTAAGTGACCGTAAGACTTTGAGGGGCATGTTCTAATATACACTGCAATTAATGGAATTTATCCTGACTCTGGCTTTCTGTATGTTGATTTAACCATGGCAATTTCAATAGAGCTGTGCCTCTTTCTAGAGTATTGTGTTGCCCCTCCTTTACTTTCTTTAAGGAATCTGAAAGAAAATCTTTTGGGGTTTTTTTGTATCTAGAGGAGAACAACGAAAAACACGTCTGGTTTGTGGAGTGATAACATGTTATGGCATCCTTTACCCTACCAAATGTGGAATATACAACAGAAAACAAAAAAGCTGGAGGACAGGCTCTGAACTATGTTCTCTGTGTCTAACGTTCTCATTCAATCTTGAGACGTTCAAGGACATGTTTGGATGAGGGAAGTTGGAAGAACACCTACGCTTCTGGAAGAAGTGCTGTAGCAACACATGCTTTGCCAGCACACCTAAAGTACCCCTTGGGATAGTAGTGGCTGTCAGTAATTGCTTTATTTCTGTCTTTTGGAAGATGGAAAAGCAAGTTGCAAACAGTAGGTTCCCCCGCTGAGGATACTGGAAGCTTTCTACAGGGCACGTCTACCTTGAATCAGGCTTCTCGGTGCTCTTTGCAAAACTAGTGGATTTTGTGGGGGGGAACCAATATTAAGTCTCCATTTCTGCTGTGCTTGTCAAACAATTGGGTACGACGTCTAAAGTGAGAAGTCTTATCATAAATTATTGTTCTTGGCCGATTCTCACATTCTGTTTCCAGCATGCAGCTCTTGCTTTGTGTTTTTTGTTGGTTTTTATCCTCCTGTATCTATGCTATGCGGATGACGTTATTTGCGATTAAATGAGAGAATAGAAGGAAAACCTTAGTTGGCTGAGGAGGAAATAATGTGTCTCCCCCTCACTGCCAGGCAGGCCTTAGTGAGCTTTTTAAATCAAGCTATTTCATGGTCTTCAAAGCTGAAACTGGTTTCCAACAATACCCACTCTTACTGTTATTCGAATGGTGATTAATTCTAGGAATGGACTTAGTGCAGGAAAATTGGCTGAAGAGCTGCTCAGGAACATATCTGCCTTCTCTGACTCTCATGTTGTGGGTATAGGACTCATCAGCATTGCCCAAAAGCAAAAAGCATCTCTACAGTTGTATATTCTCTTACACAGCTGCTTCGTCTGAAACAAGAGAAACCTGAATTAGACCACTGGTTTAAAGGAGCCTTTTCCAAAGTACGATGGAGGGGCAGAGTGGTGCATGGGGCAGGAAAGGAAGGTTCTGGGTGTGCTGAAACCGAAGGGGGAACCCAAAGCTTCAGGGAGTTGAGTTTAATATCACAAAAGGCTGCTGGCAAGGGTCTGCTTTCCCCAGAGGAGTTTCCCTGCCTGTCTGTGGGTACGCAGGCTGCTTCTTTGCCCTCTGACTTTTTTACCAACTTCTCCAGCCCACTATCAGCCTTCTGCATGCTCCCCATCTTGTCCAGCCCTGGCTCTGACTCCTCCTGCTCATGGCACTCCTGGAAAAGATTAATTCTTATTGTCTGCTTTCCATTCACAGTAGCAGTGCCCAAGAAAAGACAATTTCAAATAGATTAAAGTGGAGAACTTGCCATTAGGCCTTCTTTGAACTGAATGATTGAGGTGTCCAACTGTCTTTTGCCAGGTAGTTAGCCAAAGAGTGAAAAGGGTTGTTACAGGGGCAGCAAGGAAACCTGTGGAGTAGTTCTCTGGCACTTTAAAGCCAGACCTAAAGACAGAGTTAAAGGACTGGCTCTCAAGCCCTCTGGAGTAATAAGGGAGATGCCCACTAATGGTGGATGCAGCTCTCCATGCATTTGGGCAAGAGCCACATGTCACAGGCAGAACTGATCTTTCCTCTGTAGTGAAGGCTTAAAAAACAAAATGCAGGAGTGAGAAACTTAAGGCTTTTCCCCTACTTTCCAAACTAAAACTAAGCCAAGTGATGCATTTTTTCCACTGGAATTTTTTTTAATGGATCTTTTTCTCATAGCTCTATTTCCTGAAGTGATTCCATTTCTCAAGGTCATGCTAAGGCTACAGATCCTCATGGTATTGCTCTTCCAGTGGTCTCCCTGGCCTGGTGAGCCTGCATCTGAAAATTCTTAGGGAAACTAAGAAGCAGTGATAGCTTGCTCCTGTGCCAAGCTGTGTTTTTCTTATTACTGCCAGCATCTCCAGCTATCTCTTTCTGTGCTTTGGGGCTTGTGGACTAGCATTTTGTTTCTGATTCCCCACTGAAGATGGAGATTTGACCTCATGTTGGAGGTTCCATCTCATGTTTTGGGGTTTGGAAGTTGATCCTGAGACATTGTAACTATATTTGATATTTTGGAGTCTGTAGAGCATCTGGCAGGATGGTTTTCACTCCCTGACTGAAGACTCTGAGTAACTTCAGCCACTGGAAGCTGTGTGTGTACTTTCTCCATCTAGTTTAGAAGGCTGGAGCTGCCTTTTGCAAGTGCCAGCCTCCATTCAGTGTGGCAGAAATCAGGGTGACTGCCCTAAAGGACTATGGGCTAAATTATTCCTTCACTGTGGAGGTCAGCAGTGGGGCTGAATGGGTTCCTTGTACTCACGTGACTGGTTAACTCTATTTTAGGTTCATTTTTGTTCTTGACTGACTCTTTTCCCTATTATTCTCCCTTGGTCTGTAAATCAAACGAGTCCAAAACAAAGACTAAAGCCAGGAACTGCAGCAGGGGTAAAAGCTGAGAGCTTGGGTCTGGCTGTCATGGAAGGAATCAATTGGCCTTTGTACTCTTGAGATAAATAGTACAGGGGGATAAGAGTTTGAGGATGAAGTTTGTAAGTTTACAAATGTTATCTGCTTTGAGAAAAGCAAATATTTGATCCATTGCACTGGCTAGAAACTTTGGGAGGGGGGAAATATGTACACAATCTTGAATTTGTGCTATCATTGTTCAGATGTGGTCAGGGTTGTCCCTTTGGTTTGAAAGGGTCTAGTCAGCAGGATGTGAAATGCCCCTGATAGAGAGGGGCTAAGAAGTTCAGCATTAAAAAACAACCCCTACTTTCCCCAAAGGAAAAGCCTCTAGCTTCTGCTTCCACAGAGATCTTCTGGATGTAGAAGATAAGCATGTAGGGGTGTTACAGGGAGGAGGTAGGAAGAAAGAGAAGTTCATAGGGTAACTTCTCCTTGCTGCAACACTTCTATGGGCTGGGAAGTGCTCATGGTCAATCTCAAGGACTACCTGTAGTGGGAGAAGCATTTTGAAATACATATAGAATTGCAAAGCAAGAGAATTTTTCTTTGTGCTCTGTTCCATGGTTGAAAACAAGACAAGGTTGCTCCTGGCACTTTATTTCCTAAAGCCATTTCTGTAGCGGCTGCTTTATTAGAAAGGAAGCATGGAAACTTTCGGGAAGGGAATAAAAGCCCAGCCTAATCATCAATGTTTACCGAATGTAGGGATTTCTCTAGTGGCTTAAAGCAAAGCTTCACTTTTATTTTTTTTTTTCCCCAGCATCCTCCCTCAACAAGTGACCAGTGTTGGATGTGGAGGGGAAGAATACAAGAATAGCATAATAAAGAGTGAAATGTCTGTGGTCTTGCCACCCAACATCCACCAGTCCAGCCTGGGAACCTCTGGAGCCCAAAGGTTGTGTCTAAATCTTTGGTCTGATTTTTCTCTCTTGTGTATTCTGTGATGACTACTAGATACCAAATTTTAGTATGCCCCTTTTCTACTTAACAGCATTTTACGTACCAGAAATTCTTTCAACAGCCGCCTTTTGTATGGTTAAATATATTTAGATATTAATCACACTGAAATGAGTTCATGATCAATTTATTTTCTCTACAACTTGCCAGTAAGAAATGTATACTTTTATTATTACAGTAGACCTTAGAGGCCAGATCACTCATTTTAAATCAGGGTGTTTCCATTCAGAATTATGAGTTGTTCCTTGCTCTTTCTCACCAACATACCAGCTGAGAATCAGCTCATGCAACAAATCCACACATGTGGGTGTAAACCCAGACAGCATAAAAATAACCTTTTACACCTCTTGGTGTGCAATTCCCTGTTTTCCTTCAGCTCTTGGTGAAAACAAATTTGACCAAATACTGTCTTGCCTACCACAAATAGGGACTGGAAACAGGGCTCTAATGTCAACAGATACCCCTTGAGCCCCAGTAACTCTGAAGCCTGCAAATATGTCAAAGAAACAGTGAGAAGAGCAAAGCTAGGATAGGGTTGGTTAGTGGCTGTGCTTGGGAAAGCATCACCAGGAGCTCCAATGTCCACCAAAGGTGTTAAATTCAAGGTATGTTTTGCAGTGGAGTGGAAGAAGGGACAGGTGAATCGCAGTCATCTCTCTCCTTTGTAGCTGAAGTGGGAGTCCTGGAATTCTCTCTGAAGTGCGGAGATAAACCACATCCAGGGAATACTGCAGCAAATGAATATTGCAAAACCTGTCTGGGGAATACGTCTGCAGTACTTGTGATAGATACGTGCGAAACTCGGACTTCACCATCTGTCCAATTCTTGCAATTTAGTGAAAATGGCTCCTGAGCTGATTCCAGCCAGGCAAATAGGTGTGCCTTGGATCCCATTGCTGCTTCAGGAGTTAACCTATGCAGTCCAAGACATCTGTATGTGTTTGAGGTGGTTTTCCACCAGTTTTTTTTCCTTGACCTATTTTCTATGCCAGGTCTCTTCAGTGCCAGACTTCTCCCTGCATGTTTCCCCCAGTTGGGACAGCATCTCTCCCATTCCCTGTGCAAAGCTGTGGACTCTCTGATGTCACCCTGGCTAGTTGACCTGGGTTATCCCAAATCCAGTGAGGAGCTGGGCCACGTGCTGTGGCTGACTTGGCTCCCTGCCATCATTCCGTGTAGAAACACACCTCTCCTGGGCAGCAGCTGGGCATTTCAGCCTCTGTTCCACCAACATGTGAGCTGCTGTCCCCAGGTGAGCTTATGGATATGCTTTTTCTTCCCATGAGCTTGATATGCCAGATAGCTGCTCATGAATAATGGCAGGCAAGGTTCCTTCTCCAGCATTTGCAATGAGTCTGCTTTCAAGGGTGTTTTTTCTGCCAAACGTGAACTCTCTTCTACTGAAGCAGTGCCAGATCAGACTTCTCCAGTCTGAGGTCTAAGCAAAAAAGGCTCTTTGTCTTTTAGCTCACATATCACTGAAGTATAATATTTAATAGTGCCTGCTACAGGATACCAAAGAGTTAAGCTGTTGCTTTGGCTAAAACCTACCCAGGAGAAATACAATGAATTTAATTCTGATTTATCTGAACTCTATGATAAGTCTAACGGCATGAGGTACTGTGCTGTGCATCCGTTCAGTGTTCGTCCATACTGATGACTGCCTTACACTTTGAATTATTTGCAGTAAGTACAAATATCTGCAGTGTATTTTCTTCTTATTCTAATATTTGTATGATTTTGTTGTTTGAATAGACTTCCCCATTTTCTTCCCTCTTCTACCATCCTGGGAATCTGGTGCTCTTCTTGGCACAGCTGTGCTTTTTGGGACTACAAAGCCCCTTCTCTGCTTTATCAAGGTCCACTGCAGACCACCAGGTCCACTCTTGCAAAGCAACTTCATCTCACACCCTGCAGCAGGCAGAGGCAAGAGTTTTCTTGCAAGAGGAGCTGGGATTCAGACTGTAATGCTCCATTTCTCTGAACGCATGTCCCTTTGCAATTCTAGGAGTGGAGGCCAGCAGGTTGCAACATTTGCCCTCTGGCAGTGTCACCAGCTCTTACAACTCTTGTGTTATTTTGTGCTTGAGGATCTTGAGATAAACTGAAGAGGTGAAAAAAGTTAATAAAACCCTAGCTACCATAATTGTAGATTCAAAGCCTGAAAATATACCCCTACAATCTGACAAACGGAGATCAAAAGAACCCAAGCATTACTGCTTTGGTAAGCCACTTGCCTTATTTCTCAAGGTTTGCTTCAGGATTACTTGTAGTGCTTTGCAGTTGGCAAAAGGGTGGGTAGTAAAATAGCAAGTCCTGGTGTGTGCTTCAGGTGTGTCAATCGCATCTTGAGACAGGCTGTCAGGCTTGGGGTGAGAGTGAGCTGTCCTGAAAATTGAAAGAATTTGGGTAGGTGACAGAAGTGATTGAGTGGCTAAGGAGGGATGTCCTCTTTAACTCTGAAATTGTGGGTTTATGTGAACTGAACCACTGGGAATGTCAGTGAAGATACCTGTTCATTTGTTTCCCTGCTCTCTCATTCATCCTCCCTCCAAAATCTTATGGTGGTAAATATAAGATGAAGAGACCAGTGCTATGGGGGATGGAGATGCCTGTTCAGAGCATAAAACCCACTTGAGCAGACCTGCTCTGGGACCAAGGGAGGCTTAGAGAAGACCAAGGTGGTAATCTGGACAGGCATGTACTAGTGTCCATGTGTGCCTGTGCACGTGTGGTTGGGGATAAGGGCTGTTGCTTGGCTTTGTTTTGTATAGTTTTTGTTTGGCGTTTTTTTCAATACAAATAAACATTGTGGTCCTATTCTTTGATGCGCTGAAGGACATAGGAACCTCTTTCCCAGACACTTTTTCTGGGAATCTGCATTCTGGAGAGAGCATAGAATAAACAAACTAGAAATTTTGGGTTTTAAAATGAAAATAAATAACTATTGTTCTGCCTTCCCCTCCCACCTCCTTCCCTTCCCACCATCTCCCCAGCTGCCTTCCCTCAACCAGAGCATCCCTTGGGAACTCCTCTGTCCCAGATGGGCCAGCAGTCCTGAGATAACATGTCCCACCATCTCCTCCTGCTGAGGCGCAAGGGCAGCACTCGCTCTGTCCTTCTCTCTGTGTCCAGAGTTCTAGAAGCCAGCCCCAAATTAGGAGCTTAATCAACTTGGTGGTCTGAGGTGGGACTGCAGCCTGCATTAGACCTACTGGCTTCAGGCTCTGTTGCAAGCAAGCAAGGAACAACAGTCTGGCTGGAAAAGGTGAGATTCTGGTGCAGGTGGATGATTTGCCTCTATTCTCAGGAGAGTTTATGGACTTTTTTAAAACTTAATGTTAGAAGGACTAAAGATACCAGTGCTGGTATCTGGGTTGAAGCAACTTGCAGAGGTTGCAAGGTAACTTGTAGAATTGATGCTTTGAGTTGGTCCATTTCTGAGGGTTGTTAGTATTTGAGAGTGAGATGTCACTAATTTGGAGACCTTTTGCTGTCAGGATAATGGGTTTTAGCTGTTGGTGTGCTGCAAGGAAACTCTCTGGGTGCCACTGGGGAAGAATAGATGTTGAACTCCTCTGTTTCACACTTAAATATGATCCCACAAGATTACCCTGTGAAAGATTTCTCTTGCCAGTGTTTCACATGAGTAGCTATTTTTATATAATGCCTGGTACAACAGATCTCTTCTCAGGCCTTGGAGACTTGGACAGGATTTGTATTCATGAAACGTTGTGACCATTGGTTACAATGGGAAGAGCAGGAAATGAGGGTGTCTCTGATGTGGCAGGGAGGAGGAAATATATTTACCAAAAGAAAAAAACTACCCCAAACCACTGAGCTTTGCTTACTAGGAGATAAAGAAAAGGTAGCAGTGTCTTCTGAGTCCCAGGTGATGCTAATATGGCATGCAGAGGTGTAGATGTAATGATTATAAACTTATATGAAAGCTGGTTACAGCTTTTCACCAAATGCTGCAATTAAAAAAAAAAAAATCCTATAGGGAACTTGACTGGCTGTAATCACTCAAGGCAATTTTGGGTGAAAGCAAAGCTTTGCTAACTTGAATTAGCGGTAGTGCTGCTCTGACGCTGTTGGTTACTGCTGGGTACCAAAGAGATCAATCAGATGCTGGTGGCCAATTTAAACATGTCGGCAAAGCTAAGATGCAAGGCAGCAACTGGAAAAATTTGCTGCAAGCGCGTGCCAATGACAAGTCTAATTACAGCTGTTAATGAGCTTTGTTCTACAAGCTGTGTGATAAGTGGAGATGGGGCATCTTCACTGAGGTCCTTCTATGAATAAAACAGTCAGTGGAGCATGTCCCAACGTGTGGGCTGTGGCTGCAGAGACTCTGGGAGAGGAAACAGCAGCTAGGAAATAGGTGGTTGCCTTTAATTGCTGCAGCACCACAGCTCCCCAAGGCTGCGGGCACAAGCATTTGTAAGGAACCACGTGTTTCTCCTGCACCTTCTGCCTCTCAGGTGTCTCCAAGCACAGCAAGTGAGTCCTGGCTCTGTGCCCCTGCAAAGTTTGGGGGATTACAGGGAAAGAGCATTTATTTGCACTGAGTAAATAGGACAGTGCTCCCTGCCTCATCTTGGAAAGACTGAGTTGCTGCCAGCAACTGTGGTAGTTACCCTTCTCTTGAAAGTGTAAATAGCTGCAAGAGGCTCTGAGGGCAAGGAAAGGAGCTGGACAATGAAGGCAGATAATCCCAAAACAGCGAGAAAGTAGAGAAATGCTGGGAATACCCAGGGATGAGCACTACCCTCACCACTGCTCAGCTCCTTCCTGAAGCTCTGCAGGAGCCCCGGGAGATGCTCAAGTTCCTGTAGTGCAAGAAATGGTGCTTGAGCCCTTATCACAGCTGCTGCTTTGTGATGTCTCTGGGAGAGGTGCCACGGCATCTCCCCTGAGGTCTCTGCCAGTTTGGGGCTTTTTCTTATCTCATGAAGGACCGTATTTTGCCCCAATATAATAATGGGCTCTGATCCCCAAACCCTTTCCCACATGGGGACTCTTCCCATGACAACAAATGGATTTCTAAGTGAGGGTTGCACTGGTTCTATTTAATTAAAAAAAAAAAAGAGATACTAAGGCCCCTCAGCCCAAACCAAATCAACCAAACCCCCCCAGATTTATCTTGTTTTTAAAAATACAGGGAGAAAGCCTCCACAGGCAAGCTTGGAGAGCAAGCATACGGAAGTGTAACAAAAATGTTACACTTGCTTAATGTGTAACAAAAATCATCCTTGATGCAAATTAAGCCCATTAGTAATTCTACTGTCCACCACAACTGCTGAGGAAGGATTCATCCATTCCTCGTTGTCTTGCATGTATGTGAAGGTCATAATCATCTGTCTTCTAGACTAAACAGCGTCATTCTTTCAGTCTTTCCTCATAAATTGTGTCTTCTGGCCCTTCTTGCTGTTCCTTTTTGGACTTTTTCCAGTTAATTCTCATATTGGAGAGCTTGGTGCCTGGGATTGGTCACCATACTCCCAGCTTCTTTGTGAAATTGCAGCCAGCGTTTGTGAATTGGCTGGGTAAAAGTGAAGGCCTGGGATTACCCAAGGCGAGTGTGAGGGCAGTGTTATGGAAATTTGCCTCTCAGAAAATGAGTCAAGAAAGGACCTGCGAGCAATTGCTCGCACGTTATTCATAATATGTTGACCAACACTGGGTCTGGAGATGATGGCTGCTGATACAGAGAGCAGGAGTCCCTGAGGGACGTGGTGTCCGAATGCCAGCCAAGCAGCAGCACCTCCCATAGCCATGCAAACCAGCCTCTTGATCCTGATGGCATGTACGCTGACGTCCCTGACTTACTAACACGCAAGTTCTACTTTGCAACAGCTTGCACCCGATGTGTGTCATCTTCTGAGATCCAGATCTGTTTTATTACTGATCCCAGGAGCATGACTAAAAAAACCCCACATTATATCACCACTTTTTCAGTTCCTAGTCTTTAGTGGCATTTTCCTTCTTCCTGCCCCCAAAATTTATCTGTCCATTATTGATCTTTGATATGTATACACCTCAAAAAGGTTGTTTTGATGTTTCACTGTATGGTTAATGAAGCCAAAGTCTGGATCACAGAGACATTTGAACACAAGCTTACTTGCACTTGTGAGAAGAGTCTGGCTTCAGTGAGACCAGCTGAACAAGGGATTTAAAATTTACAGGGTCAGGAGCTGCAGGGGCTTTAGAGGCCTCAGGTTTCATCTTCCCACAGAGCCATTCTCCTTTCCTCTGGAGGATGGTTAGGGCTGGCCTGGAACTAAACACAGAGACAATGGAATAAGCAATGTTTGCAGGAACTACTGGACTTGCACACAGCAGACAGGCTTGGCTTGTGCATGAGGTAACAGCGTGATGTGGAGATATTATGGGATACCAGGCACTAAGACATTTGCCTGTTGCTTGCCCGCATCTGTAGGAGCGTCTCGGACCTGCGTCTTGCAAAGAGCTGAGCAGCGGTGGAAAACCCCACTGTGGCCAGCTCCCCCACTGTCTGTGTTCTGGGAGTGTGTGTCCTGCATAGCAGTTCTCCAACACCAACAGCTCTTGTCCCTTGCAGCATGAGGCTAGCTTGGCTAAGATGTGCTTTGAGGAGAAAATACCAAGCCTAAAGAGTAAGCTTTTTCCCCATTGCTAAGCCTAATAGCTTAGGTTACTCCATAGCTTTACTCCTAGAAATGTTCATTTTCAAACATTCTCTTGTTTCTTCTAAGACATGCTTACTGGAAGATGAGTATGAAAGAGCAGAGGGAGATATACCTGGGTTTGGTGGCTTTTTGTTTTTTCCTTTTGTGCATGGTGGTTCAGTGGAGGTGGAAAAGGTACCATTTTATATGCCCTTGGCATAGGACCTAAGACACCTCACTGCTTTTGCGAGCTGGTTGTAACAGTGCTCCTCAGCACTGCCAACCCCATTTAGAGATGAGATGGTGGCCAGGCTTGTGTTACCCAAATGCATTCAGCTATGCTCAAACAGATGCTCCATATTCAAGGCCTGATTTGTTTGTCCACCCACTTTTTAGGCAGGGCTGTGGGCAAGGATACCCTTGCCCACAGGGGAGCACTCAGGGTGGGTGTAATAGTCCTACCTCCCGCCTCCATCAGCCCCAGACATTGTCTCTGCTTGGCAGAGTGCCAGCAAACAGCACCCTCAGTCCATGGGATATATAGGATTTTGTCCTAGTTTGACCAGTGCTGGGCTTTTTTCACTACAGCACCTTCCAGGTCTGGAAAAAGCTGAGCTTTTTGTGCCTGGAGTGGCCAGGACATGTTTATAATTGACTCTCGTCGTAAATAATCAAGTAAAAGTGCAGATAGGATTTGTTTACTTTATGTGGATATCCCTACCTGACTGTTATGCAAAGTCCCCAAAGAGCAAACAGAGGAGAACAGGACTGTATTGGGAACTGCTGAAATAAAAGCAGGACAGCCACCATGTGTGTCGAGCCAAATGCTTTGCGTAGTTGCGCTGTCAGCAAACACAGCGAGCCAGAGGGCAGGCAACCAGCCACTAGCACGGCTTCTTTCTTAGCTCCTATTTGCCTTTGCGTTTGTTATCTTGGACGTAAAGAGGTCTGTAAGCCAGGGATTTGGGCAGTTAACCTCAAATAAACCCTTAAAGACCTACTTCAGTGAAGTGTAACAGTGTCTGTTGAATTTAATGGAGCTGGGCTTGCTCTCACCGAGGGTGATTTGGACTCTGAAAGCTTGTTGTTTCCTGGAAGCTAATGGCATTTTTGGGGCATCTCTTTTGCTTTGCGTGCAACTTTGATTACTGCTTTTTTTACCTTGGCTTTCTGTCTGGCTCCTCTGCACAACTGAGTGTGTGTATGTGCATGTGAGAAGCGCCAGCAGTGAAAGGATGCACCACTGTAAAGACACACATCTGGTTTTGCTGTGAAGCACCCTTTATACTCAGACAGACAGCAAATATTTGACACTGAGCAAGAAAATCAGGTATGCCGTTTGACAAAGCGAATTGCTGCAGAAAGCGGTGGTGTGACTCACAAGCAGATCATTTCATAGCCTCACCCAGCCCCGTTGCTTTAAAATACTGTTCGGGATCAAAGTATCTCACAGGCAGTCAGTTTTGTTTCTTTAAACAAAACCGGATCATGCTTTATAAGGTCAGCAAGCTCTTGAGGAGTGACTTGGTGAAATACAGCTGCAGACAGATAGCTATGGAATGAAGTGAAACTGTTTGGAGAGGCCATCAGCATCCCCCCCTTCACGGGGAGAACTGGGTGTGGGAGCTCTCTGTTTTCACTTTTACAGTTGGTGATTCACTGATGGGTAAAGGAAGCTCACAGTAATGGGAAGTGCTGGTCTCGGCTGTTGGCAGGTAGGATGGCATGGATCATTTCCAGCTCTACTTGTTGATTTCTTGAGGCCTTCTGAGTGTTCAGGTGCGGGCTGGAAAATAAGCCCTATCATGAACTGTTGGAAAGGGAGTCAAGATTCTAGTTAAATATAGGCCCTGATCAAGCAAAAAGTTATCCAAATGGGTCTGTTCTTTTGCTCTATGTAATACTAGCAATTGAGAGATCACTGAAATAAAATACAGATGCAGCAATTTGGAAGCCCTGGAAGATAAAAGCTTGACTGCATCTGTTGCATCTCCTAAAAGCACTAAAGCTGTTTTATGCAGCTTCCAGGTCTTGGGACTTCTGATGTGACCCAACTGAGAGCAGCAAACCAGAGAAAATAAAACAGCCTCCACTTTTGACAATTTCTGGACACAGACCAAAGTGGCCCCATCTCCCCCTGGGAAAAGCCTGGCCACAGGCAGGCAGGAGCAGAAAGAATTAAACTCTTATTGAAACCGTATTTTTAATAGGATCTGATCCAAGCCCCAGTTTGGTAATTCAGAAGTCCATGTCCCATTTTCTTGTTGTCTCTGATGTCCAGCAGGATTTCTTACTTACTGTTCTATTTATTTGTAAAGAGGAAGCACTGTATGGTTACAGTTCTCCTGGTAACTTCAATAAGTGTAGACTGACCATCTCTGTAGAGTCACAGTGCAATCCAATATGTCTCAGGTGTAATTCTCCTTTGCCCTAGTTCAGAACAGTGTAGCACAGTCTCACTACACCATCCTGTCCCTAAATGACCTACAGAAATATGCTGGGTCCCAAAGCCCAGAAACCTGAATGCCTGAGGATTAGGAGTGTGAAACAGTTGTCCTTCCCGTTGGAGCCCTTCACAAACAAAACCTACTAGCCGCTTCAAAAAAACCTCAACCATCTATTTGCATGGCCTATCTAAAGAAAGATGCACAAGATCTCAGGTGGTTATTCCCTTTCAAGAAAAGCTTCTGCATGTGGATTTGAACAGCTGAGGATGCATCTTATGCTGTTGCTGAGGCAGATCTGTGCATGCAGGGGATGATGGGGGGTATGGCAAAGCCCTCTTCTGGCATGTACCATCTATTCTGAGCCTCTGCCGGCTTTTTGCTACCCCTGGTTTGTTATTGCTGGGTGCACGGTGAAGGAAGAGGTACTAATAGCAGTGCTCATGGGGAAGTCTGAGAGCTTTGATTTAACTTGGAGCACACAAGGCAGAGTGGTTTCTCCTTTCCTCCCTGCCAAGGAGGGCAGGATGTTTATGTGCTGCTCGGCTAAAGGTACATGCAGCCTGAAAGCCTCTTACTCAATTTTGCCTGGTAATTGGGGTTTCTTATTGGCATGTCCAGTATCAGTGGATCTGGCTGAAACCTGATGTCCCTAAACAAACCCTGCCTTCAAAGCCCAGCTTGCAACATCCTCGGAGAGGTTTCTGGCTTGACGTCACCCTACTCAGAATTTCTTTCAAACAGTCCCTTGTTAGCCCAGGAACAGGGCACATTGCTTGGACACACGTTCATGGCCCCCATTGCTGCTCGGGGGCCAAACAGCAAGGGGATTTATGAGACATGGAGACCAGAGCCCCAAGGAAAATATTGGGTAATCGGAGCCTCAAGGAGCCAGTTGGGCTGTTTATCTTGCCTTCAGCCTCCCCTGGGGAGGCAGCTGCACCATGTCACCTCCGTCACACAAATCTCTCCCCAGCCTCATTCATAAAATCCCACAAAAGCCTTATATTTGTGAAGGAAGCCCTGCCCAAACCGGGCTGGGATTCAGCACAGGCAAGCCTGCTTATCAGCATGGGGCTGCGCCCGGTGTGAAAGCACAGAGAGCTCCTTTATCCCTCCTGATGGGATTTGGGCTGGCTCAGCTGGGGGGTGCCTTCGTCTCCCCTTGCAGTGTGTGTGTGTGCAAGTTTTGGCAGCAGCAGGATCAGACCTGCCCTAAATGCTGTTTGCAGGAGGCAAGCACCCACTGCCAGCAGGTGAGATGGAAATCCCCCGCTACCGATGTCTTGAGGAAGGAAGGAGCAAGGAAATGGTGTCAGGGAGCTGGGAAGCTGCCTGCTCTGAACCAACTCTGTGCAAGATGGAGGACGGGAGGGCTGAGCAGTTGTGGTTTTTCTGGTGTGTTGGTTTTTAATACCATCACATATGAGCCTGTGGATCATTCCTGCCCTGCAGGAGCAGCACAGCTGCAGGTCAGACCCTCAGGCGGTGTAAATAAGCATGCCTCACCTTGTTGGTGCTCGATTCGGATCAAAAGCATGGTTGCCACCTGCCTGTTTCAACTAGATTGGCCATTTACAGGCACTTGTTCTTTTATGGCTTCGGTGTCTGTTTTTCCAACGTAATTCTTCCTTTCCCTGTCTTGGACTCTGAGTCTGGCCCTTCGCTCTCTGTAATTGAAATATAAGCATTGCTGTGCATCAGACTCAGGCTTTCTTTCTGGGTTTTTTCCTTTTTTTTTTTTTTAATTTCTTTCATGGTGACCCATGGGAGTATGGCTGTAACTTTTAAATACCTTCCAGCACCAGCAGCTGAAATGAGGTTGGGGAACAGGGAGAATTAAAATATGTTTCAAAGGAGTACACAGGAGGAATACAAATAGGAACAGATAGCCTGAATTTAATCTTTTATAGGGTCTTTCATAGAGAATAATACCAGCTCAGGAGGAACTAGTGCCTGTAGGGTAGGAGGAGACAGCTGCCTGCTACCACCTCCTCTTTCCAAAGTCTTTTACGGAGAGACTGCTGTGCTCCAGGGTGGGTAAATGTAGGGCCCGGGGGGTTTTTTCAGCTCTCCCATCAAACTATGTTGCCTTTATGCTCACCTCTGCCTGGCAAGGAATCCTTCTTTCCTCTCAGAGCAGGCATGTGGCCCCAAAGATGACTAAAACTAAATAAAAGCCTGAGTTGTAAAGGGCAGAGACTGGTTGTAGCCATTGATGTTCTCCAGCCCTATGTGCTCCGGCCGAGCAAGGTGCTGACCTGCACAGTGCAAAACAAGCAAAAAGTACATGCAACCTGTGAAAACATCACATCTGCCTTTTCCTTTTGAAAATCATTCAAAAAAAGCTCTAACAAGTGCTATAAATTCTAACTGAAAAGTTAATAGCTAGGAAAGCATGTGTTTGCTTCAGTTCCCTTGTTTACTGAAGACTTATACCTGAGAGTCGGAGCGTAATGCCCTTCGCTCCTTGCTGTCATATATCACGTATCAACCCAGGCAACTGGTCACCAGCTCTCAGAGGGAGCCACGGCCCTGTCTCAGGATGAAATCAGTTCTGTATCTTCAAAAGACACAAATCATTCAAAGGTAATCAGGAATGGAAGGAATTGTATGAATGCAGTGTTTGGGGCTGGGTGCTGAGACACCTGGAATTGGCAGAGCTGTGGTGATTTATGTGAGTGTACTCCAGGGCACGGACCCCTCCACTTGTGCATCAGTTGGAGAGTTGATCTTGTCCAGGAGAGCTTGCCGAAGCCATCGAGAGGGCTCTGTCCTGAGCAACATCTGTCCTTACTGCAGCATAGGAAGGAGTCTGGGGTGGCATCCTGGGGACCCTGTTACATAAAGGCTTGGGTATCCTCACACTTTGCTGCTGCTCACCAACTTTTGAAGCCACAGAACCCTCTTGAATGTGCTGCCTGCCATGAATGATGGTGCTGTGTTGGCCTGGGGGATGCAGGCTGACATCCTGCTGAGCCGGGGAGGGGTTTGAGAAAGGAATCAAAGCAAAAAAAAAAAAAAAAAAAAAAAAAAAGGCATTTGGTGCTCTTAAAGCATGAAACAATATAACTTCTATCAGGTGTGTTTACAACTTAAGTCACAGACATCTGTGCTGACTTCTTCTTTACCCACCATTTGCTGTTCCCTGCATGTAAAACCCCCTTTCAATGCAAGGTTGTAAGATTAAATGGATGTATTATGTCCTTCTGTGTATTTGGAGGAGATTGCCCCGCAGGGCTAGTTCTCATAGTTGTACCTTAACAAGGGAAAACCCAGTGTTAAACTGGTCATGATATCAGGATCGTTCCCATCCTTCTCCAGCTCACTCGTCTTTGTTTTTCCCCTCCTTGATGGCTACCTTTTTACCCAACGCTAGTTCAACAAATGCAACTAGTCTTTAATGTTAAAGAATGGAGAATAGCATCTCCAAAAGAAGCTGCAAACACCAGCATGAAAAGCTGGGTGGTGTGGACCACTCTCCTCTTCTGGGTGATCCTTCTTCAGTGTTGGGAAAAGTATTTTTACCTGGAAACTGCACCGTGACTACCAGCCCTTGCAGATTTAAGCCTCAAGCTCTCTCTGCTGAAGCCAATAGCTGTATTTGTATGAATCTTTAAAAAAGAAAAGAATTTTGTTATCTCTAGCAAGTCTTCTTGCTTAGGGCGGTGGGTGGGAGGCTCATTCCCAAGCCGGCGGTTACGTCCGTACCACGTATTTCACAGTATAGCTGTAGGTTTGCCGACTGTCGGTTCACATAGTTTCATGGTTACCTCTTTGTTCTAAACATAGGAAAAGCCTGGTAATCGCTGACGTCAGGTGGTCCTGTTCCCAGTCAGCCCCCTACCACCTCATTAACTTTTAAAATGTGCAGGTTTACAATAATAAAAACTAGGAAATAGGGAGGTGTGAAAGGTAAGGCTCAAAGGTAGAAAACGTGTAATGGCAAACGTAACATGGAATAAGAATAATAAAATGTAAGGAAAGTATCTGAAAACAGGCGATGGGTTGAAAAATGAGCCCTGGTATTTATAACTAGTAATGTAAATTGTCAGTGTTAAGAAAAATAAAGGCTGGGAAGGAGAGAAACCACTGCTCTGATCCCGCAGATGCTCCGCAGTAGCGTGAGGCACGGGCGTTACTGTTAAACTTCTTGAGACCTTAGATAGCACGTGCACATAATTTAAAGAGAAATTAATATTGGCAAGTGGTATTTATGACTATAGGAGCAAAACCTGCCCTGAGCTTACTTTTGAATATCCTGCTTGTCCCTCATCTGCCTAGCAAGGTTTGTGTTGGCTTGCAACAGGGGTTCTGGATCCGTGCAGCCGGTCTGATTGTTCATGCAGCCTTTTGAAACAGAGCTTTCTGCGTGCTGTTGCTGTACGAGGAGCAAGTAAGAGCAAGAGGATGCTGCGTTTGTGGCCGTGTTTGACCTATGAAGTGTGGCCGGGCTGAACTGAGCTTATGGGAGAGGTCAGGGCTGCTGGGAGTTGACTCGAGTCTTGCTTTCTCCTGGTGTGCAACAACCCAGGTACATAGGTACACTCGTTTCATCGGAGCTGCCTTGGTGGAGACAGGGCTGCAGCTTCACCACGCATCTGGTGTGTTCATCGGTAGGATAGCACTAAGCATCTGTGCACAGGAATGGGTCGTGCAGGTCCAGTGAGACTCCTTGGATATTGAAGCAAGACGCAGATTTAAGTACCTGTTGGGCTTTCTGAACCATTCACCACTCCCAGAATGTTTGCATGTACTTCAGGGAATCTCCTTCTCTTGTGCAAAGCAGAACTGGAGTGTAAGATACTTTGTGTGTCCTGTAATTTCCCTCTTTTGTCATAGACTTGGGAGAAGTTGCGCTAACTGCAAACTACGCAATTACCCAAACTTGGGTAATTTCTGTGCTGCATCTTGTCCAAGGGAGGTAGGAAGGAAAACTGAAAATCTTCTTTATGCAATTGGGCAAGCTAAAGCCAAACACCACTAAAAAAGTGTGTGTCTGATTAGTTCAGGACCAGTTGCTATATATTAACTGTCTCCCTGTTCAGCAGATCTGCCAGTTCATAAATGTTCATGGAAGCGAAAGGCTGCATCTGCCTTTAATTGGGACAGATAATCTGTAGGCAAGCCAAATTCCTAGGCATGCCTGCACATGTCCTTTGCAGAGCTATAGTCTCTCTTGGTGATCTCACTTAAACATAGTCAAAATGATTAAGAGATGCCCTTCCCTTATGTTTTGAAATGTAATTTTCACTTGAAAAATAATCACAGTACTACTGACTACCATGCAGCATGCTTTGTTAGTAGCTCAAAGCAGCTCACAACAAGGAGTTAATTATTAGGCAGGGTTAGGATTTAAAACAAAACTAACAGATTTTCTGTCCGGAAATGCTGATTTATCAGAAGAGAAACTATTTGTGGGAATAGGTATTCCCCTGAATTAAAAAAAAAAGACACACACACAAAAAAAAAACCCCACCAACCAACTGTTTTAGCATTGCTTTAAAAGGCACTGCTGTGATCTAAATTTGAAGTTTTATTTTCTGGATAGAAACAATGCTTTATTCGGCTTATACTAAAAAGCTGGAAAGCATTAAAAAAAAGTCAAAATTAAAGCAAAACATCTTGAAATTATTATAGTAGAGTCTTTTGGATAATAGGCTTGTGAACGTTTTAGAGATACAAAGTTTTGCTTGAAGACAGATGCGGAAATATCAAGACCTTGACAATCCCTTGAGCGCAGAAGACTATTTTGCCATCAACTCTAGTAGGTATGATGTCCTCGTCCTGCGCTTGGATGACCTAAGGGCAGACAGAAATAGGGCAGCTCTGGGAATGGAGATGGAGTTTCCAAATTCTAGGTAACTCCCTATCACCAAGATAACACTGCTCCCTTCTCTCGCTCTCCCTTCATTCCCAAATGGCTTACTGGGAACTGCTGACTCGGCGGGTGCCGCTGGTTCTCTGCTAACCAGATCGCCCCACTGGCTGCGTCCCAGGCAGGGTGAATCACCCTGCGTGGCTCCAGGCTCCCATCACTCCTCTATCTGGCTCCTTCACCTAAGGAAGAATAGAAATGTGTGTTTAAAGCTAACCCTGGGCATCTGAGTTGGCGTTATCAAAGGAGTATTCATTCATTTCATAGTATTTCATTCATTCATTCCGAACCTGCCCTCCAGTTGACTTTCACTAAATCTTCTATTTCACTTTTAATTTTTAACTAAAATGTATTTCCTTTGTACCAACCACTGTGTCTTTGAAATAGGTGAAACATCGTGTATGCCGATAATGTTTTCCATACAAATTGTTCATGCTGTTTTCAAAAGGGGAGAGATTATTTCAAGCAAGGAGGGTGGCTGAGATGACCTCCCGAGGTGTCCTCCAGTCTGAATTTTCCCTGTGATCCCTTGGCCATGAGAAATGGTTTGGGCCTTATTTTCTTCCTCCAGACATGTACAGGTAGATCCTCTCATCCCTTGTAGAAATCTTTTCAGAAACCATACTTGTTATTTTTGAGACTTTGATGCAGAAGAGGAATAGATGGGCAGCTGGCAGAAGTTTTGTTTTTGACTTCAGTGGTGTCTGGACTTGCCCTGGTGTTTGTGTCTCCAAAGTCTGACTCAAACCCAGTTCAAGCCAATGGAAAGAATCCCAGCAGCTTAACAGATATAAAGTTGCCACTCTTGAAAGGATAAACTTTTGGTAACAAATCATTTAATAAATACCACTGCTTTCTGATCTGCTGGTGAGCTATCATCAAACGGAGTTTTAACGACGGTTATTCAGGCATACACAAACACATTTCATCCCGCTGGTGCTACCCAGATGACGCACTCTGCTGCACCATCACAACATATTTTGGCACCGATGCTGTACCCGTTGCACACAACCTTCTCCACCTGCCAAATACTCTTTCCTTTTCTTGGGCAGTGGCTGGGCTGTGCCTATTTGCCTCCATTTGCTGCCTCCTTTTCTTTGCTTCGATATGGCTCTACCTCTTTGTCTGTTTGCTAGTTTGGCTGCCCAAATCCATTTATTTTAATGCTGCTGGGATCCTCAGCACATCAGGGGTGCCCACAGCCTCCATGGCACCTGCCTTTCCTAATCCAAGCAAGACAAAACAAAAGTCACCTGAATTTATTACCACTTTGAAAAATTACTGTTCTCCTTAAAGGACAAGGTTAAGGCTTATGGGGAGAGGTGGTACGTTTCATTAGACCAACCAATAACAAAAACAGACAAGCTTTTGGCCATGTAAGTCTTTGCTTGGGGCATTTAGGGGTGGCCAGTGAGCAGGTTTCTCCATGGCCTCCCTTGTGCAAGGGCAGCTCCCCTGGGGATGTGTCCACAAGGTCTGCAATTTGTAAGCCAAGGAAATATTTTTGATAATCCATAACTTGCCTAACAAGGACTTCCCATGCAAAAATGGTCGTTTGTCTTCAGAGAAATGTTTTTGGAGGACTATTTTTGTGGTAAGTCACTCGATGTTACTGATCCTCATTAGCATAGAAAAGCACACATGCTTTCCCTCCAGGAGTATGTAAGTGTTGGAATTTCTAACGTTAGAAATGATTGAAACTGAGTGGTTTGAAATAGCAATTTTTCCTATATCTGACATTTAAAAGATGACAGTTTTCTTTCCCATGTCCATCCTCATTATTTATCAGAATTTAGGGTGTAATTTACAGCTGTAGCAAGTAAAATTGAAAGCCTGACTCCTTTCAGACCACTGCCTCCCTTCTCCTTCGCCTGCTGCAGTTCCAGCCTTTCCCAAACACCTGCACTGCCACCTTCTGCCTGTCCTGCAGGTCACAGCTGAATTTCCACCACGGTTTTCTTTTCTCATCCTGCCTGATACTATGCATGTCCGAGGAAAACTTGGAATACAAAGAAGAAACCATGTGTGCACATACACAGTCAAGATGGTCTATAAATGGATTTTTGTTTCTAGCTGGTCTGTATTACAGACGGCGATTGCATAATTCCAGCTTTGATTTAGAGGAAGGGAACCCTACAGTGTTGCTCCCCATGACCCAAAAAACTAAAATACTTTGTTCAGCCACTTCAAGCCAACATAGTGGCTAGTGATTAGCCACCAGTGTTTTGACAGGTTTGCTCAACAACCTGGTTGATGTAGGCAGCATCTGAAATAACCAAATGGGTGCTGGTAGGAGACAAAGTTTCGACCGTCAGTTGGTGTAAATGAGGATTTCCTACTTGACTTTGGAGAAGCTACCCTGATTCATACCCAGTGATGATGTGTTTCAAGTTATCCTATGAACTGTGCTAGTTGCGTCTGCTTCCACTGTGGCAAAGGAAAAGGAAACACAAGTGATGCATGCCTATGGCTTATAGATGGATGAAAAATGTCCCTTATTTCTTTCCTTCTTGTTGAAATATTAGTTAAATACAAAATCGATTTGAGAAAAAAGAAAAGCACCTAAAAGCTAAGCAAACCCAGCCATACTTTAAACCCTTTCATGTTGCTCATTTGAAATAATTCTTGGTATTCTTCCTTTCCTGGCTAAGGAAGAGGTGCCGAAGTCACATTCTATTTAGGAAAATAAATGTTCTCAGTGAACATGCTAATTCCTGCAGCAGCCAGCCTCACACCGAGTGGCACTTCCAAGCAGGAGCAGAGTCCCTAGCCCCAGCTCTGTGAACCTTTGAGAGAGAGATGGGCTCACCACTGTCTCACGGAAAGTGCCAGAGCAATTATTAAATGTCTAAAACCCAACCTTTAACAGAAAGCCAGTTCCTGCAGCCTTGAGAGACTTGATGCATGCAAGAAAAGATTGGAAAAATTTCCCCCGCATTGTAAACATCATTTCCCTCAACATGCCGCAGCATGGCTAAGGGAACAGTGGCATCTGGTGTTCGCTGAGCTCTCTTACAGCCACCAGCTTCCCAGGCGGGTGCTAGCAGGCTTCAGCTGGGCATGGGCAGGATTTGGCTCCCCACATGCAGGTATCTAGTGGCACCTGAGACCTGGAGGCTGTCAAAGACATCTGTACAAGTGTCCAGGCGTTGTACAGGCCATAGGGGACACTCAAGCCCATCTGAATGGCAGCTAGAGGTCTGGATGGTGCATCAAACGAGAGAAACCCAAACTTGCTTCTAGTGGAGAAGGTAATTGCTCTTGTTGAGGGATGAATTCCCCCCACCCAGCACCATGGTGGTGATGCAGTATCACCAGGGAGCTTCTGACTTGGATGCTGTTTGAGATTTATGTATTTTCTGAAACTTTTATTCCACCTTTCTCAGTGGAATGTGCTGCCTTCTGAGGTGCCCGAGTCCATTTGGTGAGGCAGCCTGCCCACCCCGAGGCCTATGACAGCAGCCTGTGCTACGACAGCTCCAGGGTGTGATGCTCAGCTGTGTGTGTCTGACTTGTTTTTACCATCTGAACCTCTCCTCAGTTCAATCTCACGTTCTCGGTTTGAGATACAAAATGCAAGTGCTGCCCAGGAGCCTTTCCCTTGCCGGTGATTTTAACTTACCCAAACTCTGGAATGAGTTTCAGTGGGAGGTGTTTGTTTGCTCCTCTTTCCCCATCTTTGCTCTTGCCATTAAACAGGATAGTCCCACCATATCTGCTGTATAGACATGGGTAACTTTGCTGCTGCTAGAGCCTAATACATCTTTTAAACACCTCTGGCAGGCCAGTGTCGGAGCTTTATGGTGAGTGTGTGCCATCTCTGGCTTCTGGGTGGAGGGTCTTCTTCTGCTGGTCCCCAAGACACAGCCAATGGCTTGCTTATAGACAAACTGAGCTGTGTTTCCTTTTCCTGGCAGGAGAGGAAGCCCAAACCTGAGCAAAACAAAAGTTTAAGATGTGCGTCTTCCTGGAAATTCTGATGCAAATTAGAAAAAGGCACATTTCAGTTAGCAAAAAGCAGCGAGTAATACGGTTTATCCATGTTCTACCTCAAGTGCATGAAAGACTGGTCGTTTCCTATTGAAATGAAAAGAATTACAACCTTGAGCTTGGACCTCTATGGAAAAAATTTCTGCTGGTTTCTGTAATTTTTCAAGTTGCACATTTTTTTAGAAGTTCTGCTTCCTTATACTTAACCAAAGGTCATTTTGCACTATTTGCAGGTTGCCCCAAGATAAGTTTTCTTTGAGTTCTGGGACTGAAAGACCTTTTTCTGTTCATGTTGTGATGGTACATAATCTGATGCACAAGCTCCTGAGCCTGGTTACTCCTCCTGCCTCCGCCCTGATCCGATGCTGCTGTTCATTCCTGCTCCTCCCTGTGGCTGCGCTCAGGAACTCAGCGCTTCCCCAGCACAGGGCCTTAATTTGGTAGCTAAACTCATTCAGAGATCCTAATTACTGTCCCTTTTAGGCAGTTTCTGTCCCATTAAGTTACAACAAAATGCATTTTGTTAACATCAGAACTGGTTTTACAGCTACAAGTGGCAGCAAGGGGCGGCTCTGCAAAGGCACTGCTTAACGGTCGATCTCCGATGCTAAAACAAGCAGCACCACAGCTAACAAGACATCTCTTCTTCTCACCCGTGAGATTTTGGAACTCATCAGGTAGTTTTACATAACGTGTAGTACTATAAAGTGATAACATCTAAAGGGCTGACTTTTGGGTGGTGTCATGTACTTTGGCACGGTGTTCCTCAGACTGCCGGATCTCTCTATTTTGCAACAGTTTGTTCAAAGCAAGTCCTGGAGTTGCCATGCTCTGACGTTTATTTTCTATAAAAACATGGGAGGCTTTCCAAAGTGTAGCTGAACTTCTGCTAAAAAAAATATTTGAAAAAACAATGGCAACTGGGCACCTCACTACAAGAAGGATGTTGAGGTGCTGGAGCGTGTCCAGAGAAGGGCAACGAAGATGGTGAGGGGTCTGGAGCACAAGTCTTATGAGGAGCGGCTGAGGGAACTGGGGTTGTTTAGTCTGGAGAAGAGGAGGCTGAGGGGAGACTTTATCGCTCTCTACAACTACCTGAAAGGGGGTTGTGGCGACGAGGGTGTTGGTCTCTTCTCCCAAGTAACTAGTGATAGGACAAGAGGAAATGGCCTCAAGTTGCGCGAGGGGAGGTTTAGATTGGATATTAGGAAAAAATTCTTCACTGAGAGGGTGGTCAGGCATTGGAACAGGCTGCCCAGGGAGGTGGTGGAGTCGCCATCCCTGGAAGTGTTCAAAAAACGTGTGGATGTGGCGCTTCAGGACATGGTTTAGGGGACATGGTGGCGCTGGATTAATGGTTGGACTTGATGATCTTAAAGGTCCTTTCCAACCTAGTGATTCTGTGATTCTGTAATTCCAAATCCCACTGAAATTAAATGCAATCCCCATCATCTCCTACGAAGACTTCAGACCTAGGCTGGCAAATGACACTACTCTTGCAAGTCAACAGGCAATTGTAAGTGTGTGGAGAACAGGCTGCAGAGACGTATGCTCTACAAATACCCCAACCTTTTTGCTATCAGCAGGCACGATAAACATCGCTGCCTGAATAGGGTTACAGAAAGAGTAAGAAACGTTAGTTTTGTAACATGTTTTGTTTATTAAACTCAGTTTTCACTGATGTCCTGAGCTGACAAAAATGTTTCCCAGGAAGATTGACAAACAGAAACAATTAATAAATACAGAGAGATAGAGATATATATATCTCTTTCAAACACTGTAGGTATAAACAAATAAAAGCTCTGTTTTGCTATTTTGGGAGGTCCTATGTAACCAGTATTTTCAACTGGCCAATTAGCAGCACATGTGTTAACCAGTGAAGAACTTCCACTTGTTTTTAAATGATCAAATCCAGTGTTTTAAAATTATTGCTCATTATCAGACCAAAAAAACCAGGATATAAAGGGTGTTCATTAACGATCTTCATTAACAGCAGGGATGGTATATATTGACAGTACATGCAGCTTTATAGTGGGGTTTTTTTAACGCAATTGAGATCAAAGCTTTCAGAAATGAACTAAGGTATTAGGCAACCGATCAGAGGATATTACAGGAGCCAAATTCTCAGCAGGGCTGTCCTTGGCCCCTTCATAAAATCCCCCTTCTTTTAAGATGTCAGGCTGAGCACCCTTGACACAAATGCCTCCAAACTACTAACGGCAGGGGACAGGGCACCTAACTGCAGCACTGCTCCGAGGCTTTGCCACCCCGCGCTAGCTCTGCTCCTGCCTCTTTGCCAAATTCCCCAGGACCTGCCTGGTGGGGCTGCCATGGGCTGGGGATGAGGAAGAGGACCACTGCACTGAGGTATTTTTCCTCCCTTGCTGGTCCTCCTGGCTAGCAGGGTCAAGGGAAGGGACAGTGGCAGGTACCAGCAGAAGGTAGAAACGTGGATTTCCTCACAGTGCTTGTAACTAGAGGCATCTCAACTTTTGCAGCTACTGGTAGCAATGCCTTGCATGGTAGATTCCCCCCATGCCTATCGCATACACTACTTGGCTAGCAGTCTCCCACCGGGGCTATGCTACAGCAGTTCTTGCTGCCTTCTGCTTGGGAGGACCTTGGGGCCAGCATCGGCCTTTCCATGCCCTGCTGGTGGGGCACAGCTCGCTGACCTCCTTGCTCTGCTCCGGCCGGCCCACTTGCTTCTCTGCAGGAAAACAAGGAGCAGCACTACTCGGGCTAACCCCTCGGCCAAGGAGCCTGGTCCCGGAGGGAAAGAAACCCGCTGTCCATCTCACACCAGCGAGACATGTTCCTCAGGGCATCATGACAGAGGTGTACTGCAGGGCCTTTTGGCTTTCGTCTACTCTTTCCCCGCTGGGTCTCTTTGGATACATGATGCTGGCCATCTTGAAGAACTCATCCGCAGCGTCCAGAGCTATAAGCCGATCCTGTCAAAGCAATAGGGTTTTACAGTCACTATGGGGTGCTTCGGGCACTCCCTGGTCAGATTCTCCCTCCACAGCCGCTCTCAAGTTGAGCAAGGTGTTAGATCTAGTCTTTTCTCACTTTGTTAACAGGCTGCGAGAGCACCCAGTTGCACAGGGTTAAAGGAACTTGGGGAGGGTAAACTCATGGTGCTACAGTGCTGACGTTTCCGAGGAAGCTTGCTGGGATCACCCTGCAAGGGCTCGACCTTAAGGAGAAGGAGCTGTGGCACTGAGAAGCTGGTAAACAGCTGGACACCTGCAGGGCTCAGCCTTGAGGAGAAGGAGCTGTGGTAAACAACTAAGAGGAAGTAAAGGAGCGCATGGACACCTGCAGGCAGCGAATCCTGACTGTGCGAGAAGCGCGTGGACTGTGTGTGGTAACCAACCAGGATGTATTTTGTGGCGCGTGAAAGAACTGTAACTGCATAAAAAGCAGACACTTGTAGCAATAAAGGTCTTTGGTCTGAATCCCTGCCAGAGTCCGTGCCCTATTACTCCACAGAAGCTGAACAGCCAAGCTACAAGTGCACTATCTGATGGGGATGCCCCAGGTGCCACCATGTATCTGAGCACCCTCTGGTGCAGTTCATCTAGCTGGTTCCCTTCATTTGAGCTCACCTGCAGAAAGGAGGACAGCGGGGAGGAAGGTATGCTCAGAGCTACTCACCACCACGAAGAGGTAGCGCTCAGAAAGCTCCCAGCTGGTCGGGAAGATGTTTGTCTCTTCAGAAAGCTTTAACAAGATGTCCCGGGCTTTGCCCATGTTCTGAGAATCGCTGATGATGCTGAGTTTGGTCACTGACAAGAGGGAGTCCGCTTCCTTCTGGAAACCTGGGAAAGAGATGTGTTACAGAAACAAGTCAAACATGCAAGCAGGGTCACCCCTAAGCCCTCCAGGCTCTTGCAAGGTTCCTTATTCCCCCTCCACCTTGGGCTGCTGCGTTCCCTACTTGCTAAAACAAACTAGAGTTTGCCCCACGCCGGCTCTGTGTCTGCCCTTGTGGCAGGTAGAAGCTTGCTGGTGGGGAAAAGAAAAATCACAAAAACAGTCAGAGCAAGTTTGTTGCTAGTTTTCCAGAGAAGGTGTATTAACATCCACAGCCAGGGTGCTGATTCCAGTCTTGCATGTTCCTGATGCTGGTAGGGCTTCCTGAGCACCCCAGCAACTATGTGTCTCTGTTGTTGGGAGGTAACAGTGATAAAAAACCTGCAGCAGTCATGGATGTGTGGGTAATTGTTCCTGTAGCAGTCAGCGTCTTCTATGGGAAGGGTATTTACTGGAAGGAAAGGGGGAAGAGAATGAATTTGGGGATCTTGAAATGTAATGTCCACCATTAATTCTTTGTTCAGCTCCAGGGAGCTGGTGGTGACGCATCCCACCTGAAAACACTGACGGGGAAAGAGTGGTGGCCTTATGATTAAAGTACAGGTCTAGATAACAAAAGATAGCAGGTTTCGCATCTGGTTGCAAGTCTAGCTTCGCTTAGGCCAAGTGATCCTTGGCCTTGAGCTTCCCCACCCTTTGCAAAACAGCTCTGGCGCCATTGCGGACGTGAGGGAGATGTGGGAGAGCCTTTGTCAACAAAGTGCAGTAACAGCTGTAAGGATGTCAAGTGATCCCTCCCGTGCTTGGTGTGTACAGGCTGTGCGAGTACCTGGGTGAAGATGAACGCTGATACCTAGTTATGAATTTATAATGTTCCTCCCATCCAGATGCCAGAACAGCAGGTAGGGCAGGAGCGGCTGAGATACCCATCTCTTTTGTTCCCAATGATAATATCCCTGAACAGCCCAACAAGTACGCTCGACTCGCACATCCTCTTCTCATTAGCTACCAACCACCTCCAGAGCATGACGCAAGCCACCAAGCTGATGTGCCGGCATGGCACATCTCCTTGGCCCGCGTGTCTCATGCTGTGTGCAAGGCAATTGGGAAAATCCGGTCACACCTGCCACTGCCTTCTCCAGAGGAGCAGCAGCTGAGGACACAGGACTGGTGAGTGCAGTTCACTGTTGGCAGGCTAGGAAATAGCAGGAGTAGGAGGGCCACCGTTGAGCAATTTCATCTGGTGAAACAATATTTCAAACTCACTTAGATGCAAACAAAGTGGATGGATTAGCTCTGATCAGCTGGCATGGGCTAAGGAAGGAAGAGAGATGTATCTGTGTTCAAATCTGAAAGGGATATTCATTTCTCCCTGCTTATCTTGTTTAGAAAACCCCAGGGTGAACTCCCAGCTACCCCTGCTAAGTTTGCACAAGGAAGCTTGAAATGGATTAGCGTGCATGCTATTATGGGCTTGAAAGGCTCTGCTGCTGGTCGTGGTTTGTGTTTTTTGACGTGCCTGTAGACATGACGGCCCCGTCTCCTCCCAGCCATGCCTGAGCTCTGGGGAGTTTCCCACAGGCTCTCAGCTGCCATGTGGGCTACCTGATGGCATTGCTCAGCTTTCCTCCTCCTCTCCTCTACCAGCCTGATTTTGTGGAGCCATTTTGTGGATGCCTCAACCATCATGGGACCTCTCATTCTGTTACCACACAAATGACATCCTTTTGTCCTCTGGCTTACCTAAATCCTCCAAAATGTGTTTCCACCTGCTTCTCACTTCTTTTCGCGTCTGCCGTAGGGTATAGATATCATAGTTGAGCTTTTGCCATTCCTGCAAGGAGATAAGAGATACTCAGCATTTGCATGCAGGGAGGTGTCTCCTTCTTTTGTAGGAATTTCAGCTTTTAGAAATGGAGCCAGAGTTGAACTGTTGATGTTGGCACTGAGGGATCAGTGTGAAAGTCAATGGCCAGTGTAGAATGTTTCAGCCTGACATTTGGTAGAGCCCCTCTGCATTTTCTCTGCATGTACAAAACAGGCTTCCAGTTAACCTTGAAATGGCATTACAGAATTTAGCTTAGGCATTGCTGATGACCAAAGTGGTCTCCTCAGTCAGACAGGGGGAATATCATTCCAGCTCTGTGCTGGAAATTATAATGCTGTCCTAGGTTGGAGAACAACATGAACTTCCAAATGTAGTTCATTTGTGAGGCTTCAGTGTCTCTGCTCCAAAGCCCTTCACCCCAAACCTTGACACCCCTGCTAGTATCAATACCTGAGGTTGTGAAAATACATTATTTGGCCTTGGGAAAGCATGACCTCATATTAACAACTACCTTCTATAAATGATTGCAACACCTTATTTTCATAGCCTTGTAGTCAAACTGGCATGGCACATTTTCTCACAGCTGATGGTAAACCAAATGTTTGCAAAAGAGCTACTGCTCTCTGTATGGTCACACATAAAGTGGCTTCTCCAAACTGCTCAGCCCCTGTTTGGCATTTAACTGGAGCAGGCAGGTTTTCAAAAGCACTGGAAAACAAGAAAAACAGACTTTTTTTACAGGTTGGGGTACCCTATTTTAAATAGCAGAGAAGAAAGGTGCATGTGGATGGTTGAGCTGGAGTCATCGGACATCATAACTGTTGGAGACTCCCAGTTGCTGCAGCTAATGCCTCACTTAACACCACAGCTTAAATCCTGGCACTTGACCTCAAGCTTTATATCTGCATAAAGGGACACTGTCTAAAAGGGAAGGTTTTGAGGTTATTTATTAAAGTTATACTAGCACAGTTAAACACATCTGTACAAGTATGCATTCCTGTGGAAATGCATGTATTCCACAAGAAAATCAGCAGTACTTTTCCTAGCTGAGTTAAACCAATGCCCATGCTGAAAAGGAAGCATCTACAGAAGCAGCCACACAGCGGGTCATAACATCACTCGGGTAATTTCCCTGCACTAACACCCTTAATGAATTTTAATTCTCAGCGACAGATTACATAGATGGACTCTTGCAGAATAAATGGGTGTTAATCTGTGCCGTCTCCCTGGGATTTTCCTATGTGACATGCTGGGTTCAAAGGGGTTAAATAATACCCAGGAAGGTAGGCTGTGCTTTAGAAATTCCACTGTTTTTCTGATACCTGGTGCCTTAAAGAGTTCACTTGATTCAATGAAAAGTTGGAGATTTCTTAGTGGTTTTTTCCTGAACCTGGCTGACACGCCACGACTGCAAAGAATTAAACGACAAGCCTGTTTCTGTGTTGTTCAGCGATAGCTGCGGGAGCCCCTTGGAGATTGTGCTTTGAAAGAAGCAGCCGGCAGCGTTAAGACACTGCTGAATTCAGGTCAGGAGAGCAGGGGAAACGCGGCTCCACCTGCAGCCACTCGCTCTGCACCGCTCATCCTCCCGGAGAGCAAAATCCCCTTCATTTTTAGCTTTGTGTCGCTGCTCGCAATGAGCTAGCTTTGCTGACCAGAGCTCCGTTTCTCTCTTGACTGCAGCAGTACTTGAAAACAGCTTTTCTGTTTGCATGGGAGGGTACCTGGCTGCCAGCACAAGGCATCAAAATGCCTCTTCAGCCCTTCGCTCGAGAAAGGAGGCAGGGACAAGACTCCTCTCTCCTGTGACACCAACTTGTAGCTAGGAATTGAGCTCCTCTCAGTGAAAAAGAGGAGGTTTATTGTATTAAAGCTTTGTGGGAAGTTTATTGCAAACTTGCAAGTTTTAAAGAAAGAGAATAAAGGCTGCACGGTGCTGTGGTTCCCACTGGCAGGGATCCCTCGGAAACATCTCAGCCTGCTCGTGACCCCACAGTATAAGCAGAAAGGAGAGCGAACCAGGCTGGGCATGCTGGCGGGGAAATAAGCTGTGTGTCTCTGCCCTCCCGCGGAGATGAACAAGTGCTTTAATGCAGACAATCAATCGAGACGGCTGCTGTGATTTCAGGCATGCCTCACGCTGCTTGAAGGAGCAAGCTGGGGCTTGGGAAAGATGCTCCCATCCCCAAAACACAGCTTTCAGGGCTGCAAGGAATTACCCACGGCGGTAGCGAGCCAGGCTCCTCACTAAGCTAAACAGCGAGCAGTGCTTAGCATGCAGGGAAGCTGCTCCTGATTTTCTCTGGATTAACAGCAGTCTGTTTTCCCTTGTCTATTTTTGTTTTAAGGGAATCTAGGTTATGGCTTTCTTGTACGTTGTAGTTTCGGGGTTGTGTTACGGACATGGATACAGTACATATTTAGTCCCAGGGGACCTCTAACTGTGGCCTGTCGATGAAGAATTTGAGGAGTGTGCAAAGGAGCAGCTTTGGTACCAAAAATTATGCTTAATGGTGGTGCCTAGGGGGGAACCTCTTGTTCTGGTGGTATTTCTTTTGCCTGGGTGTAGAGCTGAATGTATTTATGCTTCCCCAGAGAAAGCTGGGAGAAGGATGGTGCACATGGTGCCAGGTGTTGAAAAGCAACTAGGGCCAGCAGAGATTGTCAGGGTGAGAATGGGCAGCTCCAGGCTGAGCTCTCGAAGGGACTCATGCCCTGTTCTCCATCAGCCTTACAAAGCACTGAGTTTTCCCAGGTGATCCCTTGTAGCAGAGACATCCTAAATTCTGTGGGCAGGGGGCTGTCCTCTGTGTTGCTTTAATGAGGGAAATAAAGTTAAGAGCATCTTTCCACCCTCAAAATTATTCTAAAAAGCATCTCCCTTTAACTACATGGCAGAGGAAGAGCAAAGCCTGCCCAGCGCTGCGTCTCCACAGAGGAATGGGCAACATCGGAGACTTTGGGGAGGGCGTTCCCCATGCACGTCCCGTGAGTCACGGAGACGTGAGCTGCGGAGGGAGCGTTTGGCGGGGCCGGGCGGCATCACAAGGCTGAGGCTGCTCAGCACCCGCTGCCGGGCAGCCCCAAGGCAGGCAGCCGGGGCTCCACGCCAAACCCCGCTCTCCCTCAGCCCTCGCTGTGGCTGTGACAGAGAACCGCTGCGGCGTACCCGGGCACCGGCGAGACGCAGCACAGGGCACACCACTCCCTGGGCAGCCCTGGGCAGAGCAAGGCCGGAGCAGGCTGCCCTCCATGCCGCATCCCGGGCTGGCTCCCGCCCAGAGCCCCTTCCAGAGAGCTGTCCGAGCCTGTATGCAGGTATGGGACAAGCAGCTCTCTCCCAAAACTTCGTTTTGCATTTCTTCTGCACCTCCGTTCCCTGTCCTGCCTCTTGCCTAGTTAGATGTAACTTCTGGAGTGGCGAGGAAGCTTCTTGCACACAGTACCAGGAAAGATCAGCGGGAGACTGGTCTCCACCAAACCCTGTGGTGTTTCTACAGGTCTGGGACATCTCAGCAATGCAGTCAGAATTAATCCTTTAAGAAAAATACCTTTTTTTCCAAAATCTGAATTAACCACAGGAAACCAAAGCAGGCTGCAGTTCCTGGCCTTGTTTTTTGCAACCAATTTTGCCCTTTTAAACCTACACAGCAGGGCACACCATATACCAGCGGGGGATTGAGAAAACCCTTTGTGCGCGACTCAAGAATATCCTGGGAGGAGCAGGGAAACCCTGCCGCCTCTCTCCTCAGTGCTCAGCCCTTCAAATATTTACCTGGAAAACTTCCCCAAACTCTCTAGTGTCTAAATCTGCAAATGCCAAATGGAAGTGAGGAAATGCTGGGCATGAAATATAAGCCAGGTTGGTACATAACTGAGAGCTCTGGGAAAAAATGTGCCAAGAGAACCCGCAAGCAGCGTCCAACCTTCCATCCCTGCTCATATGGGAATTTCCTAATTAGTCGGTAGCTTTCCTCATGTTACCAAAGCAATCCTCTAGCAAAGCCTTCTTTACTCCCTTGAAAGCAACTGGTGTCACCGTTCTGTTCAAGAGTTATTTTGGAAATGAGGTCTACAGAGAGTTATCAGGGAAAGACTGCAAAATACCAGTCCAGGCAAGTACCACCCCACATCCAGGGATGCTTCTACTCTGGTTCTGCGACTGGCCCCACTGGGAAGAGTTGAGCAAATACAAAATCTAGAGCCACGCTCATACAGTGAGCCATCAATCGACGTCTCAGCTTAGAATAAGCTTAAACTGGATTCAGTTTTAAGAGGGGCATGAAGGAGTTCATAAATAATTTTTCATATGTATTAAGTGGGTCAGTTCTGGGCTCCCCGACCAGCATCCCCAACCCTGGGCAAATCCCATCGCCTCTCAATAGCCCAGCAACGGTGTGTTGCAATAGTGACCTTCTCTGTGACGTGCTTAAAAAAGAAGAATCCTGTAGAAGAGCAGGAGGAAGCAGAAAAAAAGTTCTTGTCAGATCGTTAATGGGCTTGCCAGGAGGATCATGCCAGTGCAGCTCTGCTAGCCAAGCCCCCGGCAGAGATGCAGGCTGAGGAATTGCCTTTGCTAGTGGGGTTTATGATCCCACCTTCCCCAAGGGAATAAGCCAAAAGAAGGAGGAAACATTGCATTTACAACACGCCATAAGAACAGTGTTTTTTCTTTGGTCATAATGCAAAAACCTACCTTTAGTTTCTGTTCACAGACCCATGCGCAGCTGTCCTAAACCTGGCTCCTTCTCTGAAGCCAGCATTGGTGCAACAGCTCAGGCTCTCTGCCCGCGCTGGGTAACTCCATGCACCCATCAGAGGACACTGAGGCACCAGGGCCACCACAAACCGGTCCTTGTGGAACAGCACCTGCCACACCACACATAAGCCAATAAGCCCAGCTCTTGTTGTTAACATTGGAGGCTTTTTGGAGCCACAGTAGTCCCCCTTCCCCATGAAATGCTTTTCTCCTCACTAGCAGGGTACGTGCTGGACCAGTGACTTAGCCTATATCTATGCAGCATCTTAAATAACATCCCGTTTTCCTAGAGATCCTCATTTCACCTCCAGATTTGGGATTTTACTTTACACCACAACAGGTTTGACAATGCTGCAAGGCAGCGGGAGGAAAAAAAATTTTGTTTCATATTTGAAACTTTGACCCCAGCTTTCAAAAGCTTTGATGACAGCTTTGATCTCCAAAGGCTGCATCAGCTTTACCAGCCCCCCTGAAGCCAGCCCTTCAGCTATGGCTTTTCTAGTTTTATCTGCGCACACCCTCCCCTGCCCGCGTTTTGCTTCCGAAAGTCCATCCAAGCACATCAGCCTCGAGCAGAGAGAAATGCAAAGCTGCAAGTTTCTCAGTCCTTATGATTTTAGACGGCTCCAGCAAATCTTGCCTCGTGTACCTACTGCACAGTGGGTTTGGCAGCCACCAGGTGCTCCTCCACCACGGCCAATGGCCCCGTGAGCCATCACTCCGCACACGGCATCAAGCAGGACAAGCAAGTGGGCGTGAAACAGGGCGCACCCGGGACGTCACGGTGCTTGCTTTGAAGAGCTTGCTGCCCTGATTCTGTAAGGAGCAGGGTGGAGCAGCCCTGCCATCCTTATGCAAGCCAAGGTCACACTGAGTTTGGGCTGGAGCTGCCAAATTTCCCTGGAGCAGGGCCATCAGGAGGGGGCAGGGAAAAGAAATGGCTCCACGTGGATCAGCTGTGGGTCCAGCCCCGTGGCTGGGGCAAGGATCTAACCCCAAGGGAGGACACCCACTCCGTGAGCTGCTGGGAGCCACACCATGAATGATCTACCATGCAGAAAATTGATTAAGCTACAGGGTGCACTTGGTGTCGGAGCATCTGGCCCTTCGCTGGCACAGTTTGGTTTATTGATTTACAGCAATCCACGGCACAGAGGCGCTCAGGCCAGGAGATAGCCATCATGGACCATGCCCGCTGACCTCCAGCACTGCGCCGTTGTCACCACTGCATCCTGGCCCACTGCTGCTCCTGTCCTAGTTCACAGCACCTTGTCACTATGTGAACAACCATTTAAAAAAAAAAAAAAGAAAAAGAAAATTCCCAGGAAAGCAGAAGTGGGTTAGCCAGATTAAGAAAAACACGATACTGGTTTGATACCAAGGTGGTGCCATACAGATAAAGCACACATGATGTACAGGGACCTGCTCTTTGGGATCTTTCTAAAGTCCTGTGCTAGGAAATTATGAAAATAAAGGTGGGGAATTGCACAGCGTACAGCAGATGCACGGCACACCGCAATTTTTTTATTAAATGAAGGAGCAGAAATACAGGGAGTAGTTCTCCTTTCAGTCCAATTTTAACCAAGAGGAAAAAAAGGACCTGTGGGTTTGTAATGCCTGTGCACTGCATAAACAAGAAACCTTTCCTCTGTCCCATCCTGCAGCACCCGCACGCTCTCCCCAGGGACTTCGGGAGCAGAGCAGCTCCCAAAGCAGATTATGGCTTTTGCAGCCTAGCGTTGTTTTGCAATGAGACTTTTTTTTCCTCTCCCTCTCTCAGGACTGAAGTCTCATTAGGAGGGGAGGGCAACGCAATCTGGCCTAGTTTTAAAACACTCGCTGGAATAAGGAGAGATTTCGGCACCTGGGGCCGAATGCAGGAATGTTGGCTTTGCTGGCCAAGTCCCTCCCTGTCCTGCCACCCAGAAGGAGCTGCAACTGGAAACTGCAGAAGCTTGCCGGGCTTATACATCGTGCCTCAGTTTCCCCAGCTGTAAAAGAGAGGCAGCAGAGAGGCTGGCAATCACTAGCTGCAAACGGCACTGTGCCATAATTCAAATCGAGCGTATTGTGCGTTGGCTTTCTTCAAAGTCGGCTTGATGTTGTACTCCTCAGGCTTTTTTATTAATTGCACTGCATAAAAAAACAGGGTATGTGATCTTAGTGGAGGTTAGCCCCATGCTCTTTGTACTTTCCTTTTTCACTGGCAGGCACGAAGACTGCTCAGACCTGCTAAAAACCCTACGGACATGCTGATGGCAGAGAGAAAGCGTTGGATTTAGGACAGGCAGGCACCTTGGGTTTAGGACAGGCAGGTGCAGGAACGCTCTCTTGCTCACCCATAACCAATGCTCTCCTCTGCAACCTGAGCAAGGCTGACACGCAGCGCTGCTTTGCCCGAGGAGCTACCTTTTTAGCAGCCCAGCCACTTATGATACCGTTTTATAAATAATAATAGCTTTTAGGAGGCCTGCCTCATAGTGAGCCCTAAATCAAATTAAAAAGCCTCTCGACTGGGCGCGGGCTGAAATGAGGAGCTGCCCTGAAGTACACCCAGCTCTGAAGAGTCCAGTTGTCCTCGTTTCCTTCAGCCAGTTTGGGCTGGATGAAGCTCCCTGTCTTCTCTAAAGACAAGCGATCACAAGATAGGGAAAGCAGCGGAGGAGGAAAGAAGATAACCTTCAGTTATAGCTGCAATAGCTGTAAAGGTTACGTGCAGCCATGAAAACGTTGTTACAAACCTATACATTGTAAACACCATGATTAATTCAATCCCCACCAGAAAAAAACCACGATTAAATTGGGGATTCTCACCAATTGTATACAAGGATTGCATTATCTCATTTTAAGTTTTAAGCGTTGCAATTTCCATCTCAGCTGTACCTCTGGAGTTTAAGGCTTCTCATAAAAGTGGAGCTAGCTTGTGGTTTAAGGGAATTATCACCAGAGGAAGAGTTACAGTCCTGCAGTCTCTTGAATGAAGTGGGATCATGTTGAAATTAAATGTGAAGCCTTCAGGCTTTCCTGCAAACGTTTTCAAGTCTTAAAATCAGACAGGGAAAATGTGTCACTATTTGCTACAGCCTGCTCCTAATCAGGCCACTGAAATCTCCTTTGCGCAGAAATGCTTTAGCAAAGGAAATCAGGGCTGCAAAACAGCCTTTATGTAACAGCGATGATTTTTCCCGTCTGCGCTAAGAGCTGTGCCAGTTCTCTGCTTCTCGATAATTGCCGTACAACCCATTAGAGGAGTATTTAACTTGATGCGTCACTGGAGTGGCAGCTCAGCTCCAGGCGCTGCCGTTGCCGGGCAAACGCCGCTGCAGGCAGGGCTAACGCCGGTCTGATCATGAAAAGGCCAAACCAGGGGAGTATCGGACAAAAAAAAAGCAGCCTGTGAAGTTAGGAAATTGGGCTGGGGATCCCAGTGCTACCAGTACACATTTGCAGGGGGTAGGAGTGGTGGTAGAGGTGCTCTTAGGGCATCGTGCATCCCAGCTCGGGGCGGCTCTCCTGGCTCAGCTGCCGGAGAAGTCCCCTGGCTTCCCAGGGACGAGATGGCTACAGATGCATCCACGCCAGATATCGGATAAAATCTGGAGAGCGATGGAACAGATAGGAGGACCCAACGCCTATGTGAGCCACGCTGGGGGACTTCGGGGTCTTTATAGTGGCTTAATGGGTGCTTAAGTAAAGGTGCTGCCAAAGCATCCGGTGAAAGCACCGAGCCTCAGTCTGCGGTGAAACCGAGCACGAGGAATGGCACTACCTCACCTCCGAGTCCTTGTCCAGCTGGTTCCTGACCACAATCATGTTGTACAGTACCCGGTCGTCGTCCGCCTCCGTGTGGGTCACGTCGTGCGGGGTGCTCCACAGGTTCTGCTCCTCGTCCCGCGCCAGCGTGGCTCCGAAGGAGGCGTAGGGGTTGTTGTTACTGCAGAGAGGGGAGAGACGAGGCAGCGTTAGCTACCGCAGCGTCACGCTCCCTCCTTTTACCTTCCCAGGGTAAAGTGCCCATTTCCGTGGCATCCCCTCTCACAGCCCCATGTCCTGCCTGGGAGAGGGGAGGAAGAGGAGGAGGGGGGGGAATGGAAAGACTGCCATAGTTTTTTACTTTAGCAAACATCCCGACCACGCAAGTCACGGTTCAAACCAGGCAGTGCTGTCATGAAAGACATCAGACACACAGATTTGCTAAAGACAGTAGATATTATTTGAGCAGCTAGGATGAAGGAACTGTGAGCATCCATTTGTGAGGATGAAAGGCAGCATCTCCCTGTGGCTCCCACAGCACCCTGCCCCGCTCCCCATCACGCCTTCCCACCTCAAACCCTGTGCAAGCCCTCTCAGCCTTCCTGAGCTTAACGTAGGGAAGTTCTAATTAACTAAGACTCCAAAATCCCGGTGTCTCCAGAGGGTATTTTCTCCCTGCTCGGCTAACCAGGCAGCCGTGCCAAGATCCCAGCAGCACGATCTGTCCCCAAGGAGACTTTGTGTGCAGAGGGGTATGCCTTGAGCAGCAGGCAAGAGGACGGCTGTGTGCAAAGCCTCTCCCTTGCCTCTTGGCCAAAGAAGCAGCTTCTACCCATCTTCCCCTCAAAAGCAGTGCCGTTGGGCATGATTTTAGTTTGGACAAAACACGTGCCACCTCCGCTGAGGGAGCTGGGACTGGTTAGCCCCAGGAAGAGATGGCTCAAGGGATCTTATCCACGTGTATGAGTACCTGATGGGAGGGAGCGAAGGAGACAGAGCCAGACCCTTCTCAGTGATGGCCCACGATAGGACACACATTGAAATATTGGAAATTCTGTTTCATCATCGTAAGGGTGAGTGAACACTGGTACAGGTTGCCTATAGAGGTTGTGCAGTCTCCACCCCTGGAGACACTCAACACCCGACTGGACACGGTCCTGGGCAACCTGCTCCAGCTGACCCTGCTCGAGCAGGAGTTGGACTGGATGCTCTCCAGAGGTCCCACACCCGTAATCACATTTCTGTGTGACCTTGTAACTCTATTTTCTCCCCAGCAGCCCAAAACTTACCAAATCAAGCAGGCAATCCCCACAGGTACCCCCCCACCCCAGCGGCTCCTACCCAAGAGGTACAGCAACGCACCAAGCTGCGCAAGGACCTGTGCCAAGGCACAGAAAGGACACTTAGCCCCATCTTTATTTGGGAGTGGAAACATCCTCAGCCTGCTTGTGAACTCTGGGATTTATTTGCTTAGCAGTCAGCAAAGCAGAGCTTCATCTTCTGGGAAGGCTGTCCCCACCGAGGCAAGGAGCTTTTCTCTGCACTGGTGGCAGCTTTGTGTTTTATGGCTTTATGTTGCGACTGGAACATGCATTTTTTTAAATAGGGTTATTTAATTTTGCCGGGAGAACTTTTAGCAGAGTATTTCCATAGTGTTTCTAATCAAGATGTCCAGACACTCGAGCAGAACACCACAAATGGAGAAATATTTTTGACCTTACCGAGTAGTCTCATCAGCCATCCTGTGGGCAATCCCTGCTCGCTTCTTGTTAGAACATCCCCCTCTTCATTCTATTTGCTACCCAAACCTCACTCCTTTCACAAGGAACCCATCCAGCAAAACCTCAGATAATACTGCAGGCGCTTTTGCCATGATGTCAAGCCATGAAAAAAGATTCTAAGAGGAGCTCCAGCACACAGATAAAATAGAAAAAAAATCATCCACACCAGCATTCCTGCAGGAAGGTTAATTAGGCTTTCAACAAACCAAAAACCTGAGCAACAGGTAATAAGGGAAAAGATAATCTCTAATCTCTCCTTAAAGATGAGCAAACAAACATAACTTGGAGGGTGTGGATGGCATAACTCAGCCATTCCTACACTGGAGCCAGCATGGGTTTGCCCAAACCGTTTTTCAAAGGTGGAGTAGGCAGGATCCCAACCTGGAGAGGATCTCTCAGGAGCCAGCCGTGCTACCAGCATGAGTTCAGTCCCACCCTCCTGCCTTCCGTGGGCTTCCCACTGACTTAACCAGTAGCCCTTAACATCCAACTTACTTTAAGACCGGTATTAGGCAATAACACTAGCACCCCTTAGCTTTTATAAGCCACTCTCTCACAGCTTGCAAGACGTTTCCCAATGCACCTCTATTTCCAAACCATGGCACGGAGCATCCACCAGCCTGTCAGGTACATGGGCAGTGCCCAGGACGTAGCAAATGCCAGCAAGCAGGGAGAGCTTGCAGGGAGCATGCACACAGAGCTCTGCCAACAGCGAGCACCCCCAGAGCGTGCTGGACTTCCAAGAAATGTTTAAAATGAAGAAATGGGAGGAGAAAAAGGAGCACATGAACAGAAGCCTGCTTTGCAGGTTACAGGAGTCTCCATGGGACCAGAGGGGACTCGGACTATTTCACACTCTGGGCTTTACCTAGAAAATGGTAAGCACTAATGCTTCATCAACAGATTTCTGCTCCAGGGGCACTTTCAGTCCAGATTAAACTCATTTTGGGATTCAGAGCCCAAATTCACAGTTTATTTGCATCCTGATGACACCATTCGAGACAGATTCCACCTTCCTGCATTGAGAGACTGCCAAGGCAGCCCGGATGCTTTGCTGCAGCAGCCTGGCTCCCTGGCTTTGGCCGGGGTTTCTTTTCCCAGCCCTGCACTAGCACTGTGCCTACCTCTGTGCTCCGTCCCCATCTCCACGCACAGCACTGGCTGCTCTCACCGGCCTCGTCACGGGTTACAGCCAGCCTTGTATATGCTCAGGTGATATAGGCACCTAATTATACACATATTACCTGCTCCTCACTGCTTTGTTCTTTGACACGTGGGATTTTTGAGGCCGCAACCACTCCACTTGGGGAAAACAAGGTGAAAAGTCATAAAAACATTTCGGTAGCAACACCAGCTCCCAAAAACTAAAACGCAGCTAAGAGAAATCTCAAGCAAGTCATTAATTTTAAACAACACTGTGATAAAAATAAAAGTACAGCAAGCATGCTCTTGCAAGATCCCCTCTTTGAAATAAAACCCCAAAGCCTCCCAAAGAAGAGGGCCAAGCCAGCGATTAGGCTGTTAGCTTAATTACACTGGCACTCTTGTGCAACAGCCGATGCCTTTCGAATGCCCAGCATTTATATGGGCTTTCCTTCTTATAGCCAGCATTAATTGGATTGCCGGCGGAAGGCATGTTACTAAAGAAAGGTGCCGGGCGAGGGACAGCCACCCCGGCCAGCAAGGCAGCAGGAAGGAGCCTCGCCGGCCGTGCGCTCGGCTCTCATTAGGTTAATGCCAATTTCCTGGGCTGGAGGCCCCATGCTCAGGATTATCTGGTTATTATTTAGGCAACTGCTTTACAGCACGAAATCAGGACATTTCAGCCCTGTTGCCAGCTCTGCTATTCCCCCATATCTATGTAGGCCACCCTGGGTGCATCCCCCCCTCCTTCTTGAAATGCCTCTCTCCCACGGATGACAGAGGGAGGGCACAGTCCCTGCCCTGTCCCGGGGCTGAGGTGCCCACCGCGGGCTCTGGCGATGGCCAGGACCCCGTCTGGCAGCTGGGGAAGGAGGGAGAGGTGCCGCAAACCCTGCGCACAGATATTTTGCAACATGCAAAAACTGCTTACGTGCTTGAGCTGCTCAAAAGCTCTTCTCCACAACTCGGGGCTTCACCTTTTTGTATGAAAATTCACCCCCCAACCTCACAGCTCTGTGCACAAGACAGATAAGACCGACAGCAGGAGAGAAAAATCCGCTCTTAGAAATCAAGACGCATGGTGCTTTCATATAAAACCGGCTCCAGCAGTGCCGGAGTGTCTCCGTTCCAGCATCCCCAGCCCAGGGGCAGAACTCTGCCCAACGATGGGACCCAACTCCCCACCTAGTAATGCGGGAACCCCCTTTTTGTTCGGCGCCTCGTTTGAAACCCCACCATGGCAAGACAAAAGCTGAATGGTTCCTATGGCCAAAGGCGCACGGGAAACACCAGAGAGACGCCGCTTTTGGTTTGCTTGCTAAAACTTGACCATAAAAAAACCCCACGGCACGCAGCAGTCCGGCGTGCACTGCGCCATGAGGTGTCAGAAAGAACCCGGCCCCTGTGGCAAGGCAACCCAGGCAGAAAGAGAACTGAAAGCAGGTTGATAGCGCCGGGGGAAAATCCCTTCGGAGTCTGGTCCTGCTCCCGTAGGGGATGGCCAACTGGCCAACTCCCCACGGAGAGCAGCGGCTACAACAGCTCTGCAAACTGTTTTGGGGGGAAACTGGGCTCGGCTTGACGCCCCGGGCCGGCCAACCTGCGGGAAAGGGCTCTGCAGCCCGGACGGTGCCGGCACGGGGGTGAAGAGGGGCTCACCACGCGTGGCTGTGGACCTGGGAACCCATCTCCCGTAGGAGCATCTTTCCTCCCGCGCAAGGCGCGGGGGTGAGGGGAGCTCAGCCCCATCCCTCCAAGGGGGCTGGGCGTTAGGGAAGGGGGCCGGGGGGGTCCTCACCTGAGCAAGGGCTCCTTCTCGGGCGCCGCCGCCTCTCCGCCGCAGCACCCGCAGCAGCCGCCCAGCGAGCGCAGCCAGGCCCCCAGCCCCATCGGCGCCGGCGGAGCGCCGCGCTGGGCGGGCCGGGCCCTCCCTGCGGGAGGAGGAGGAGGGGAAGGAGGAGGAGGAAGAGGAGGAGAAAGAGAAGTAGGAGGAGAGGGGCAGTGCCGCCCGCCGCGCCTCCCGCTCTGGGCGGGGTGACTCAGGACCAGACCCCCCGCGCCCTCCTGAGCCCTCCTGCTTTCTGCTGCATCTTCCCGCATCCCTCTGTGCTCTCCTGTATCCTCCTGCACCCTTCTGTACACTCCTGCAGCCTCCTGCACCCGCCTGCACTCTCCCGCATCCTCCTGCACCCTCTTGCATCCTCTTGCACCCTCCCGGATCCTGCTGCACCCTTCTGCACCCTCCCATGGCCGCCTGCATGCTCCTGTGCCCTCCTGCATCGTCCTGCACCCTCTCACATCTTTCCACACCCTTCTGCACCCCCTGCACCCTCCTGCATCCCACTGCACCCCCTGCATCCCTTCCTGCATCCTCTTGCACCCTCCTGTGCCCTCCTGCACCCACTCTGATGCACATTTCAGCCGGGGCGTGAGGGTCACCACTGGCCATCACGGCATGGCCAGTAACCAGAAATCCCCCCTTTCCAATCCTATGCATCACTATACTTCCAGGCTTGTTCCTGCCTGGCTTTTGGGGCACAGAGCTGTGATCTTGGGAACTGCAATGGGAAATGCGCAGGGGGCGATGGACTCAGCCGTCTCCCGGCGCAGGGGTTTTTGGAGGAAGGAGAGAAGAGCCAAAAACATTGCTCCTTTCCCCTTTATTTCTCCCTTTCTCATGATGAATATTCCTATCATGTGACTAGCTCAGACCCCAAGGAGGAAGAAAAAGCTTAAACGCTGAATTAAGATGGTCCTGGATCTTGTTTAATAGCCACAGGTTTGATTGAATTTCAGAACAGACCATCAAGCATCAGCCAGTCCCAAAGCAATTGCTCTAAGTGTCGTTGGCTGCGCACGTCCCAGAGTCATTTAATTTTAGTACAGCAGCTTTCCTGACACCCCTGAATTTTTTGCTTACCCCAGCAGATATAATAATATAATCTACTACATCCTCGTGCCCAGCACACACACACAAGGAAAGGTGAAATAAAATCAATTTGCTCTCGTGTTTTTCTCCCTCTTTTTAATTCCAGGGCTTGTTAATTCATCACCAGTGAGCTACATCCCCTTGGACACCCGAGAGCCCTGGATAGTGAAGCTCTACACTAGACCAGGCACAGCCATTTTGTCACAGCACTACAAAATGCCCCAAAGGAATGTACTCAGCTCAGGGACTTTGTAGCATCCGAATCCAGCCCTAGTGAGGCTCCCTGACAATTATTTGACATGGGGGGATCGAAGTAGCCAGCGGCAGAAGGAGGAATTCAGCCGGAGCACATTTAGGAGTCGCCAACTAAGCTGCATGGAGACTGCAACCATCACACACAAACCCTCTCCAGTTCTGTACCCACCAGAAGAAACAGGAAGAGGGAAACCTCCAGGCACTTGAGACGCAGGGTCTGAAGCTGGAGGTAGAGGTACGTGGTGCTTCTCAGCAATTGCAGAAGGACTGCCTAAGGTGTCTAACCTTAGTTTTCACATCTGATGCTCTCCAAAAAGCACTGGAGCCCAAGAGTCCTCTTGTGTCTCTCTGAGATCTTGTTTGCTCCCAAGTGTCTAAAAATAAACATTTCTGGTAAGGAGAAGAGAAACTTCACTGCCAAAATCTTCTCCCACCCAGGCCCAGCCCTCTCTCCAAAACGTTGCATTGGGAGCTCTAGACAGCAATGAATTTTAGCAGCAACAGCTACCAGCACCGCAAAGCTGACGAGACTGCCAGGATCCCATCAGGAACCTGCTGTGCCCATAAACACCAAAATCACCATCAGGTACTTTTGCATCAGCCACTTTGAGAACACACTTGGCCAGGAGGGCTGCAGCGCTGGATTGCAGTGCCACCAAGGTGAGTTGGGACATTCGGGTCTGTTTAAGGCCATCTGGTAACGAGAGATTGATGGCCCTATGCTTACTAATGAACTGGAGAAACTGATAAGCTGTTGGTGCCACTGTCGTCAGCAAATAAAGACGTAAAATAAGTGAGGAAGCATGGAGAAGACTCTGGTCCCTGCATGGGGAACAGGAGATCTCGGCATGCTCCACCACAGATTCTCACCTGACTTCTTGCTTTAATTTCATTCATCGTCCCAACAATCAGTCTTCCCATCTTCCTTAATTAAAAGGTGAAATTATGGGCAAAGGACTTGTTTCTTATTATTTCTGGAAGATCCTAGTGCTGGGGCTTTGCTCCCAGCCAGGGCTTTCAGCTCCTCTGCACACTGTGAATCAGTCATTCATAAGGAAGCATTTATGGCAGAATGAGCTAAGGGGGGAGGCAGGATTCCAAAGTCAAGGGCGCTCTCCTCTGCAGACTTCCTCCCCTGCCCTTGAGCTTGCCCCCGCCTGCCTTTATTTCTTCTCCAACCTTTTGTGTGCTTAAGCACAAGAATAACCAGCTGATGTACTGGCTGCTATTAAAAGTATATGGCAATTGGCCGTGACACTTAATTGCACGGGCCCAATGCACGTTCCCCAAAATAGTCACTACTGCAGAGATTCCCTTCTCCCTCCCCTCTCCCTTGCTGGTTGATCCACTGGGTCTCTCTTTCATCTGGACTCTCTTTTCACTTGAGCACTGCTTTTTTCTGGGTTGCAGATGCCAGGGAGCAGGCAGGGACAGCCCTGATCCCAGCTGAGACCTCGAGGCACAGCTATAACACACAGAGCCATGTGATCAGCTGAGACATCCTTGATTTGTGGCTAACTCCCTTCCCTACGAGGAGACTTTAGCCTGTGCCCCACTGCTTGTAAGCCCAGAGAATTATGTTCTTCATTAATTTGAAGTCTGAACCCTCTAGGTTTAAAAGGAGCCTTGTAGAAATACCAAGTATTTTCTGATCCCTTTACTCCTCATTGTGATATTAAATCTTGTTCTTTTTCCATTGTAGAACAAACAAACAGGGGAAAGTCTCACAAAAGCCAAAGCCTTACTGGAGTCTTAACATAATTTTCTTCACAAGGCAAGAGAAATATCACTGGCTTCTCCACAATGTAAATAACCCGGGTGATAGAGCCAGGAGCAATGCTCTGGGGAGCAGCGTGCCCTGAGGGTTTCACCCATTTCCCCTTGGGCGCTGTGGTCCCATTACTTTTTCATATCCCTGCTACCTTCTTGGTGGGGAGACGCTCTGGGGTGGAGACATTTGCACCATATTTATTTGTTCCTAGTGAGCAAGAGCCTGCTGGTTACAGACTCTTTTGACTCCTCGGTGTACTTATCACCTAAATACATGTCCCCCAAGCTCCAAGGCTGTTGGGTAGGAAGGAGGACAGTGTCAGCCCCATCCTGGATCAGTATCCTGGTGATGGGGAGGTTGGTCCCAGCCCATCCACCCCTCCTGTGGTGGCTGGTCATTGTTTCTGCCTGCCCTTTGGGTACCCTCCCTCCAGCAAGGAGCTCCAGCTGAGTCAATCGAAGCTGAAATGAAATTTAAACCAATTAAATTTGTAAATTAAATGCAGCACTGCAACAGGGTGATTTGCCTCCTCTTCCTTTAGCTCCATGCTGCACCGATCCATTTGCAGGGTTCAGTGCCACCAGGCCAGCGCAACATAGGATGGGGCTCGGCATCTTCCACAGGTCGTGCTGAGGAGTCAGAGCGATGTCGGGTGAAACACAGCGCCGGACATCACCAGGGCTCCTGTCGGGTTGGGCACAGCGCATTCCTTGATACATGCAGTGGGTCGGGATTTCTTTTCCCAGGATAACATCTTGGAGCTCATTACAAGCAGCAATGATGGTGCCAGCACATGCATCATGACCCTACTTGTCCCAGTTGCTCTTGGGGGGTTCAAAATCTCTAAAAATCTCTAAAAACAAGGCCACTCACGCCGCTTTACACAGACCTGAAGGTTGGTGTGTCCCCTCCTTTGTCTTCCTGCCACGGGCAGGGGCAGGATGCAGTGGTGGTGACATATTAAATGCAGCAAGCCCATGACTTGTTTGTGGGCTACAGAACTGCTGCAATTTTAGGGTCTATGTTTAAAGACAAGAAAACTATGAGTATCCCAAACCCCTTCAGTGCCACACATTTTCTGGGCACATTGAGTTTAGCGAGATGTGGGTTAAGTGATGTTTCTCTCCATCCGAACATAGTCGCAACTACAGCAAAATTCCCTTGTGAGGATGCAGCTGGCCAGAGCTGGGCTTTTCCCTCAGATTCCTTAGGTAGGTGTGGGAAGGTGACCTGGAGTGTTTTCCAGGTAGGGGATTATCCACAGAAAAGGTGGAGAATTGAGCTCCCTGAGCAAGTCATTTTGTAATTCTTTTAGTAATTGGAGCCTCCAAAATTGGGACATGCTCCGAAAGATGTAGCTCAGTGTACGTGGCAGTGCTTGAGCTCCGTGGACAGGTTCCTACAGGCAGAGGTTGATGCAGGGGTGGCGTAACCTGGAGGTGAGTGGGACGCTGGCTTCATTGAAGAGAAGGAAGGTGGAAGGAAGGTGAATGACACATCGTTAAAGAAAAGAGAAAACTCATTATGAGTTTCTAAGTGGCCCAGGTAGAAGACCAAAGGGCCCCAAGCTGCGATCTCTGGGTTTAAAGTACAGTCATGGAGAAAATAAATAAGAATTTGTTTTCCATTTGAGGAATAGGTGTAATTAATTAGAAGGTGTTTATGAGTTTTGTAACACATGTTTTGTAGCTGCAGGAAAAGAAGCTGGTTAAGAGTTCTCCTCATGAAATTAGGGAAGATTTTTCTGCTAGAAGGTTATTATTGAGGACAGCATGAACGCAGTTACAGAGCCAGGTGTGCTCTGAGAGCGGCATCTGTATTCTGGATAAAATGGAGCAGCTCTTCCCCACCGGCGCCAAAACAAGGTAGGAGGGGAAAGAAAATCTTCAGAAATATCAAAGCATCTGGCTAAGGTGACATCAGATGTTTTGTTTTCATGAAGCAGCAGTGCCTCCCTTGGATGTCAGGTCATGACACCGAGAACAAGAATTCAGTATAATCTTTACTCATGTGCGATGAAATGAATCAATAATAGAAACAAAATGGCTTTTCCCATATCATGATAAAACATTTCAGTGCTGCAAAAATGACAGTGCTATTGGTAAAAAATACCGACAAGTGACACAGAAAGACTGACAGGAGTCTCATTTGTGCTTTTTTTCCCAAAATAGGTTGATTTTTTAATTTTTTTTAAAATAGATTTCAGAGTGAGATGCATTCCCAATGAAAAAAAAAAACCAAAACAACCACCCAAACATCTCTCTGGAAATGGTCTGAGTGGCTGCAGTGAAACCCCAGTGGCTGAGCGGGGAGGATGGCTGCGCACCTGCACTGCCGTGGGACGGTGAGGACACAGCGCGGGCTGGGACTGCCAGTGGCAGAGGAGCACGGGGAGGTGTCAGAAGCACTCAAGTGAGTACCCCTCTGTTTCCCAAGGAGAGGAATTGATCTCCTGGCCATAGATGAGGTTAGGGCTTAGCTTGCTAATGCTGTTTGGAAAAGGAAAACTCTGGGAGCTGGTGTGCCATTGCATTCTGCAGAGGCACAGCGGTGGGGAGGAGGCAGAGCCAACAGCCACAAGACTTCAGGAGAGTAGGTGTGGAGGGATGTCGGCATTTTACGTTCTCCTTTTCTGCATTAAGATTAAGGTTTGGACGTCTATTGATTCAGGACCCTATTATATAATTTATATCCGTAGGGCCTGTTAGGTTTGGGGAATGAATCAGGAAAACCCCAGGGCGCTTTTGTACCCCTTAAAGCCTATGGATATAATCAGTGGGCCGGTAGGGATGATGGACGGTGTCTGATTCTCTGTGCCTGGGGTATAATAATTGACATTCGGGCTAAGGCTCAGCAATCCACAGGTTGAGGAGACCAATTTATTGCTTCATGGTGCAGGGCCATCAGAGATTAACTGTCACTGGGGGAGTATAAATAGGTCTAGAGTTGGGATAGGGAGTCAAAGGCAGCTGAATCCAGTGTGCCAAAGGCTGGAATTGCTTAGAAAAGGACTGGTGCCATTTGCAGCCCATGCCTGGCTCATAGTTTCTTTTACTGTAGGCATTTGGTCTCAGCCGTGGCCAGAGGATAATCAGATAAATGTCATCTGTACATTGCCATGAGAGCAGCCCATGCTATGAGACCCTCGGAGTCAGGCAGTGGGCAGGTGCCTGAAGCCTGGACCATCATCCCTTCTCTGCGCTCACGCTCTCAGCAATGTGCAGGCAAAATTAGGGTCTCTAAACCCCAAACAGGCCAGACTCTTGCCAGGTGCTGCAGGACACTGGGGGTTCTGAAAACACAGGGGCCTTTGGTGCTTCTGTTGTATTTTCTCTTAGTGCAGAGATGCACCCCTTGGTACAATTAAGCAGCAGGTGACCCAAATGAAATACCCAGCAACTTCAACCCATGCTTGGAGTCAGAAAACTGCTTCAAGGTAGCCTCTATCTTCAGCCCCTGGGTAAGTTCTACTGATTTCCCTTAAAATTAAGATGGGTTTAAAGGCTGTACTAATTAGCATCAATTCACAAGCACTGTGCAAAAATACAAACTGAAGTGAATGTGCTTCAAGGAAACCATGGCTCTGCATGTAATAAGCGTTACTCTCATGTGCTAAGGGGTAAAATCCTGTCCCAAATCAGGGGAGGGGCTTTGCCTAGTCCTTAAATACCAATGCTCTAGGCTGCTGATAGCTGGTGCTGGTGCTATACAGGCTCTGTTTATGCTTGTTTTCCCTCTGCTGGACAACAGGAGGGAACTTCAGCACAGCCAGACCCCTGTGAGTATGGTTTTTGGGTGCCTGCAGCGTTTGAATCCTGTTTGCCTTCTGCCTCAGAGCACCTGCTGGCCTTTGCATCTGCTTCCTGATACGTGTAGGGCTGCTGAGCCTCCCCCCCCCAGCCCGTGGGCGTTTTGCAAGCTGTCTTTTAATGAGCAGCTACAGGAATCCTCTAAAGGGGAAGGCTCAGCTCTCGGGCTCCAGGATCTCGGTGGGATGAGGCTGTGGAAGCAGCCTTCCAGGTTTTGTATCCTCCCCTGTCCGCCTCCGGCCCCGCACCCGGGGCGGGCGGTACCGGGGGTGGCCCCCGCCTTCCCCTTTATCCCGGCCCCGGAGCTCCGAACTGGGAGCCACTGGGTGCGGCTCCGGCGGGCGCAGCAGGCGGTAAGAGGAGGGGTGGAGGTGCCCGGTGGGAGGTGGTCGGGGGCCTCGCTGGTGGGAGAAGGCTTCTCTGAGTGCATGGAAAGCGCCCGGAGGACTCCCCGTCCAAAAAGGGGCTTTGGCAGGGCTGCTTTTCTCCGCTGGGAGTGTCTAGTCCTGAGCTGGCTACGCTGCGACCTCGCTCAGCATCTCTTCGTGCGTCGCAAGGTATAATAACCCGTTCTTGCCCGATGTCGGGTATTTGTGCATCACTCGGGAAACTCCCTGTTGCATCCTTCTGCCCACCTCGCCGGCTGTAAGCATGCGAGAGGGTGCCGTTGCCCCTCAAACGAGGCAGGGAATCCTTCTGGCAGGTTTTGGAGGTCTGTCATCAGACCTCAGAGCTGCTGCTGTCTCAGTCGGTGCGTGCTCAGGTGCTGAGATAAACAGGATACGGCTGAGAGCCTTCTGGCACGATGGGTGAAGACTGACGTGCCGGCAGCCCCTGGGCCTCAGCTCGTGGGACCCTGCCCGGTGGGTGCATGGACCATGTGGTTTAGAGTGGCTGGGGCTTCACATGGATGGGGAAGCAGAGGCACGCTGGGCGCCGTGTCTCTGAAAGCAGCTTGGACGGCGCTGGGGACACGGGGCTGAGCTGGCGGGAGGCCCGAGGGGCCCCATGGCAAGGCCAGGCTTGGTTCTGGGTGATGGGTTTAATGGGCCTCTTGATCTTAAGCATTTCTGGGGCGGAAAGGGACAAAAAAATCTATTGTGTTGTTCAGAAAGCACAGGGTGGAGTTGCTGTGATTGTGTTGCTACTACTAAAACACGAATTTTCTCAACCCCCAAACTTTTCTACTGTTAGTTTTTCTGCTCAGTCCCCCCAAATCCACAGACATTCCAGCTGCAATGGTGACTTATTTCAGAAGATACCCAGGTGGGTGGGTAGGGAAAGCAAAGGAGTAAGAAGAAGGGTTTAGACAGCTTTTTCTTGTCGGACACTGCTGGTTTGCTTCTGTGATTCACTTATACCTGGGGGAGCAAGTTCACGCTCCACTGCTGGAGCCTCATGGGCAAAGTTGTCCCTGGGCCCCTGCCAGAACCTGGAGACTCTAGTGCCTGCGGTCACAGACTAAAAAGACAGGAGGAGTTTGATCCCGTGATAAGAAACCTGGCTTGCTGCCTCCTTCCAGGTGCCAGGTCACCCAAGCATGGCAGTCCAGATGTTCGAGGGGAGAGGGCATGCAGCTGTCTACCGGAAATACAGGTTTGCTCCGGGCAAAGAGCTGCAGCAAACCATCCTTGCCTATCTGCAGGAAAAGGTGAGTGGGGTATGGCCAGGCTGTGGAAAAAAACAAGGCAGTAGTTGTGGTCAGTAGTATTTGTGGGCATAAGAACCCAGAAATGGGGTGGCTGCCCGCTGAGATGCATCCACTTCTCCCTGCAGAGGGCAAACCCTGCCGAGCTAGTCGTGGACGTCGGTTGTGGGTCTGGACAAGGCACCCGCTTCCTTGCAGAGCACTTCAAGAAGGTGGTGGGAACGGACATCAGCGAAGCACAGATCCAGGAGGCCAGGGATGCCCCCTCCATGCCCAATGTCTCCTACCTGTGAGTGTTGGGGGAGCAAGCTCAGCCAAAAGCAAAACTCAGGTCCTCACATGGAGGTGGTGTTTTGTGAGTATGATCGTTGCAAGAGCCAGCTAGTGCCAAAGAAAATCCCATTTGATGGGATTCCTGGGGTGAACTAGACTTAGAGTAGCCGTGGTCTTGCATCCCAAATGGTCATCATCGACTCCAAAAAATACCCACTGACTTCATGTCCTACTCTCCAATTCCTGTATTACACACTACCTTTTCTCCTTCCCCCTTCCAGCGTGTGCCCTGCAGAGGAGCTGCCATTTGAGGATGCCTCAGTGGACCTCCTGACTTCGTTTGCAGCTGTGCACTGGTTTGATATCGAGAAGTTCATGAGAGAAGCAAACCGGGTGGTTAAGCCAGGTGGTTGCGTGGTCATCAGCACCTACACTGTGGACATGAGTTTGCGCTATGGAAACTGCTCTGAAGAGCTGACCAAAGTCTTCAGGGAGGTGAGGTGATGAAACCTAAACCTCAGGGCTTCCCCTCCTGGTCTGGGCAGGGGGAAATGTGTAGTATTTGGATGCAGAAAGGAAAGCAATGGGCTTGGGGGGTACAACTGGAGAGGCCCTGTTGCAGGATGGGGGGCAGAGAGATGGTTAAATACAGGGACAAGGTTGAGATGGGGGTTTGGTGGCTCCCATGCCACTGGGGCTGGCTGGACGAGGAGAAGGGGGACATTGGGATTAATAGGGCAGACTCTGGTGTGGCAAGAAGGGCTGCGGAGCAGGTCTGGGGGGCTGGTATTATCAGAGAGACTTCTCCCATTACTCTGATCACAGTGAAAAGAATGGGAAGTAGAAACTGTTTGGGAAGAGGCTTTTTTAGTGATGTTTCTTGACAAACAGTGTTTTAACAATTCAATAAAAGGAGACTTTCCACTGTGAGTATGAGCAGTGTTGGGAGGAGGACAGGACCCCTATCTCTCTAATAAAATAGGATCCTTAAATTCTTGACACTTAAGCAAGATTGTGGTGTATTTTAATGCAAGGAGTATTTAAAAAAATACATGTATGAATGCATCAGATCTAGGGCCAAGCAAACCTGAGTTAAGTAGCAACTGAGAGCTTCAAGTGGTTTTATGCTTGGTTTTTTCATATGCTGTGTTTACAGTCCTGGGACCTGATTTTAAAATACTCACATAATAGAATAAAACTTGTCTTGGAAGACTACAAAGAGATGTTTGAGGCCTTGCCGTTTCCAGACAAGAAGAGGTGAGCAGAAACCCCTTGGTGCAGCACCAGGAGCAGATAGAGGTGGCATCTCGGCTCTTTTGTGTGGCTGCTCTGCCACCAGCCCAGTGAGGACGTGAGGGAGCCAGGTTTGCCAGAGCAGGTAGCTGCTGGGTTTCAGCAAATGCCTTTGCATCCTGGCAGAGCCATGTGGCCGCGTTTCTATTCCTGCTGGATTTAATGCGTCTCTATGCTAGGCCAGCAAGCGTGGCCAAAGCGCTGCAAGGACCCTGCTCAAGGCAGAATTGGGTTAGATTTTTTTAGTTGGCGGTTTATGATAATTTGAGGTTTCTGGGCAGATCACTTAATGAAAGGGGAAAAAAATTGGACTGAGAGGAAGAACCTGCCCCAGGCCTACAGGGGAAGCCAGTGCCTGCCTCCCCACCAAGGCATGGGGCAGGGGCTGACTTTGCAGGCAAAAAGGATGTGTTGAGGGTGGTGTTCAGCAGCTGGGACACCAACACCTCTGTGAGGGGAGCGGGCTCCGCAGGGCTCTGCAGCGGGCTCTGTATTGAAAGGGCTGTTCAAGTCATGCACTATGTTAGATGGTCTCTGGGACCATCTCTGCCTCTCCAGTAGTGCATCAGTTGGAGGTCCTGACCCACCAAATGCCATCATCAAATGTTGTTTCCATCTGTTGGACCTTTGGTGTCAGGTATTTTATTCACCATCACTTCAATCTGTTGTCTTTGTTCCACTGCCTTTGAGACTTAACTTGCCAATGCTCCTTCCTTCCCTGTCCCCCTTCTAGAATCACTGATATCTTTGACAAAATTCCCATGACTGTTGCTGGTGTGGTTGGTTACTTGGAGTCTACCTCTTCATATCAAGTCTTTATGAAGAATGACCCCAAAGCTGCAAAATCCCTCCTGCAGGAGACTGAAAAGAGGTGAGGAAATAGTTTTGGAAAACAAGCAGGACACGGAGGACCTATCTTATATGGTGCATGAAGAATGAAGTTATGGAGACTCCTTCAAAGCTAGAAGTGAGCTGTGAGTGATGTGTCCCCTCCTTCCCCCCAGGTGTGGATTGATACTTGTCAGAGGTTAAAGAGCAGGTCCTCAGCTGCTTGCAGCATGACTGACCTCAGTTTGATGTCAGTTGACTTAAAGTTTAAGTCCATGTAGCTGGACAGTGTTCTTGCACTGGTGTATCCATGCAAGTCTTGTGTCAGAGGTATCTTGAGTTTCTTTTTCCTGCCCTCTGCTAATCAAGAGTAAGGCAAATATTGACAGTTGCATCTTAATTGATCTATTTTGGCCTACAACAAGGGCCTGCTGGGAAGGAAAGGCATCCTTGTACCTGCTAATTTATTCACTGGCAGGAATAACCCTTGTGCATGTGTTGGAAGTGTCTCCCATCAAGACCTTGGTTCTTTGGGTGGAAGAGACCTATCTCTGGTTGTGAATGTTGCCCCATGTCAGGTGGGAGCTGGCTGGGCAGAGTGAGACCCTTCCTCTTCTTCTTGTTTCAGGATGCTGGCGGTGATAGGAGTTTCTTCTCGTGAAACCCCGGTGGAGTTCTGGGTGAGGCATGTCTGTGTGCTGGGGTGCAAAGGACGGTGAGAGGAAACCCTTCTCCTGATCTGGTGATGGAAGGGAAGGAAAGAGTTGGTTCTCTCCTAATACCCCACTTGTAACCGCTCCTATTGCTTGTGAAGACGGATGCTGATTTTGGTGATTAAAATTTTGAGCTTCTGTGGCAAGCGGACAGGGTTTATGCCTGCTCTTGGGTTCCTGTCCACCTTGGTCCTCCAGTCTGCCCAGTGCTGTGCCCTCAGCACTGGAAAGGTCTGTTTTCGGTTTGGTGGTGGCTGGATTGCACACGGGGATGAAAATAACAGTAACAGCTGAGAAACTTGCTGCATTTCTTACACAGTTGAGAATAAAAAAAAAAGCTGAGAAAAAGTTGCTTGTGGTTCCTCCTCTTAAGAGAGGCTGTAGAGCACCTGCTGGGGTGGGAATAACTGCACTTCACGGACACAGCTTACCTAGGCCCTGAGGGGCCTCTTTCTGGGGTAAATGGGTTTTAGGTAGAAAAGGCCACTTGCCCCTTCCCCTGCCCAGGCAAAGCTAGGAGCTCTGTGCCATCTTTGGGAGCTGAGCTGGACAGGGGCTGTTCTTGCCCACTACGTGACCCTGTCCCTGGTGCTTTGGTGGCTGGTGCAGGTGCATTGGCAGGATACGCCTGCCCCAGGAGTGCCCAGTGCTGATGCCTCGGCCCTCATGAGGTTACTGGCCCTTGGCACAGCTCAGGAGCCTTCCTGGGATCGCTGCCACAGGGGAGCAGGTTTGTGTTCCCCTTGGTCCCGCTATCGCTCACCCATGCTGCGAAGGGAAGACTAGAGGCTGGGTTTTGGGGAGGGGCGGATGGAGGCAAGCAGGTTCCAAGCTGGCCACAGCCCAGCACAGGTCCCCTCCTGTTTGCTTTCTGGATATTTTAAGTCTGGGCATAGCCTCTGTGGGGACATTTACCTTTCCTGTAATTCCTGCCCTTGGCAAGAAGGCTACCCTGATGCCACAGGGAGGGCTGTGGCCTCACTCTGTTATACCTTGGTGTGTTATTAAGAAAGGCAGAAGTGATACCTCTGCTCCCTGCCCCAGAGAGCACCTGGAGGGAGGCTTATAGGGGCTGGACGTGCTCCAGCTGTGGTCCCAGGGCTCTTGGGTATGGGTATGCAGAGATTGAGCTTCCTTAACCTGGTGAAGGTGCTTGACCCTGGGCATATCTCCACTGGGGGCACTGAGTGTTGGCTCAGCTTGCTCAGGGTGGGGAGCAAAGGCTTTGACCCTGCCTGGTAGCTCCCAGGAGGACAGCTATGGGGAGGAAAGCCCACTGCTGATGTCAGGCTGGTCTCTGTGTCCATGGCCACGTGTTGGAGAAGACCTCATCGAGCAGTGATGCTGGATCAAGCCCTGCTGCCAGTCACTGGTCAAGAGGCTACACTGGGCGCAGGTTGCGTTTGGGTGACCAGCAGCCATAAAACCTCCTTTGCTGGGTGAGGATGGGGCTGGTGGCTTGTCATCTCCTGAAGGAGCACTTAGAGGTCTCTCCCTGCCCAGGACTGCACTGGAGGACAGAACTACTGGGAGGTGGGAGGCCCAGTGAGGTGCACCCCTGCAGCAATGCCCTGGGCAGGGAGATGTCCCCTGGGAGGGTACACCCCATGTCCCTACAGTGCTGGCACAAAGGCTCTGGAGAAAAAAATGCCTGTTTCTTTTCCTCACTTTAAAGTTTGTTAATCTTCTCACTAATAAAACTTTTCAATTAACAGCCCTTCCCTCCCCAGCATTGGCAGGATGCTCAGCACATCCCCCAGGATGATGCAGCAGGTGACCGGCCATGATGTAACACCAAGGACTGCATCACCAACATGCTTAGGCATGTGTTGGCAGCATGAGGCATGTGGAGCAACACAAACCAGCCCAACACTGCAGCAGCTGCTGCAGCTTGCATGTGCCGAGAGGTGGTGAAAGGTTCTGGGGTGCATAGTGGGGCTGGCAGCACTTCAGTGCCACCGACACCCAGGGTTTTCATTTTTAAAGCTGGCTTTTGGGGGGCCCTCCTTTTGGTTCTTTCTATCATCTTTTCCAAGCTAGTGACTTTAACAGGAGCCAGTTCCTCCAAAAACAGTCAGGAAGGAGTGATTTGGGCTTCTCCTTACCTGCTCTAGTGGCATGACTTTTGGCCAAAGCTCTTCTGTGCCATGCAGCAGCTGATGAGTCATGGGGCGATTGCCTCACCCGGTGCCAGCCCCACCTGCAGCCCTGCCCATTTTCACTTTCCTGCTTGCGCCTGGGATCTCCCATGCACCTGGGATCTCCCATGCACCTGGGATCTCCCATGCACCTGGGATCTCCCATGCACCTGGGATCTCCCATGCACCTGGGATTTCTTGCTCTGAGGAAGTTTAAGTGGCTCCAGTTCATTGGGCTGTGTGAATCCAAGGAGGAGGCTCCACTGCTGCCAGCTGCACTGCTCTCCTGGCATGGTGCTGTCTGCGGTTGGGGCTGGCACCCGCTGGGGTGATGACTGCTGTGGGTCCCCAGTACCCTTCAGACCCTGTTGGGCACGGTGCAGGGTCCCCAGCCTGTGCCATGTTTGGGGGAACCCTTTGCTGTCATGGCAGGAGCCGGCACTAGCACAGTTTGGAGGAGCCGTGTTGAATGCAGCCAGGCTTAGCTGGCTGGGCTGGGGACCAGGGTATGGCAGAGCATGGCATTGCTGTGCGAGACGCTGGCGTGCTGATGCCCAGGATAGTGAGACCGTGTCCTGTGAGGGAAAATCCCTTGCTGCTGCTCGGCCAGGCAGCTGCGGGTTTGGCTATGGCTAGTGGCAAGTGAGGGGCGAACGTCTGAGCAAGGCGCCTGGGAGATCTTCAGCCCCCTGTCGTGGTCACCCAAAGTGCTGGGGGCTATGCTCATGGTCCTGGCTTCCCCACTCAGCTTTCACTTTTCCTTTGGTGCCACCAGATTTCCTTTCACCTGCCCGATGACATGAGGTTTTGCTTTACTTCTCCAACCAGAAATGACACCTGGGAGATAAATGCTACAGCGACGCGGAAGAGGAGCCAAAGGAGCTGGGTCCCACAGGGATGTGATGCTGCTCAGGGACCTGACAGGTGACCTAAGAGTGTCCCCAGCACTGTCCTTGGCCGGGGCACAGGGCAGCAGTTCATGGTGGAGCTGTGTGTGCTGGGGTGACATTCCAGCCCTGCCCTGGGAGCACAGGCTGCAGATGGGGCTGTTCTGGCACAGTGGGTGCTGGACATCACTGCCTTGGTGCTGAGGACCCTGATCCAGCCCTGCTGGTGGCTAATGGAGATTCCAACCTGGGTGCCAAAACACCCTCGCCTGGCTTGTACCTTGGTCTGGAGGGAGAAGCACCTCACAGTGCCTGTCCTGTGAGGTGGCTGGGCTCTACCACATGGGACCTTGAGCCACCATTGCCCTCCAGCTGCTCTGCTGTGACCTGAAGGGTTCCAGGCAGGGCCAAGACACCCACTCCCTCTCCTCTCTCACTGGGGGCCACATTTATTTTTACATCTGTTGGGATTTTCTGCTAAGGTGCTGTCTATTCCAGCTGAGCTGTGCCTTGCTTGGGCAATGTATGTGAATTTCTTTAGGCTGGTTTGTGCTTTTATTTCATAGTTGTGTTGACTGTGAACTTTGTGGCATCGAATAAAAATTACTCTTCTAAATCAGTGCATTTCTTTAATGGGAGAGAAAGGAAAGACAGCACTGTTGTCCTGGCTGGGGCTCAGGCTTTTAAGTACTGAGCTTGCACAACCTGCTGCAGTGGGGGAGCTGAGTCCAGCAGCAATGTCTGTGACTTGCTGTGAAGGGAAGCCCTGTGCCTGTGCTCCTGGATTTTACCATCCTGTTTTGCTGTCCTGGCTCTTCTCCAAGCTGTGTCTGCACCCGCTTTCCAAAGTGGAAATAGCTGCTGTCCCTGCTTCTCTTCATCTCCATCATGGTTTTCCAGGAGACCTGAATTCTTGGAGCTGCTGCTGGAGCAGGGGAAGGGCTCGAGGAGGGCTGGATGGACTCCACAGGTCAACAACCCGTCCTGTTTAACCTCTTCATTAATGATCTGGATGATGGGGCAGAGTGTACCCACAGCGTACCATGTCACTGATGACATCAAACTGGCAGGAGTAGGCAACACACCAGAGGGTCGTGCTGCTGTCCAGTGTGACCTCAACAAACTGGAGAAATGGGCCAAGAGGAACCTTGTGAAGTTCAACAAGGAGAAGTGCAGAGTCCTACACCTGGGGAGGAAAAGCCCCAGACACCAGCATGTGCTGGGGGCTGCCCACACAGAAAAGCAGCTCAGCAGAAAAGGACCTGGGGGTCCTGGTGGGAATCAAGTTGAACATGAGCCAGAAACATGCCCTTGCAGCAAAGAAAGTGAATGGTATCGTCATGTGTTAGGAGGAGCATTCCAGTAGGCTGAGGGAGGTGATCCTTTCCCTCTACTTAGCACTGGTGAGGCCACCCCTGGAGTTCTGGGTCCAGTTCTGGGCTCCCCAGTGTGAGACAGACACATGAACATACTGGAGAGAGTCCAGCAAAGGGCTATGAAGATGATGAAGGGTCTGGGGTACGTCTCCTCTGAGGAAAGGCTGGGGCTGTTCAGCCTGGAGGAGAGAAGGCTCAGGGCCTCTTGGTGGTGCCTGCTAACAGGACAGCAGACAATGGGCACAACCTGAAACATGTGAAAGTCCATCTGAATGCAAGAAAACACCATTTTACCCTGAGGGTGGCCAACCCTGGGCACAGGTTGCCCAGAGAGGCTGTGGAATCTCCATCCGTGGGGATATTCAAAACTGGACATGGTCCTGGGCAACCTGTGCCAGCTAACCCTGCTGGAGCAGGGGTTGGACTGGATGATGTCCAGAGGTCCCAGCCGACCTCCACAACCCAGCACAGCACATCTACATGTGTCTTTCCACAACCTTCTGCAAGAACTTTTCTCATTTGCTTGGACTCCTTGAAGTCAGCAGTTTATTTGCAAATATGAATGTTAAAAATGGGGTCCTTCTGGAGCAGCGTTCTTCTGTGGCCACCACGTGAGGCAATGCAAAACGCATTTACGCCTGTTGCTGCATTACTGTGTATTTGTTTCTTAGATACAGGTATTGCCCTAATTTTCTGTATTTTATGCATGAAACTAAAAGCACAGCTGTGGTGTCGCAGGAGGTTACCTCTGGGGAAGGTCAGGTTTGCTGAATGAGGGCACCGTTCCAGCCGTCGGCGGAGAGACGTTGATACCTGATATTTGTGCTTCCAGCCAAAACAGGGAGGAAACCCCAGCTGGCTCGGCAGCCGCTGGCGGGGGCGGCAGCCCTGCTCATCTCCGGCAGCCTCCCCGCACAACCCTAAGTTCCACTGGGAAAACGCTAGGCGGAAGTGCTTCTGCTTTCACCCTTTTTCCTGCTTTTGTAGTGAGTCTGGTCCCGGAGGATAATGCACACATACAGGTCGTGCCTGCAGCCTGCACTGAGCAGTGCCTGCACCCGGCTGCCGCTTTTGCCCCCTCCCTGCTGCAGCCATTGCTCTGCATTTCCCGTGGGGAAACAGGCAGGAACTGCTGCCGCTCGGGAGGCACTGAAAGCCTCCTGGCTGCCCCGAGCTCTCTGTCCCTGCGGCGCTGCGTGCCTTGGGGGTCTCCCGCAGCTCTCAGTGTGGTGCTGGGTCATGCCCAGGCTTCCCCACACTGGCCATCACCTCTGTGCCGCAGGACGTGATGGCAGCGTGTCCCTGACCAGCTCCCTAGGAGGGGCGCAGGCCAAAGGCAGCCCGAGCATCCCCCTGTGTCCCCAGGGCTCTGGGTGTGTTCACCTCCTCAAGGCGGGCGGTAGGGCAGGCAGTGGGAGGCGAGCGCTGCCTGCACCTGCCGCACTAGCGGCAGCGGGATTCCCTCCACCGTCGCTTTCGCTTTCCTGTTTCCAGATCCACCAGGCCACGGATTTTCCTGCCAACCTGAAAGCGCAATGACGCTGGGCAGGCAGCATAAAAAGCCAGGGAGATGGGGCAGCGAGGCAGCTCCACAGCACCAGCCACCAGCCCAGCAGCACCACAGCCGAGTGAGCCACCTGCGGCAACACCCTCAGGCATCTCCACGTCAGGGATTTAGCGGATCCTCCGGCTCATCCCCTCCGGTTTCTTGCACCGCAGCCCCTTCGCCCCATCGTAACTTGTTCACCGCCGGGCTCTCGTCAGCAAAATGCTGTGCCTCAGCTTCACCCCGCTGCTTGCGCTGGTGCTGGGGGCCAGCCTTGGGGCTCCCTTCCCCCGGGATGCCCTGAAGAAGAGCTGCAGCCTGTCCAAGTACCAGTTCCTCATGCCCCTCGAGCTGAAGGCTGTGCAGAAGATGAAGGACCAGTTTGTGAGTACCACTGGCAAGGGGGGGCTGCGGGCTGATGGGGGCAAGGCAGAGGGGAAGCCAACTTCGAGACCCTGAGTGACAAGGTGGATATTTTCCGGGGCACTCTGGGAACAAGAAGGATGCTGGGCCAAATTTCATCCTGGTTTCAAACTCCTGAAGGCTGACAGGGGTTGCACAACATCGCCAAAAGTCCAGATGACAGTTTCTCAGTCTCTCTCTTGGCCTGTGCCTGCAGGAGGAGATCACGCCGCTGTCAGACCGCAAATGCAACATCAGGCTCTTCCATCGGAAATGGAACACGGCAGAGCTGTCGGTAAGAGCGAAGCGACACTGTAAAAAGGGGATACATCCCCCCCTCCAGCTGGGACCACCCATCAGCCTGTCCCACCTCTATCTGCACCCCCGGGCGGGTCTTCGAGACCCCCATCCTCCAGCCCATGGCCAGCCCTGGAGCTTTGCTTCCCCAACCAGGATGCTCCTGCCCACAGGTGCCCGACCGAGTGATGCTGGTGGAAGCCGAGCTGGACTTTGCCACTGCCATGCTGGGGCTCTCAACCATCCCCAGGTTCACCGAGATGCGCCAACGGCCCCTGGCCTTCCTCACCCAAGCCCGGGAGGACCTGCGAGGCTGTGTGAGTTGCCCCCCACCCATTGACTTGGTGGCCCTGGTGCTTGTGGCAGCACTATGGGGCATCGCCAGTCCTTACGCATCCGCTGTCCTTGCAGATGGCCACGGAGGCTCCTTCGCATCAGCCCTCTGGGAAACTGAGGCACTGGCTGCAGAAGCTGCAGACAGCCAAGAAAACAGTAAGTCAGGCCAGCAGGGAGAGGGGGTTTCAGGGTGTTAGTGACCGCATGGCTGTGCAGGGCCCGCTGCACCCCGTCTCCAGTGCTAACCTGCCCCTTCTCCCCGCTGCAGGAGACTGCCGGCTGCCTGGAGGCCTCCGCCATCCTCCACCTCTTCCAAGTGCTGAACGACCTGCGATGCACGGCTCTCCGGGAGCAGTGCACTTAGCCCCCGCTGGCAGGGCGGCCAGCATGGCACAGTGCTCACCGGCCCCAAAGGATGGCCCGAGGACCTGGAAAAATGACTTTTATTGCATTGCTGGACTGTATTTCCTATTTAAGCATTTTTCTTATTTATGTGAGCTCAGGGAGCAATTTGTTTTTTCACAGTCTTTTAAATTATTGGGGTTTATTGTGTATTTATAAATGGCTCGGGAGGAGGTATAAAGAAATGCCATTCCTGAAAGATGCTGGTCAATGGGGATGGATGTATTTATTGGGTATCTTTGTTTTGCTGGTTTTCAAAACACTGATTGTTTTTAAGGAAGTCTATTTTTTTACCTGCTATTTATTACAGAGTATATCATGTATATTTGTCTGCATAAATTATTTTTTTAATGTGCTATTTAATGTAAAAAATAAAATAGATACCATAAGCAGATGAGCTGCCATCACATGTCTTTACTACTCTTTGCTATAATGTCATCCTTCAGAAAAGCAACTTATTGGGGGGGCAAGGGAGGACATCGGGGTGCATTTTGAGCACTTGCAAATTAGCAAACCTTGGCACTCATATTCACCTCCAGCTGCCTGGGGGTACACCCTGACCACCCCCCTGGGGTTCACCTTTGGGGAGAGATGGACGCTGTTGTGGCCGGACACGTGACAGGAGCCAGCTGGCCACCCGTTTCCAGGACAGATGCCCATTTTGGGTGGTGCAAACCAGGGCACAAAAGCCTGGAGAAGCCCACAGCCTAACCTGATGCTCGCATCCCGGTGCAGGCTGGGCAAGCCTCTGAGTTTGGCCATCCTGGGAGCTCTCTGGAGATTCCTGAACGATTTAACCACCAAACTGGAGGTCGGGACGAGCGAGGAGCCGGGGAAGGCAGGCACCCAGTGGGGAGAGGAGAAAAAAGATGCGTGAGCAGATGCAAAACTCATTCAATCTTGATTTTCTCAGGTCGGGGAAATGGTCCTTCGGAGACAGGTCACCAGGTGAGGGGAGCTGGCAATGGTGGCCACGTGTACGTGTGATGGCCACATGTGGGGTGAGTGACCACATGACCCTGGGAAGCACCCAAGGCCTGGGGACCCACAGGGCATGGGTTTGGGTGACAAGAAGGAGTGCAGGAGAGCCGTCGGGCACTGGAGGCTGAAGTAATTTTATGGTTGCTGCTTTTAGGTTGCAGGGTTGGGGACTGAGCTGCCAGCGGTCGAGCCGCAGCACAGCCACGGCTTCCCGCAAAGAGACAGCCGGGGATGTCAGCCATAAACTCTTGTCACGAGGCGTGTCCCATATACTGCCCACTCGTCCTGCTCAGGCTTTGCGAGGACGCTGCCAAAGTGAAACCTTGTTGCTGACAGAGAAGGAAAAAAGCTTTATGTTCCCTTCTGTTTCCAAATTATGCTTTATACTAAGGTAGCCAGGCACTAAAGTGGGGAAATGCTGCTGTCCTTGTCTTTTGCAGTTGGATGCAACCTGCTTCCGCAGGAGTGATGGGCCCTGGCCGCTTCAGACACCCCCGAGCACACAGCTTCAAGCAGACGCCGGCACGCTTGGGCCATATCAACTGTCCAGGAGGGGAGGAAAACACAGCCTGAGGGGAGAGGGAAGCCTGTGCTACTGCAAACACGTGAACGTGCACCGCCCTGAAACCTACAACCTCCACGCTACCTGGAGAGGCTTCGCCGGGACAGGGAGAAGCCAGAGAGCCCAAGCGGTGTGTCTGGTACTTACTGCTCATCGGCTCCTGGTTTTGGTCAAACAAGGCACAGCCCATCTCTCAAAAAACACGCCGTGGTGACACTTTGCCTGTCTGGCCACACGCTCCCAGGAAAAGGCAGATGCCATCGGTGCCTGCTTTGGAGGGATCTGCCCCAGCGGCCCCTTCTCCTGGCCCCACTCACAATTTTACCCCTCAGTTCTGAAGTCCAGTGAGAAATCCCTCTCTTAAGGGGCCTACATATAAAAACCATCCATGGCGGGAGGCTGTTTTTAAAACATTTCTGGCCAAAAGCGCTACGCTGCAATATCCAAACGATACATGGATCTGGAGAGGAGAGCCCTAATGAGGGCAGAAGGTATTTATTCATTCTCCAAAACAGATGTATTTAGATTATCCTGCTCTCATGAAGGTATCTACCAAGTCACTGTGAAATGCCGCTGCGGTGAAGCGGCATGTGATGCCACTGCACCTGGAAGGAAGGTGCAGGGCTGCCCGCGTGTCCGTCTCTGGGGAAGGAAACGAGCTCTACTCCCCGAGCGGCAGCGGGGTCGCAGCACAGCTCTCCCAAGCAGAGGGCAGAAATCACTCCTCGGGAACAGCAGTCCCTCTTTATCTCTCTGCTGGGTTCACGAAGCATCACATCCGTCTGTCCATTACGGGAAAAATTTACTGGAAAGAAACCCAAAGGGCTGGGTAGGGAGGTGCACACCCAGCCTGTGGTGGAGGGGAGCTTTCTGTGCAAAGCTCTGCTGGAAAATGATCAGAAACGTGTTGAGGTAGACCAAGTGGTTGGAAAAGGAGGACAAGAGCAAGGCTGCAACTTCTGGAAAGGTCGCCCCAAGCCAGCTGCTCATTTGTGATTTGTAGCATCGTGGGGAAAATACTGGTGTGGTGGACGGGACTGAACTGTTGGGAGGGTGAAAGGTAAAGGCCATCGTGAGAAGACAGCTCTGTGGGTGATGAGCAGGAAACACCTCGTGGCAGTGGTGATGGTGGTTCTCCTCTGGTGACCGATGAGCATAAGGTCTCAAAATCTTGTTTGCATTAAATCCCAGCCCTCCTTGCCTGTGCCAGCTTGGGAGACCTCCTGGCCAACTGCCCCCTGGGTGGACAAGGGGAGCTTTGTGTTCCAGCCCTGGCCTGGAGCAGCAGCAGCTGTGTGCTCACTAGGGCGTTTGCTTACGTGCAAATTCATACTAGCCAAATTCGGTTTTGAATAGGGAAGAGTTTCTTTTTTTGAAAGGAAAATCCTGTGGGATTTAAAATCCTGGCATCCCGCAGGACATACATAAAATAGGATAAGGTCCTTTGGGATTTGGCAGATGTCTGGCTAGGGCAAGGCAGTTACAAACTACCTGACTGCTGCTCTTTTCTGCTGAGGTTTTTGTGCCACTTTCAACATCATCCAAATACCCTGGTCCTGCGATGAGTGTCACGGCCAAGACGTGCTGGCGAGATCTGTTTCTTTTTCTCCCTCCAAGAACTGTTTATGCAATGGAGTTCTATTTTGGTGGGGTTGTTTTTATTTTACATATATACAGAGTTCTGTGCTTCTGTCGAATTAGCAGGGGAAATGTCTACTGAATTACAGACAAGACAGTGGAGTCCGGCAGTTTTTCAGTTCAGTCTTCTTTACGCTGGTCCTGAGTGGCAAAAACTCTGCAGCTTCACGGCCTAACACATTGCAGGTGACATTTCTCTAGGCAAATCAAGAAAACCAACAGGTGAGTTTTACTGATGGATCATGTGATACGTTCCTGGGTCATAAACAACTTCTGCTCCAACCCCTCTGACCAGAATGCAGGTTGATAATATGTACGGAATAAATGTGCTCTCACCTGTTAGCAGCAGCATTTTTCCGGGATGCTTGGCACTCTGAGGAATAGGAAAATGAGTTGCTGCTGGTGTCACGGGAATACACTGTTTTCTAATACACTACTTACTGCTGCTCTTGATGTTGAAATTTTTCCTCCTGTTTGGTGCTCTTCATAATTCAAAACAACAATTCCTGTCTATCAGCAATCATACTGGGAACCATTTTGTTATGTTCCCCTGTTGCCAGCTGGGGAGACAGTGTTCAGGGAGATCCAACTGCTTTTAATTTGCTTTGACAAAGAAGGTTATTTTTCAAATAACCTTCACTTTGAACTGCAAATGACTTCAGCTGCACATGTACGAGTGGCTGCTGGGTTACTCATTTCCATGCAAAAAAACAGCACTTTGGACTACAGGAACAGACCAAAAGGTAGCTGCTGAAGGCTCCCGGGACTCCAAACTGCTGCCTGAATTAGTAATGATTTGCTTCCTCTGCACTCCAGAAGTCTCATTTTGGCTGTCACCTCTGTAGCCATGATTGAACCTCTTCCTCTGTCTCCACAGAACTTACCCAGCAACCCATGTCTCTCAACTCTCCCCCAGCACTCGTGCTCCCACAGAAGTGCTTGCAGATGGGGCCGGGATGGCTTTCTGGCTCCAGGGAAGATGCCCCTCTCCCATGGTATTCTTCATTTTCTTTGTCATTAAAGAAATCTGATTTCTATGTTGTCCTCGGAAAGGAGGACTTACTGCTTCAAGACCACAATTCTCTGTGCACAATCACTCCTTCCACTGCACAAACCCCTCCATCTCCAGTTGCTTCAGATAAAAGCCTGAAGTCTTTGGGCCCAGCACTGATAGACTTGACAGATAATGTAACAGCCTTTGAGGAGGGAAAAAAAGAGAGTAGATTTACAGAACAGAAGGCTGCAATTTATGCCAAACCTGGCAGAAATGCGAGAAGGTGTATTGGGAAAATGTAGTAATTGAAGTAACTTTGGTGCAAGCATTTAAAGGCTCAGGTTTTAAGAAACGGCCTCTTGCATCTGCCAGAGTATGACTGTAAGCTGTCAAAGTAGTAAGGGAATTCCAGCTAGTTTATGTGAAAGCTCTGAGAAAAGGCATTGGCCTTACAGGTCCACGATAATGGTCCCATCCCTAAATGCTGGAGTGAAAATGAAGGAGAAAAGTCCAGATATGCTTCATAAATACTTTCCCAAGTCATTCCTCATTCCTAGCCTGCCCTGTAGTCTCTTGTCCAGGAGAATGTGTCTGGCTTGGGTTGGAGGACCATGACTGTGCTTTCTTGATGCTGTTTCAAGTGCAATTTCCTCAAGGAAGCATTTTACATAGCAAAAGAGAGGTCTGCAACACATCAGAGGGAAGAAGTTCTCAGTCCCTGTGCTGTCCCTCACTCCTCAAATTTATAAAGGCTGTTTCTCTCCCTAAAAGCTGATGAGCTGGGGGCTTCCCAGATGGCTGTCTGTTGTAGTGTAGCTTTGTAGGTGCAAGAAAGAGTTGGGGTTAATCCCAAACACCCTGTTTGCATACCAGTGCTAGCGGGTACACCTGTAGTCTCCAACGGTTTGGCTTTTCATCCTGGCAAAATGCTGCCTAAAACTTGCCTGGTTACTGTCATGTCAACAGACTGGAGTGTCAGTCACCTGTTCTGACTAGCCTAACTGATTCACAGTTGTAGGCAATGTGTCACACCACGTTGGCACATAGATGTGGGCCATCAGGATGTTTCTGAGGTAACAGATTAGGGAATGGACTAGAAACCTTAAGGTCTACTTCACAGAGGAGCAGGTAACCAGGCTGTGGTGGTGTTACTGGCAGGCATGCCCTGCTAAAAACAAACCAGAATCTCTTTTTAAAGGAGGAAAAAACATTCTGGGTTAATCATCATGTGAATCAAAAGCTGAAAATGTAACCTGTCATGGTGCCATGCTGGCTCCTCCATAGTTTAACCCCAGCTCCAAAGTCCAGGTTGTCACTGGGGGCTGCGGCCACTGTGGAAATGAAGTCCTGCAGGCAGACTATGCTTCAGGAGATGGAAAGAGTAGATTACTCTGTTCAAGGGGGAAAAAAAAAAAAAGTCAAGATAAGGACTGTCTAGGCAAGAAATCCAACCCTTCAAAAAACAAAAAAAATCATCGTGGGGCTGATGACCTGCAGGCAAAACCTGGCTTTCTAATCTGATTTTGAACATCGCTCTGGTGTTTTGTTCTCTGGTTTTAGCAGTGCCCAGGTGAAGCAGCAGCTGAATTCCAGGTCAGTGCAGTCTCTGATAGGTATCACCAGTCAAACATGTACACTGATTTTAATCAGAAGGTTGCGTGATTGTTTGTTATAAAGTATACATCAAATCTCAGCCGCCTGGTAATCATCACGAGACAAAGCCCATGGGGCTGCTTCTCCTCTTCTCTTGGCACGTTTCTCCTTCAGTGCTCTGCTTACAAACAGTCCACAGCGATGCACAATTATCAACTAATGGGAAGCCAGCTGTTACTGCAACAACTCTCCGAGATCTCCTTTTCATACGACTTTAATAAAGCCGTGTGTGGAAAAATGCTCCACTATCGCCATCACGACCACAATGAAATTACAGTGCTTTTCTTCCAAATGGCTTGCAGCAGATGTGAGTTGAAGGGTGTGGGAGGCAAAGCGCTACACATGGCAACTATCTCATGTGCCTCGCATCAGTGATATTTATTTTTTCTTGGCCGCATGGATATGAACTAGCAGCTGTAATGCTGCAAGCGCCATTGCCATAGTTACTGTCGCACAATATCTTCTTCCTTCTGATACCCCAAAGCCAGCTTCAGGTCTGGTGCGACAAGTCAGCCTCTAATGATTCCAGTCTAAAAGTGGAATGCTCTTCTTTAAGAGAGGGAGGGGAGAAAGCCAACACAGGGTAAAACCTAAAGAAGCAAACAAGGTGGTGGAAAGCAAAGACTATTAGCGAGCACGCATTTTCTCCCACGCCAGAAAGTCCTGCTTCCTCACTGTCTTCCTTCGCTGTTCCAACACTGTGAACTGTGTGATACCACCTTACTTTTATCTGTAAAATCAGATCCCTTATCTAAAAAGAGCCTTAAAACCCAGGCATGTCCTTAACCTGCCCCTGTTTTAAGGCCTAAAACCGTGTGGCCTGCTCCATTAAGGTCTACTCTCTTGCTTTTCTGTAGGGAAAATGTGTGAGCCCAGCTCTCCTGGCTTGCTGAGCACTTGAGTACAAATGCAGAACTAGCATCTCTTTAGGGACTGCAAACTCTGTGACCGAAACGTGAGCAGCAAGGATTTCTACTTTACTTTTCAGCAGATAGAATGCATATGGATATAGAGCAAGCATTTTTAAAGAGCATAGAAAAGCTCTGTTTAGAGAACCCATGAGGCAGTTAGGATAATGGTTGGTTCTCTTTGTTAGCAACAATATGAGCACTTCCACAATTGCTCATTAAGGCTCATTTTAAAAAGAAAACAGAATTCCTCTGCTTCATCCCCAGCAGAGAAACGTACGTGTTAAATAAAAGCATGAGAAACGGACACCAGAAGACATAAATACTCTTTAAAATGGTGGCATAGTTTAAATGCAAGATGCTTGTTTCATCGTCTTTAGCTTTAAAAAGAGTCACAGTTAGTGAACAGAAAATGGTTGGGTAATTGCCTGAAATCCCACAGAGGAGAAATCTTGGTTTTGTTTGCCGCACCAGGCGATGTCTGCAACTGCTCAAATTCTTGCTATCTGAAATATGAAATACTTGCCAGGTCACAAACACAGTGATGGGAAAACAAAATACTCCATCATGTGTGCATCAGCTGAAAGTGGGTTTTAACTATTAACAATTTTCAACCAGTCATTAGTGTTTTTAAGTACCAACCGATACACATGTATAGATACAACATTATGAAATTACTTTAGAAACTACCCTCGGCAGCGGTTATTTCCTTAGGTGCTCAACCTTTGAGACTCTCACGTCTTCAGCAGCACCTTTGGAAATACCTTGTTTTGGTGCCTCAAACACACAGAATAGTGCCTGATTTGGGGTATCCACCAGGAAAGTTTTCACTGGAACAGTTTGAATTTGCCCCAGATCAGCTGATAATTGTGAAAATCAAGGTTTTCTGTAAGCTAATAGTATTTCTCAAGATCGTGGTCCCCTCACTCTTGGGTGACTGAGAGATCAGCTTCAGGAGTAACTTACATGACACTCCTCGAGCCTAAGTGATAAAAGGAGGTGAGAGAATGAGAAAAACATCTTGTCAAACACAAAACAAAGGAACGAATAAACATGACTTGAGAAAACATGGCAGTGGAACGTGTGGGCGCACGCCATGTATCCCATATGATACACATTTTGTGTATATACACTACCTTCATTTTACCCAGAGTAGATGTTGTGTGTGTAGAAAGGAATCACAGTAAAAATATGAGACTCTTGCTTCCAGTAAACAGCAGTACTGTCTCCCTGTCTAGACTTACAACAATGCCATCTGAAGAAAAAGAGTAACCAGGTTATGGATTTCGAATAATTTGATGTTCAAAGACTTTTCTTCATGCCATTGTAAACTGAAATTGTTAAGTACTTCCAGAAGGTCACCGAGCATCAGATGCTGAATTTCGCTCATCACTAATAACAGGAACTGGCAGAGGGTGCAAGGAGTCCTGACACCGTTACAGCCTGTGCTGGACAGCATTGGCGTGGCTTTGATCAGTCTTTAGAGGAGGCAGCAGTTTGTTGACAGCACCTTTATGAACTGGTTCATCAAAACCTTTTAATAATCCCAGCACAAGTCACAGTGACCAGCTATTAACTGAACTGGTGTAACCGCTGAAAAAGGAAGGGCAGCTGGCAATACCTGAAGATAAATAGAAGCAGATTTCTTGACTTTCCTTAAGAGCAACTTAGCTGTCGTTAAGGTAGGGCATTTTAAGCCTAACTAATACTAATGCTGTTGTGACTCTGGCCTGCTTGCTGAATTTTGGACTGTGGTAGTGGGCAGTCCCCTTCAGGAGAGAAAAAAATATCAGCAAAAGCAGAAGAAACATCAGTATCTTGAATAGTCAAACTTGTATTTCCAGGATATTACTATTAAAAGGCAAACGAGCTGGGAAATACCAGCACTGAGGTTGACTTTGCAACCTTTGTTTGCCATCATATGCCCCAGCAGGCTTTACAACAGGATCACAAAATCCTGTTGTAGGGTCCGTAGTCCGCTGCAGAGCGTGAAATGGCTTCAGCTTATTGCTGTTGAAAGTACAGCTTTCCTCAGGCCATCTTCTTGGTTCTGAGCTGCACCGGCATTGGGAATCTGGAAGCGGAATCAAACAGAGGCTTTTCTAAGACACTTGGCTTCCGAGTCACTCACAAACACAGTCCCCATCCACCCGGAAAAGGAGAAGGGACCCGCTGCCGTGGCACGGCCAGGGAGGAGGCAGGTGGCAAGGTCTGACAAACATATCCGCAGGTGCAAGGTGCCCCATCACGATCCTGTCTGTCTCCTGCATCTCTACAGCTACCTGATGGGCTCATTTTGAATCAATATGCACTTGGATTAATCTGTAACTAGAAAAAAAAACCCCTAAGATTTAGTGTTTTGGATAATTTTTGAGATTACTTTCCTCTTAAGGTTTTTTAATTTTTTTACATCCCAGCTGGCATGTCTGTGCGGCATAGCCACAGAGCCAGGGTAGGAAAAGGACGGCCACGTTCACTGTTTCTAGCCGTCAGCAGCATATATACACACATGGGGTTTGTTTTTATAATTCCTCTCTCGCCTTCTACGCTGCTGAAGCCGGAGAGTGGAGAGCTGGTTTTTCTAAACACGTACTTTTTTTTTCTTCACCTTTCAGTTACAGGTTTTTCCAGCTGAAGACCAAAGCATCAACAATTGGAAATGGACAAGCTGTTACTAAAGAGAACCGTGGGAAAGCCAACTCAACTGGCTGCTTGTGTTTTACATTAAACTTGTGAAAGTGTCAAGACAATTCAAGGCCTCCAAGTTGCAATCCTGAACCGTTTTAACTGGATTTGTTGAAGCTAAATTCCAGTCTTTGTAGTGAAGGAGAAGCAGTATCATTTCAGTAAATGTTCAGGATGCAATGAGTATTTTAATAGCTGTCTGCCAAACTTTGCTGTGTCTGGTCTCCAGCCTTACTTCATCAAGCCTTCTGACCTGGATGCTTCTCTAATGGCTTGATTTCAGTCCCCTTATTCATTAGAAGGTAATGAATGGAAGAATTTGTTAACATTGTGCACATCTTTAAGTTTTACAGGCCAAGGGTCTGATCTAATCCAATTGTGAAAGCTTATTGAAAGATTCAACTGGTCACATTACTCTTATTATGATGTCCAAGTAATTTACTCTGTTATCAAATGCACTCTTATAAACAGTTTTTTACATGCATTTAATCTGATTGACTATTGCTTCCACTATCTGGTGCTGGAATGTACAGAGTAAGTGAATTAATTTAAGCAGGCACTAATGCAAAGGCTACAGCAAGGCTGGTGTTTAAGCTCCCCTTCAGAATCACCCTGACGATTGCTGTTTTTTCCCTGTCTCATGATGTTGCCACTTATCACATCTCCCCAGTGACTCAGCGTAATCAATACTGTAGCTGAATCAACTTGCATTTCCCGGCAAGGGGACGGTTGAAGACAACGTTGCTGCTGGGGGAAGGCCATGCTCTGGGCCGGGGCACGGCCCTTCCTGCTGGCAGGAGACTGATTTTCCTCAGGCACAATGAGACCCCTCTCCCAGGAAGCAGGGGGCCAGGGCCCACCGGCCCCGTCCGCTAACAGAGCCGTTCCCTGCAACCCGCTGCCCCTCAAAATGGCGCCGCCCTGCCGATGGCCAACAGCCTCCCGGGCCCCCGCCGCCAACGCCCCGCCCAACTCTCGCGAGAACTCGGCGGGTGCACGCCACCCCTCCAACTCTCGCGAGATCCCCGCGCGCTGCCAGTATTGCTGCTGGTGACGGGCGCGCGTCCCGCAGCCGCTGCGGTCCCGCCCCTGGCGCTGCCCACTTCCGGCGCCGCCGCGGAGGGCGGGAGGAGCCGGGCCACCGCCCCCTGCCCCGGGCCAGCCCCGGGGATGGTGTTGGCCGCGGGAGCCGGGCTCTGACGCCGCGCTCAGGTAAGTGCGGGCCCTCCCTTACCTCCCCTTACCCCTCCCAAGCCTCGGGCAGTGGCTACCCTCTCAGCGTGGGCCTGGCCCCTCCCGCCTGGCCTCAGGCCAGGCCCCGGTGCCCCCACATCTCCTGGGGCGGCCCCAGCCCGCCAGGCCTCGGGGACCTGGCGACAGCGGGGAGGGAAGGGAGCCTCGCTGGTCCCCCGGGGCCGCCGCCGGTCCAGCAGGGTCGTACCCCCAGCGCAGGGGCCTAGCGATCTTCCCTGCCCCCTGAGGAGGGCTTCCCGGTAGCGGCGGCGCGGGGCAGGGCGGCCCCCAGCTGCCTCCTCTCCCAAGGGAGCTGGAGAAATTCTGGAATTCTTTTGCCCTTCCCTATAAATAAGTACATCACTCCTCCCTCCCCCGTCTCCCTGGTGTCGTGTGGTGGTGAAGCCGTACTTTCCCTCTGCGGTTAGCAAGTTTTGGGTGCTTCCTCGTTGTGCACCACTGATGAAATTCGGGGTATGGCTGGTATGGCTGTCACCTCTGTTGCACTCTGGTCACACTTCTTTGGTTTCCGAGCTTTCTAGGACAAGCAATGGTGAAACGGATCTATAAAGGTATTTAGGCGTTTAATTCCCATTGAAGTTGTTTTCGTTTGGTCTTGGCACCTAAACCGTGCTGTGTTTGTTTTTCTGGGGAGAGGATGGGGTGTTCCCTGCAGTTTACAGTTTTTCTTTTTGTTTTTTTTTTGTTCCTCAGGACCCTGTGTGACTACTTCCCAGACTCTCCTACTCCCCTCCTTCTTTTTTTTTTTTCCTTAAAAAAACCCCAGCTGTTGTCTTTCTCTTCTCCAAGGGAAAAAGGACGGTTTTGTCTGCTTATTCTTTCTTTCTCTGGGGTGGTGGGAGAAAAAAACTACTGAACGTTTCAGTTGAGCAAGCAGGATTTACATTTGCCCTGAATTTTACTTTTTTTTTTTTAAATCTGGATCTTGAAGCTAACACATATGCTTCTCAACTTCAGAGAACATGACCTTCTTGTAGATCTTGCCAGAGTTTCATACTGTTAGCTACTATTGTGAAATATATGTTTTCCTCTTTTTTTTTTTTTTTTAAACTGTGTTACTCACCTGTTATGTTGTTCTTGACATCCAAATGTCATGTCAGTTTTTTCATTCTTCCTTCTTGCCCCTTCACCAGTATTTTGGTGTCGGCTTGATGTTTGGTATAAATCTGTCAGCTTTCTCACAACCTTGGGAGAGCGGTAGGTCTGTCTTTTACAGATGTAGTGACTAGATTGATAGGTCAGAGGCTTTCTCTCCCATTTTCTTTGGGGCAAGAACAAATGTAATGAACAAGTAACTGCTGTTGCAATGGACCTGTTAAACTTCTCTTCAGGGCTTGCTTAGAAGAAGGAAAGAAACATCCAGACACATAGAGCTGAAGCTGACAGAGATAAATCTTGTATTGAGTCTTGCCATTTTATAGTGTGATCCTCTTTATCTCAGCGGTTTGCTGGACTTTATCATTTGCCTTATGAATATCTCTGCTGATTCTCCATTTTATACTCCAAGAGTTGACGTTACCTGAGCATCCGTTTCATGTCTTGGTAACTGCTGCATCATACCTGTCTGCTTTTCTATGCAAACTAGCTTGTGTAAAGACTACATGCTGGCTTTTTACAAGCTTTTTTTCCCCTTTATTTTCTTGAATTTACTCATATGACTAAAGGGTAGACGTTTTTTCTGCCATTTTAGTGGTGTTGGGGTCTAAAGAGTATTGGTCTTGCCAGCATTATGTTGGTTTTGGCCAAACTGTTAAGAAGGAGTTGCCTTCAATGAGGAGTAGTGTCAAAATGTATTAAGCCATGGCAGACTGTATGTTTTGGTTTTATGACTTTGGCATTATGTCCACCTGTTATTGTAATTTATTTATCAGTGCAGTTATCTTCTGTAGTGAAGGACTGACACAGAAAAAAAATCTCTTCATTACAGTTACCAGATCTCTGCGTGTATCCTTCTCCACTGTTCCTTTGCACTGTGAAGAGTTAGTGTTCTGCAGCTGCGTAGATAATTGCTCTATTTGCAGTTTAAATCCGTTTCCTTTCTTGTGTCCTGGTAGCTGACTCAAAGATCACTTCCTAGGGTTAGAGAATTGTTCCAGTAACCCCTCCCCTCCCCATTCCCCCTCCCCGCCCCCCGCAAAGTACCTCATAATATTGTCATGTAAAGTGTGTATGTCTGGCCAGGAATCTAGCAGGAGTATTTTCACAGCGATTCTTTCAAAGGAATGATGTCAAGCAGTGATATACTGCGGTAGATGGTGCAGTGAAATTGAGTTGTAAACAATGATGAAAGTCTGACCTTTCCCCAGCAGAACTGAACTTCCTCTTCGCATAATGTACTGTAACTCTCTCAGTATTCACATCTGAAACAAACTCTCATTCTTCAAGTACTCTAGGCCATCCTCATCTTTAATCGCACTCATGTTGACTGTATACATCATATTCTTTGCTTGTCGGCTAAGAATATGATGATAGTTGTTGAATAAGGAGCTAATTGTAACTTGGTTTTGTACTTCCACCTCCACCCGCGCAGTGCTTTATTTTTGGTAACTGACTTTGTTCTAATATTTCTTTTCTAGATTGAAGACAGCAGTAATGCTAACTCTGGCAAGCAAGTTGAAGAGGGATGATGGTGTCAGAGGACCCCGTGCATCCAACCCAGCTTCTGATTCAACTCGGAGGGTGTCTGTTCGAGATAAATTACTTGTTAAAGGTGAAAGAAACTTATATTTAAGTATTTTGGGATTTACAGTTTTCAGGTGTGTTGCCACTAAACAACATCAAATTGCATATAAAATGATTTCCAGAAGTATTTTTAAAATTGCTTGTGACTTACCTCAGGATTTTTGCTGTAGGGTGTATATGTAGGTGTATGTTACATCTCCAACAGCTCTTTGCCTGTAGGGCACTTGTATACATTGAATAATGAAAAATGTAAAAAGCCTCCTCTTTACTCTGCAGAAAAATTAATCTCTTGTTGGAAACTGTGTCATCAATTAAAACATTATGACAAAAAAATTGTCACATAAGGATCACTAAATATATAGGAGGAGAATATCAATATATAAATATATAGGAGGAGAGACTTGATGGAAAGGTATTTTTTGAGCAAAAACATTTAACTGCCTGTGACAGGAAGGAAAGTCCTAAAAGTAACATCAGTGTCCTAGTGGTCTCTAATGGTATAGATCAGAGGCAATAAGCTTTAAAAAGCTTAAAAAAGCAACGCAAAGATATATTTTTTTTGTAGGTTTGGAGTCACTGGATGTTGAATATGAAGTAATAAATAAAAAACAACACCCTAATCTTTATAGCACCCTATGGTCTGTTCTAGAAAAGCTACTGTAGTTTGTTACTAGCTGGTTGTCCATTGGTGGAAAAAAAACCCAAACAAACCAGCAACTTTGTGGCAGCTCTGGGTAAATGAGGTAGTTTGTGAGACAAAAATTAAGCTATTTTATAGTAAAATTGGGGACAGCCCTTACCTGCTTTTCAGTTTTTCTGTAGCACAGATAATACTGTATTTGAAAATCCACAGGTGCTGGCACTTTGCAGTTACTGCACACTTAAACCCTGGTTTACTCCCTCTGGTAATAGTTGAGTGTTTTAAGGCTTGAGCTGTGCAGCTTGATCTAGTGGCAAAGAATACGTTGTTTAGGTTGACGTTTCTGCTAAAAATTATCAATAGCAAATATACTATTGTTCATGTGTAAGCTGTCATGGTTAGGATTCATGCCAGTCAAATGAAATGCTCATGTTTCCTGGTCTTATTTCAGAATAACTTGAGACTGACACTGATATATTTGCCCGAACTATATTGCCTAACTATAGCGTTACATATGGCTTTTTCTAACTAGGGTAGATTCTGCCCTATAACTGTAGACTGGAGCAAGGTTTCATTGCAAATGCTACTGCCTTGGTGCACTGGGATGTGCCTCAAGCAAGCTGTAGGAACGTTATGTTCACAGTTTTCTCTCATGGCATTGTTCTGAGGACAAGAAGTTTTAATTCACTTTAAACCCTGATGTGATAACTCTCACAAAGAGCTTGTTTTAGACTTACAGTCTGGAAATCCTCAGTTAACTCTAATTCTGAGGGAGCAAGATACCAGGCAGGAGGAATAAGCTCTTTAACCAGGCTAAGCTACAAAGCCAAATTACTAAATATATATAATCTGAGATTTTCACTTACCTACAGTTGTAGACTTGAGGGGAAAATAGTGTAACATAAATGTATTTCAACTACAATGCCTGGTATAGTGTGAGGTGCTGTAAGAAATTTTACTGTACCTGTAGTAAGAGCAATCATGTTTTTCACTTCTATGACTAAAATCTCATCTACGTCTGCAGGGGAAGAAAAGAATCTAAACTGGAGGAAATTAGTATTGACATTGTAATTGCTATGGTTACCATTAGCAAGCCAGTGCAGACTTAAGTATTGAATGAGTTGATTCCCAAACTGAGAAATGTTAAAAGCAGATCACTGCTGGCATCTTTCTGCCAAGTGTGTTTTGGATTGTGATGTGTGTGAAAATTGTATCACAGGGCTCTCCTGAAAGAGTTGTAGGAGCACATTTCAGTCTGGTTAGAATGATTTCTGGACCTAAATGGGACCTGACAGTAGAAGCAGATCACTTCAGTATAACTACACTGAAAGTGAGAGAAAAATCTAGTAGCTAGTGTGAAAAAGACTTGGCAGGGATATTCTCTTTTAAGCTACTCTTTAAGCTAAACACAGACCGTTCAATTACAAAACTTTCTAGAACTTACTCCAGCTCTTTAAGATAGGTCAGCTGCAGCAGCATCTACAATGTTGAGAGCCTGAGTGAAGACGGACTTCTGATGGGGACGGTGTTTTTAAATCACATGTAGATCTGCAGGAATGAGTTTGATAGGGAGTGCAAAGCTGCCTGCTAAAGGTGTGCATACAGCAAGGATGCTGTTGCATCTGGACCAGCGCCGGTGCTTTTTTACTGCTTGATTTTATGGGGCTGTAATAGACTGGTGTGTGCTCAACTTGCACGCTGTTGCATTAGATTGTAAAACAAAGTTGGTGGGAGCCTGTAAGAGTTGTTGCAAGTAGAAGTTGTTGCTGATGTTTGTTTAGGCTGAAGTTATCAAAGAAACAGATGACAGTTGCAATGGGTAAAAGGCTCAATCAGGTGAATCCCCTGGCAACTGTGAATTAAAAAATAATCTGTTCTACCAAAAAAAAAAAAAAAAGAAATGCTGACTGTCAATACAGGAGGAAGAGGAGATGAGAAAAGGCCCGGCATGTTCTGTCCTTGTTTGCCCCAGCAGCTGTGCTGAGGTTAGTGCTGGTTTGGTTGTACCTCTTAATGGTGTTAGTACTGGTGATTTTATTATACCATATAAAGCCTCTGCATTGAAAGAACAAGGGGCTGTGGTCACGTACATTGGAAAACTTGGTGATAGCTATGCTCTTTCCATAGCACATATGGATCCTTTTTGGCCTCAAATAAGTCTATAGCTTCTGAGTCAATAGGAGAACAGAGGGCAACTGGTCTGTGCAGCGTCCTCTACAGCAGCTTACACATATGATGGGCTGTCCTGGAATCTTAAGCTGAGGGTGTGTGGTTTTTTTGTGGTTTTTTTTTTTTTTTTTTTTTTTTTGCACAGTACCTGAAATCCTGCCTGGCCCTGGGAGCTGGTGATAACATATGAACCAAGGTCAGATAGTTGTTCGCCAGCTTGAGCGATGATGTGCTGGAAAGATAACTCTCCTATTGCTGATCCACAGTAAATTGGTGATAGTCTAATAAATTCTGCAGACAGATGTCTGCCAGTTTTACTAGAGGTATCATCCAGACACAGACAGTGTCTGTTTTTTATCTGGAGGTAAATTAAAGACAGCCTTGTTTGTGTTGATAGAGAGTCCAGTCCAGGAAGGCATTATAGGATCTCTTTGAAGGATGTGTTGTCACGCTGATAACCCTGCAGTCCTCAAATGTATTGTGTACGCTGACTGCTAAATAGACCAATGCTGTTTTGATTGTGGGGTAGATGGCTATGACCCCAGCTGCTGGTAAGTGTAGGCAATGCTTACAAACTTTTAAAAATTTGGCGTAGACCAACTACCTATGTCTGCTAACTGATATTGCCTTAAAGTAGAAAAAATAAGTGATAGTTTAGGTGTGATGTTACCTATTTGCATCATATGGATGAGAAGAAAATTCACAATTGGCATTTGAAATACTTGTACTAAAACTGGGAGTATGTGGGCTATCAGCAGAGTGTTGTCAGGTGCTGCCCTTGGATTTAGTGATGGGTGCAAGTTAAACAGGCTTTTTTTTTTCTTCCCCACTTCTGTGAAAAAGCTACTCTTAAAATACTAGTGCCCTTTGTCAGTTTTTTCTAATCTGGTCCTTTGATTGCTTACATGTCCAGTATTTTCAGATGTTCAAATACCAGTCATGGCTCAGGAGACTGTTTTGTTGGATTATTTCATGGACATATTATGAAAGGAAAAAAATCTCTATCCCTAAAGCTTTATGTAGGGAAGTAATTCTGAGACAACTGGATGTTCTATTCCAGCTGTTCTTCCTCTGGGGTGTTAGTCATGGTTGCTAAAGACGATTTGGTAGCAGCCTGTCCCCTGCTGATTAGCTCAGCAACTAATGGAACACATTTGTGAGGTTAGCAGGGCATATGTGTCTGCGGTGAGGAAACACAGTTGTGGTTCTGATCTGAAACCCTGGGAAGTTGCAGGAAAACATCCACCACTTCGAAATCACTGAGGGCAGAAGTGTCTGAGGGTGTGGGAGGGTAAGAACTAGTAATTTGTGCTGACAGTTCTTGGAGAGGTGCTTTCTGGCCAAGGAGGAGTGGACTGGAGAGAGACCAAGCAGTGACTAACATGTTTCAAGACAAATCAAACGGAGGAAATGTGAACTAGAGAAGATAGAAAGCAAATACTGATGTGGAGAGGGGGAGCAGACAGAAATGGTGCTTGAGGGAGGCTCTGATAAAGCACAACTTTGTTAAAAGTTCAATGCGACTTTTTCTTGCATCTCTATAGGCTCAGTTGGAGAGCGAGGCCCTAATTCTGTAGACCTAGTACTCGAGTCAAAATAGAGCAAGTGGTACACTTGCTTTAGCAGCTTTCAATTTGTTCTGTGCTGCAGAGGCAATTTTTGATGTTGAATTTATCTCTCAGGGGGAACTTTGTTACATTAGGAACAGGGGCCGCATGACTGCTGCTGCAGGATGTTCTGAGCCGTGCAGTGCTGAGCTTGAAAGGCAGATCCTTTCTGAAAATTTGAAGGGAGCTGAGGACAAGTCAAAGTACTATTAAGTTTAATATTGTATAATGAATGTGACTAGTAATTACAGATAAAGAACATGCCAGAATATCAGTAGTATCAGTGATGTATACGCTTATTGATCAGAAAGGTTATCCCTTGAAATGCTTTTTTCATAGCAATTTTATATTACCAGTGCTGCCTAGTTTGGTTGTAAGTGACAGCTTGAAATACCTTAGTATCTAAGAAAAAGAGTTAGCATGGTTTATTCCTCAGCTGTCTTCAACATTTGTGGGTTTTACAACCAAATTGATGTAACTGGGAAATGTTTCAGGTGTGCATTTGTGGGAAACAGATACCCAAAATGAGCTAAATGTGCACTGTAAGTAAAAATTCAGAGAATTCATGTGTTTGCTTTCTTCAAACCTTCAGATATGGTAATATCCCTCCTCACAATAGCAGGTGAGGAAAATTGAGAGGGGGAAAAAATTTTTTTTTTTTTTGAGAATTAATAAAAATCTTCCTTCATTAACTCTTGAAATTACTTGGGGCATTGTTTTGAAAATGCTGCATTAACTTCTGCACATTGCACAACTTGTATCACAAAAGCTTTTTCTTTTCAGTGATTCTTCTTAGTTCCCCTTCTCCCAAAAGATGACAATGGAAATCTGCTTAATGAAATCTGCTTTGATAACTAATTTATAGTTCTCAAAGAGGAAACTAGTAGTTTACACTAAAATGCTTGCAGCCTAACTAGTAGATATTGTAAAGCCAAAAAGACACAAAAAACCCTGAAGCTAATTTGAAAAATTATTCAGAAAAATAATTCTGAAAAAAATACGTGAAAAATTATTACTGAGGCTTTTTCTCAGATTTCACTGACAAAGGGAGGCCTGGTTCAATGTATTCCTTCACTTATGACTCTGATTTTCAGCATACCTGAAGTATGAATTGATTAATTGTAGCATTAGGTATTTCCAACCACAGTGTCTTTTTCTAGTTTTTGATGCCAGGATAATAAGTTTTGTAATAGTGTATAGAAGCGGAAGCATGTGATTTGATAGTATCTTCTTTAAAATAAACATTTGGAAGTGGAAGGAAAGTATACATCTCTTACTCTATCAAAAAACTGGCAGTATTTAGGCAGCTTGTTTGACTTCTAATACCAGTATGTACGGTTGAACAGTTCAGAGGGGCTAAGTAGGGAAAGCTAGAAAGGTAGATGGATACAATTAGGAGGCAAACAGCATTATACTGCTAGAATTAATACTTAGAAAATAGAGTTTTTGTTAGGGTGTCAAGGTATTTACCTTAATCTCTAGCAGTCTTAAAGATGCACGTTCAGTGGGGGACCTAAACAGGAGAGGGAGGCTTTTTGGGCAAAACCAGAGAGAAGTAGGTACTGCTGTGGATGAGAATGTTCATTTCAGTTGAGGAGATAATGCTTTCATTTTGTGTACATAAGAACAAACTCCAGTGGGAAGCATATGGTCTGACTCTTTGTGGCAAGGCTAGTAAACAGAGTACTTCTATATTTTTGACTTGTTGAGTTGGGGTGAGGGAAGGGGAGGAAGCAGAACGTGATTATAGTCTGTGCGTTACTGAATATAACATTCACGTGGGTCTCTCATAAACCATATGCCTGTACACACGTCAGGAGTGTGTGTTCCTATTTCTGTCGTGAGCATTGTCATGGGTAGGGAAAGTTATTGTTTGTGAAATCATTTATAAATAGCTCTGGTTGCTTCTGTTAGGCTTAGCTTTCCCCTGTTTTGTGAAGTTCCTAAGCTGCTTCTGAGACATCATCAGTTTGCATTCAACTCCTTCAAAGTCTGTGGTAGGTTTAAGTTTACCCTTTGCCTTTTTCCTCTTTTTATGGTTTAAAATAGCATTTGGAACTGTTCAAGCAAATGCATACTGGGTCAAGAGCAGTATTCGGCAAATATGCCTGCTACTTGGATGTGCTCCTGCACCAGATAAGCAGGGTTTCAGGAACACCAGACTGGTGGTTCTGGGCTGACTGCACCCAAATTCGTTCCCTGCAGAAGCTCTGGCATGTGTCTGCACTTACACTATGGCCTTTTGGACCTACCTGGGAGGGCTTATCAGCATGTGCGCATGGCCTTGCAGTGCTCCTGTCTTAGCTGCTGCTTGTCAGTCAGCCCTCTTGACTGCAGGAGGAATTGCGATGGTCTGCAGTGTTTCTGCATCTCTGCTAGGGCAGTGTTGAGCAGGTATTGATGAGAACTGGTTTCCCATGGAAGTTCTGGGGTGCTTCCACAGAATATTTCCTGACACTTGGGTTATCCAATGGTTTGTCTCTGCATCGTAAGGAATGGAGAAGTGCCTGGCTGTGAGTTGAGACACAGGTACTGGTTATCCACAAAATGTTATCAAAAGCAGTCAAATTAGATTTTCTTTATTTTTCAGCTGTAGTTAAAGTTATTTTTTCAAAGAGGAGGTCAGAAAGGTTGTGAGATTAAGTTTGTTCTTTAATTTAGTGAGGCTTTTGGAACTCTTGGAAGTTCAGTGCATTGGAGCTCTAATTGTTGCTTCTAAGCTCTGCTTATTTACAAAGCTGTTGAACCATGCCAATAAGTTGGCAGACTGCACAGGGGGCATTTTCTTCCAGAGAATATTCTTGTCAGTGATATTGCTTTATGTAGAAAATACATAACTTAAAACATAAGAATCTTAATGGAGCTTGAATGCTGTGGTCAAAATGTTTGCTTTCTGAACAGCAAAATAGAAAAATTATTTCAATGTCAAGACTGTCACTACCAAAGAGTCATAGAATTTGGAAAACTCACAAACACTGTAGCTTTGGCCCATTAAATGTGCTAGTTATTGTTAATCACCAATGTTTTATGGCACAGTTGACCGTAACATCTGTTTCCTTACTTGATGTTACTTTAAAAGTTTAGAGTATGGAAGCAGGTCTTTACCTGCTCTCTTACCTTTATGAAGTTGTTTTGTTCTTAGTTTCAGTGGTTTGTTGCAGAGTTGATTAGAAAACTTAGTTTTGGGGAACTTGCCTTTGTTCACAAAGCTTTTGTGTGGATTAGTTACCATAGCCTTCTCACGTCTTTGCACACCTTCAAAGAAAGAGCATGCTGTTCCGTACTCATGGGTGTGAGCACCTTCATTTTCATGTTTTCACATGAAAACTCGCTCATTCTTGTGCCAAGGCAAAGGGAAACACAGAAGTGCGAATGCAATACAGGAAATGTTTCACACTTCAAAGGAGCTATGGTGATCAGTAAACTCTCTACTGAACCTTGCAGGAGGAAGAAGAGAGGCTGCACCTCAGAAGAGCTGCTGCAGCCCAGCCATTGCTGGGTTTGAACATGCTTTGTCCTTCGGTGCCTTCGTTTTCTCTGCTGCCCTTCTCTCAGAATTGAAGCAAAGGGCGAGCAGGATTCATTAAGCTGAACAGCACACAAGCACAGAAAGCAGTAAGGAAAGCAGTCAACACCTTAAAATAAGAGCCAAGTCCTAAACTCTATTGTCTAGTGAAGATTGATAGTGCCTCCCTCTATGAAAGGCTAGTGAGTTTGAAGAGAAGGGGATGGAGGAATACTCTTTATGATGGGTTTGTATAGCTGCAGCCTTCAGGAGTTGGTTATGTCTTGTCTGTCTTTTTTTTTTACTAGAAAGAGAAAATAAAAAACAAGTTCTTGATTATAGCTGAAATTATGTTTTAAAGACAGTACCCTCTGAAAACTTCTAACAAAAGTATTCCCCCAGTGTAGTGTGTCTTTCAGTGCACAACTTTGGGTAAACCAGCTGTGGCTACTTGAGTGCTGCAGAGAGTGCAGTTGTGACCTTTTTACCTAAAAGTGTGAAACACAGTGCTGTTCTGTTTTGGTGGGGTTTTCTCTCGTGGTATAGTAGGCTGCAGATGCAGGGATACCAGGGCTGTGCCAAGCAAGTGAGAGGTGGGGGGGTCAAATAAGCATCATGCTTGTTGCAGACACCAGCCAGGTTTGGATGCAAGAAAAGTTCTGGGGAATTAGTGATCTCTTGGTTGTGATGAGGTCAGTTTTCTTTCTGTGCCAAGAAATCACTCCCCGTATCTTAAACCGCATCACAATTTTCTTTAGACATAAATTTTTGAGAGTTGATGTTGAAATCTTACACATTGTTGTTAGCCCAAATAAATGGACTGTGTCTGTGCAGGCCAGAAAGCAAAGTGGAAAAAAAGACTACAGGAAGTGCAAAAATGTAGTTGATTAGGTTTCCTAGAGCTTTAGAAGTAAAAGGAGGTGATACCTTGATGCATCTCATTCATACTTCTGTGAAATACAGGTAGTTGAAAGCAAGGCTTCGATAAAATACGCAAAAGAGGGAGGAAGTAGTGAGGCAGAGAAAGGGCTTGGGGGTAAACTTCCCTTCCTAGGAGCTGTGCAGCTGCATCTGTTTACTTTCTTTGTGAAGTTTTATGCATGGGAAATACAAATAAAAGAAAATTTTAATTGAACAGGAGTGCGTATCTATAGCAAACGATGCTACCAGGGGAAATATCCAACAGGAACAAAAAATCTTAACAGTGAGTTTGTTCAACAGCGCAGAGGTTTCGGAGGACTTGTGCAATGGATGCAGTTGTGTTTATCAGCGACTGGTGCATGTTGCTGCGCCGGGTGCTTGAAGTGAAGGTTTGTCTTTCTCTGTTCTTTCGGTGCTCCTAATGCTGGTTTCTGCAGGCAGGACCACATCTGGTATGACAGTGCCCTTGGACTAGGGTTTTGGTAGCTTTTTCCAAGGGTGCAGTACATGGTTTTGTGCTTGGAGGCAAAAAAAGCCTCCAAAGCAGTGTGTAACCTGAGGCAGTCTGGAGCTGGTGGTGGAAGAGCATTAGCAGTTAGATGCTGGAGAGTGGTGATGCTTATGTAAACCTCCTGTGCTTGTTTTTATTATTGGACCGGCATCCTGATTCTTGAGGTTTTTCTGCTCTTGTTTTGCAGGCTGTGGAGTTACAGCTTTCCATATTTTAGTGCCTTGTGTAGACAAGTTTGGAGGTTTGGATAATGCCACCTTGTGAAATGCCAGTGCTCTGTATTAGGAGCCCTGGTGCTTCAATCTCAGCAGGACTGAACCTCCCAATCACACTAAAGATATGTTTGTATTGTCTGTAGGGCAGCTGAGTGTTTTTAATAATGAATTGTGTGTCTTAAAGAGAAATTTCAAGGTAAACCTCTAGTGCAGCTTAATATTTTAAAGTGAAATTTGATTTACAGAGTGGTTAAAATTAGATCTGCCAATTTGGACTTCAGGAGTGGCTTTATGCTTGCATAAATAACAGTTTGTTTTTTTTCTTTCAACAGAGGTTGCAGAACTTGAAGCTAATTTACCTTGTAAGTATAGCATTTAATGGCATGCATTTTAAAGGGAAAAGGACCACTGAACTGAATGTTGTGAGTGAAGCATGAATGCTAATAATATTTGTTAACTCTAGGGAAAGCTGTGCAAAACTCTGAGACCCAGTCTTGAACAGCTTTTCTTTGATGCTCCCTCTTAAGAGGTTGTGGAGAAGTGGATCCCTTATTATTGGAAGCAATATTGATCATTTGGCTCTAGAATTTGATTTGTGGTAGAGTGGGAACTTCTCTCATAAAACACCCAAAAGGTACCTGGAACTATAAATGGCATTTACTGCCTCACTACTGTTTTTCCTCCATTCTGTCATTTTCAAAATGGGAGATGCTGTTTTAGGGGCAGAGCAAATAGCTCTGTTCTCAGGAAACATAGTAAGTCAGCCTACTGCGTTTTTGCTTCACATCCAAGCTGTAACCTGATGTGTTTAATAGTGAAAAATAGTTTCATGAAAAATAGTTTTTTTAAAAAGTGATCCATTTTCTTTAAAAAAAAAAAACCCAAAACCCAACAAACCCCAAAAGGCAACATAATGTGGTTTTAGCCCTGGAATCTTTCTTATGTATGTTACGCTGAAAGCTGAAAATATTAATGGCCACTTTTAAAATAGGCTTTTAAGAGCACAGGATAAATGGCTTGTTGCTTCTAAAGCTGAGGATAGATAGCTAAAAATCAAATACATGTTTTCTGCTCCTTAGCTTTAGAAAGCCTAGTTCTGCAATGGACAGCAAAACACAAAGCCCTTTATAAAAAGGGGACTACAGTTCCTACTGCTCTGTATTTGTTGCTATAAGGGTGGGTGTTGACAGTGAAGCTGAGTTGTTGCTGAGCTCCCTTTTCCTTCAAGTATTGACCAGAACAGCATAATTCTGCCATGAGTTCTTGGAATACAGGCAAGCACAAGAAGTTATTGCCTCATAAGCTCAGAGGTGCCTTCAGAGCCCATTGCTCATTCTGCATAACTTCCTGTGTCCTGTGGTGCATGTTCCTGTTTCAGAGTAGTCAAAGATGTTTCCCCTGCAGGGAAAGAGGCATGAGCTCTTGCAGCAGCCTGAGAGTGTACGTGCAGGCTATTACTGTGCTGTGCATTCACACTGTCTTGCCCATATGCTTATCTTACAAAAAACAGCAGTGAATACTCTCTCTGATTACGCTGGCAGGTAGCTTGTGGTGTTTCTAGCCTTTCCCCATCTAAGGGAAGCTTTGACCATATTTTTTTTTCTCAGCAGGTTAAACTTCCGAGTGTTGCTTCTGATGAACATCTTCTATTTGCTAATGTTTCTAAATCCTGATCCATGCTCAGATCTCAAAAATCAGGCTTTTCAGTGTACAGAGTACCTGATGGGAGGAATTACAAGGGATAACAAATACAGAACAGAAGCAGCAAAAAGGAAGGGCTGGAAGAGATGTTATTTAACTCTTCCTTTCTGTATGCTCTTCTTTCTTAAAGGCAATTAAAGATTTCCCATAGGGTAGTTTTAACTTTTGTTAAACTTTTTTTGTGTAGACTCTTCTATAGGATAATGAACGCCTGAGAAATGTGTATCAGGGTTTGTAGTTACTACAATGCAAATGTATTACTAGGGTTTGTGTAGAGTTCTAGTTATTTTTTTCAGGCAAATAGCGTCTATGTCTCTTGATACAATTTAGCTCCTTGACTACAGGAGAAGAACAGACAGCTTGATGGATTAAGAAGCTAAAGGCTGCATGATATGGATAATAATGTATCCATGCATATATTCATCTTCTAGTGCCAGCTTGACAGCTTGTCTCTGCCATAGTCAAGAAAGGCCAGTTTTGTGCATGGGAAGGCAACTTAGTTTGTGTCATCAAATGTGAACAATGGGCTGTTATGCTGTGAACGTGCATCTGTTGTACTGAAACCACTGACGAGTTTCAGATTGATGTTTAATCTTTTTTTTTTTTTAAACTGTTCTTCATTCTCACTATTCTCCTTAAATTCATCTAGTCTGAGAATAAAAACCTAGTGTTTGGTTTGTAATGATGCTCCATAACCTTTGCTGTTAATGTGTGTAATTGGTTACGCAGAGGAAACTCATTCAATATGACAGCTGAACGGCAACTTCACTGGCTTTTGGATGACGTTTTCAGTAAAGCTTGTGTCTCATGTCTTACAGGGATAAATAGTCCTTTGTTAGCATAGGGCTGTGGTGGCAAGACTTCTTGTAGACTGCGGTGTATAATCAAATGTTAAGATACACACCTCACTATTAAAGAACTTTTAAGGAAGACATGCTCATTGTGTATGCTGTCATCTTAACATGTGGCTAGTATATATACAGAAGGCCAATTCCTTTGGCATTTTAAGGTCTTTGAGACAGTGTGATTTACTGAAAAGAAATAACCTTCTTCCTCACAGCTCAAAGAAGTGAGTTCTGTTACTGCAGGTGACCTGTGACTGTATAATGGAAGAGGTGCTTAGAGACAAAGTGGAGGAGGAAGTCACTTGACTGGAAGGCAGGGATTAATCAGGGAGTGAATTCGGAGAGTATGAAAGATGATGTATGTGCTATCCCAACAGTGGAAAAACAATTGTCTGCTGTAAATTATTCTTTTGCTTCACAGGTACGTGTAAAGTGAATTTTCCTGACCCAAACAAGCTTCATTACTTTCAGCTAACCGTAACCCCAGGTAATTTTTTTAAACATGTTACTTTTGTTTCTGTGTGTGTTGACGTTTAGGAAATGTAATTCCAAGAGTTTGCTCAAGAATGCAATAAACTTTCTAGTCAAAGAAATAAACCTCTAGGCAAGGCTGGCTGTAATACAGTGATTATTTCATAAAGTTAATGGAGAAACTGGGCTGGATTTTGATATAAAAATGGCATCAAAATTGAGCAGGTTTAGGAAATACTCAGGTCTTTGGTCACTCTGAAAGCATTTTTTTTTTTCTCTCTCAGCCAATTTTAAATCACCTGATTTTATTTGCTAGCGAAATTATTGTATTACAGCCCTGTTATGTTGCAGATTTATTCTTTTCTACTGATTGCATGATTCTGCAGAGTTGAAAAGGTAGATGACACAAAACACTGCTGGAAAACTTCAAGTCTATGCACATCTGAAGATCCTTAACAAGTAGGAGTCTCTTAGTATTTGAATATTCAAGCATGTGGAAATTAGATCTTTTATTATTAATACAACTTAAGTATACTGTGGAGCTTCTGCTGGCATGCTGTTCAATAAAAACAAAACCCCAGGACTACATTTTGGGAATTTATCATTTCCATGTTTCTTAATAGCCATCTGAAATTACAGAGTTTGCTCACATGGCTGTCCATTTTAGAATAAAAAGTTGTGTTTGTGTTTTATGGATGAATTTGCATGGCAGATTATTTAAACTTCACATGGACGACTTATTTTTGCTGTGCGTTACCTTTAAGACTGTGCAGTTACTTAAATGAGAAAATTGATGTGTTCAGTACGCTGAATTTTTTGAGTTAGATGTGCTGGGATCAGTATCTCCCTGCCAATTAATACCTGTAGATGCACATTTTCTGTATATGCTTATTGACAGCAGAATTCGGATTCGGATGTACCGTGGCAGTCATTGTGTGGTCTTACCTGTAGAAATAATGATTTACACTTAACAGGGTGATAGGGATTTTCCTGATACTCTGGTATCCTGAAGTCAGATGGGCGCTAGATGTCACTGTTACTGCTCATTAGCCAAAATCAACTCACATTTCCTCGGCAATGGAAATCTTGGGTGGTCTTTGTTAACATGTCTATTCATGTGACTCCTTTTTGAGATGGAAAAATGAGAAAGACTGCCCTAGTCCGTGTAATCAAAAATAAATGCAAGTTGCTGTTATCAAACTTTTAACCTCGCATCCTGTGAGGGAGATGTATTCATGTTTACTTGGCGAGTGTTAGTTTGCCTCCACCAAATGTCCTTCAGTTTATATGATGCTGCTTTATTATATTTTGGAAATGAGTTGACTTTGCAAGGCCATCACTGTGCGAGTTTGCTTCATATTCAAGACATTGCTATGATAGCTTCCTCATACTAACTCTAAGGTGTCTCAATACTTAGTCCTTTTTTTGTCTGTCAACTGCTGTGCAGCGAGATGTTGCAGTCCGAAGACAGTCGTTGAGTACAGAGCATGGTTTTTGTGCTGGCTTCGTTGCTGAAATGATCTTGGGAATGAGAGGATCTTAATTAACATTTTGTTACTCTAAATATAGCTGCACAGCTGAAGTCTCTGCAGTTGCAGTCTGACTGAAGTAAATATCTATTTTCAGCTGTGCATAATTCAGGTACAGAATCTTGTGATCAGTTACGGCTTAGCACAGAATGTAACACATATCAAGAAAATCTTTGTAGCTTTCTGATTCCCCTCATTATTGAGGTTTTTCTTTGTAGTATATTGAATCTTAGTTTTCTTTGGAATAACAGAGGCAGCTAAGTGGTTGTTACGGAACTTTTCTGGCTGAAATGGGCCAAAATCTTTGCTTCAGGCAACTATTTTTGCAGCGTCTAAACAATGTTGCGTGAACCTTGACAGTCTGGAGTTAAGAGCCAGTTTTCCTTCTGCCTGGAACTGTCTCTTGAATTGAGGAGCTGAGTTACTTCTAGAAATCGTGCTTATACATCTGGCTCTGAGTGCTTTGCGAATATCTCTGCAGCTTTCCAATCGTGGAACAAGAGCTGGGCTCAGCGCAGCTGCCGGTGCCAGGGAATATCTAATGCCACCTTGCTGTTCTCACTGTTAGGAGCTGTATAGCACGCGTGCGTAAGCCTGCACAGCGAAGAGGTTCTTGCTGCCTCACTTCTTGGGGTTCTCCGTTTGCTTACCTGCAGTTACAGAGACTGCATCCTTCTATGACAGATCTGTTACAGGGGTGCTAATTATTTTATATTCATATTTTATGTTTAAGTGCTGTTACATTCTGATTAACATCAGAACTTGAACTCTGTAATCACGTTTTGTAAGGAATCTTATACCAAGACAGTTTCTGCAAGTAGCCGGCTGCCAGGGTACCCTGAAGGTACTGACTGAACATGTTTTTTAACACAGAAATGCCTTTTGCGGTTAATGTTGTAGCCTTATGTTATTGACAAAGCTTGTTCTCGGGTGCTTTATTTTATGCAGTCATTTTGAATGTGGCTGGTCCTGAAAGGACAGTGAAAGAAGCTTCTTTAGGTTCTCACAAAAAGACCAGTTTGAATAAGAAAATAGTACCACCAAGCAGAAATACTTTCAGCTCCCTTGCTCTGCACTTCTTGTAATAACCTTTCTTAGTAAGTATTTAATGTCACAAAATTACCCTGGTGACAGTTTCAAATTAAAATGAATTTATAGAAAATCTTGGTGAGGGTGACTGCTTATTTCACAAAAAAAGTTACTTGTCCTCAAGAAATTCAGATCCCTTTATGTTATAGCTTTCTGCAGTGCACCATGAGTGGATGTATAGTAGTACATGCTAGAAAATGGGTAAGACTTAGATTTTACTGCCACAGTGGACAAAATGTGTGCTCTTGAGGCAGATACTGGTGGTTTTCTCTGCTCGTTGAAGCTTCTTTTTCCTTTTGTCATCTGAAACAATTGTTCTGACACGGAAAAATGCCCTTATGCCACCCCTTGCCTCCATTCTTATTTTTGTGCCAGTACCTTATTGTGTCAAAAGCTAGGAAGTATAAAGGAGATAAATGCTTATAACACAGGTAGAATCTTGCCTGCTGCACTGATATTTGGAGCACAAAATTGGAAGCTAAGGTTGGAACATGGTAATGACCTGGAAAAAAAAAAGGTGAGTTTAGGTAGCTTGCACATGAGGAAATCTAGAGGAATATGTAGGGTTAATGCAATTTTCCTGCAGTTCCCGGGCAGTTGGGGTAGTTTGGGGCTAGTGTGATTATTTTAGAGTCCTGTTCTTCAGGGAATTAATAAAGAGCCTGTTTTCTGTTTTGCGTGTCTTAAAATGACAAATGTCGGTGAGCATGGCTGAGCATTTCAGGGCTGCTGATTCAAGGAGCTACTATCAAAAGCACATCCTTTGTGGCCTGTCCTAATTATCTTGCATTTTCTTTTAAAGTGATAAAATAATTTAGTTTAGTATTTTCACAGACTTTTAGCCATTAAAACACCTTAAAAATGCAAACTAAGATTAGAGTTATGTTGTTGATGATGAAACTCCAGACTGAAGTGGGAGGGATGCTTGCCCTGTTAATACAGCTTGAAGACATAAATTTAAGCAGTAGGAAGAAAACTGAAGCTCAGACATACTCTCTTTTTGCAAAAGTCTCGTCGGTGGCCAACTTCCTAAGTTATGTGCTAAAGTTATTTTATCTGACTGTTTTATTTATAGCACTTTCCTCACTATTAACTTTGCCAGAACTTCAGTTTTTCCCACCACTATTGCATGCCTAAAAAGTTGAGGGTCTTTGTCCCAGTCTGTATGGGTGCTGTGGGACACAGGGAAGGAAACAACTGTGGGAGAACCTATTTACTTGCTTGAGACGCTGTTTATCTTCTTAATGCATTGTAAGATTTCTGGCTGGGTACTGAGGCCCTCCAGAGATCTGAGTTTTTAATATACATTTGAGTGATTGGTGATGAGTAGCATGCTTTATTGTTGCTTTAATGAAAAGATTTACAAACATACAGGGAGAATTGTAAAAAAGGGGGGAGGAGAGATGCTTTACTCTTTTAATCTGGGAAATATGTCCGTGCTTATTTTATAACAGAACCAGTAGTGTACCCAGAGCATTTTTTGGTTAATGTTAGCATGGATTGATGCCAAGGTCAACCTGAAATGTAAAATGAGTTGTATTGCAAGGCAATGATGAGTATGGAATTGTCTTTGAGGGAGACTTGGTCATGTAAATATGTGCAAATGACCTGCAGTGTGAGGTACGACGTGTAAAGCGCTCTAAGTTGTACAGAGATTTCTTAGCCTTACGCAGAACACAGAAAAACAAATAAAAGAAAACTGAATACATGAGGAGCGTCTTGCAGTCTGTGGAGGTGTCGATATGCGGTTGGAAAGCGCGTGAGCTAATCTAAAACATGTTTTTGCTAAGGAAAATGGGTGTTCTTTCACCGTCTGGTCCTGCCACTTCTCTTCTGCTGACACTGGTGATAATTTAACCCCTCTGCACGCTAATTCATCTCAGTAATCCTGCAGGAAACTGCACTCTTCTTGCAGTGATGATTTTATACAGTGAGACAGGCTCAGCTGGGCTTGTCCCCTCCAGCTGAACTTGCCTTGTCTGATTTCATCCTGCACATGGACATTGGGAGTTTCTGCCATGGATGGATGGAAGTAGAGCTATCCCAAGCTAGGCCCACATGGTGGGGAAGAGCAGAGAAAATTAAGAACCAACTGTTCAGCCTTCCTCTCCGCCCCTCCCCGCCATGTGTCTCTTGAACAATGTCAGAGTGATCTTGCTGTCTGTGCTTGGAGTCAAGGACCTACCTTAATGTTCCTCCGTGCTGCAGAGGCTGTGGGCTTGGTGTTTTCAGTGTGCAGAGGCATGGAGCATGGCTTTTCTCTTGCTGCTTGACTGGCAGGAGTCTGACAGTCTTCTGGCAAGCTCTCCTCCCTTGGAGCTGTTCTTGAATATTTCTTTTGGACAACTGAATTACAGTGAGGATTCATTAAATCTGAGGATTTTCTTTGACATAAGGCACATGTAGATATATATCCATCAACAGGCATCTATTTCACATTAGCAGGGGTGGAATACAAAGAGCTGCTGCACATTTTGCTCCAAGTCTACAAAATTAAGGAACTTGTGACATTAAGCCAAGTAAAAGAACTTAGTGCTGCCAGACTTCCAGAGCAACCCTAACAGTGTTGGTGTTTCTCCTTTACCTTGCTGTAGCGGCAGCAGGCTTCTCCCTGCTCAAACACATGTGGGTCTTTCATGGGATTGCTTATCTAGGAAGTGATAGCTTAATAAGTGCTTGTGAGCTAAAGGGCAGTGGGGAGGCCTGTGGAAAGCTTTGAGGTATGAGGTACATGGCTTGCACTATAACAAGCACTGAATTCCTGTATGGTGTTGCTGCTTTGTTTTCGCTGGAAGACTCGAGATATTTCGGCTGTGGTTTTACAAGGCATGGCATCATACTTGGAAGTAGTGAGGATTCTTGACACCTGGTTAAAAAAGCTGTTAAAATGTGCTAGATGGTGGATAAAGTGCAGTTAGCTGTGTCCTGTAGGGTAACTCAGTGGTGCTTCAGCTGTTTGAAGTCCTGGGGAATCATAGAAGGCTTTGGGCTGGAAGGGACCTTTCAAGGCCATCTAGTCCAACCCCCCTGCAGTGAGCAGGGACATCTTCAACCAGAACAGCGTGCTCAGAGCCCCGTCCAGCCTGACCTGGGATGTTTCCAGGGGCGGGGCATCTACCACCTCTCTGGGCAACCTGGGCCAGGGTTTCACCACCCTCCTTGTGAAAAATTTCTTCTTTATTTCTAGTCTAAATCTTCCCTCTTTTAGTTTAAAACCATTACCCCTTGTCCTGTCACAACAGGCTCTGCTAAAGTCTGTCCCCCTCTTTCTTCTAAGCTCCCTTTAAGCCCTGGCAGCTGCAGTAAGGTCTCCCCAGAGCCTTCTCTGCTCCAGGCTGAACCCCCCCAGCTCTCCCAGCCTGTCCTCCCAGCAGAGCTGTTCCAGCCCTCGGAGCGTTGCTGGGACCTCCTGTGGCCCCGCTCCAGCAGGTCCATGTATCTCCCGTGCCGAGGGCTCCAGAGCTGGACGCAGCCCTGCAGGGGGGTCTCCCCAGAGCAGGGCAGAGGGGCAGAATCCCCTCCCCCGCCCTGCTGGCCACGCTGCGTTGGGTGCAGCCCAGGTACGTTTGGCCTTCTGGGCTGTGAGCGCACATTGCTGGCTAGTGTCCAGCTTTTTACCCCCCAGTGTCCCCGAAACCTCCTCAGCAGGGCTGCTATTGGACCATTTCCCTAATCGTTCCTTCCTGGAACAGTCAGTGTCTTGGAGTGTTTTGCACATTTGACAGGGAGCAGTTTCATCAAAAGGATATCAGTATAACTCACATCTTAACATCTCATTCTTTAGAAATGGCTTGCTTCACTAATTTTTATCTCAGTATATTTGAAAACAAAAGGTAAATGCTTTTATCTTGCTTCCCTGCCCCCCCCCTCCCTTCCCCCCCCCAAATCAGTGCATGTGCATTTACTTTCTGGTAAAGCACAGCATGCCTGAGAAGACTGCATAGTAAATCAAACACTTCAAAATTGTAGTGGAAATGGAGAATGTATTTGAAAAGTGTATTTGCTGGACAGGTTATTAAAATGAGATTTGCAATGGCTAAGGCTTGCAGCTTTGCACTGCACAGATCAGTGTGGAGGCAGCTGTAAACATTACTGTGTAGGGTGGAGAAGACCAGCTGTGTTCTGTTTTCATACTCTGTGCTTATGGTGCTGTTGCAGTCCAAAATATTTGATGCTGTTCTTGTGCTGAACCTGTCAGTGGTCTCCACAGAGGCTCCTGGGAGAAACCAGACCATGGAATCATAGAATCTTTGGGTTGGAAGGGATCTTTCATGGTCATCTAGTCCAACCCCTGCCATGAGCAGGGACATCTTCAACTAGAGCAGGTTGCTCAGAGCCCCGTCCAACCTGACCTGGGATGTTTCCAGGGATGGGGCATCTACCACCTCTCTGGGCAACCTGGGCCAGGGTTTCAGCACCCTCCTTAGGAAAAATTTCTTCCTTTCATCTAGTCTAAATCTTCCCTCTTTTAATTTAAAACACTTTTGCTGTTCTGCAGGCACAGGTGTGAGAGTGGCATGCTGGGTGTAGTGTGCAGCTGAGTCTCATCTGTGTCAGCATCAGCTTTTAGTGGCTCACTTCCCTCTATAGCTGAGGATTTGTGGTATTTAAGAGGGTGATGCCCTCTCCTTTCAGTAAGTCAGCTGTTGAGAGATTGTAAAGAGGAGGTGGGTAGGAGCTGACTGCTCTCTTGTGATTATGGCAGTCACAGTGTGGAAGCTACAGGCTTGTGCTGACAGTGGTGAGATTGTAGCATGGAGTGAAACCTGAGCAAGTGGATGTGGTGCATTCGTTGGTAGGAGAAAATAGAAGGTCTTCCTAGATCTGTGCAGGACAGAGATGCTGTCCTGGAAGAGAATTGACATATAGTAGAGGGACTAGAACTTGTTTGTGTTTTGAACAAGCTAGATAAGAAAACTCTTCTAAATCTTTCTGTAAACTATGGATTGCTTCACAGAACTTTCCTTTGCAATGTTTACTTTCAAAATAATATAAAGAAAACCCCACTCTCATACAATGATAACCAGCCTTCCTGACCCTCAAGCCTTCACCATGGCTGTGCCGAGTAAGAGAGCTTGAGTACTCAAGGTAGCTTGAGCCTGAGCGTTCTTCAGGTGTACCAAACCCTCAGTGTGGGCTGTGTGCCTGTCTGTTTTCCTTTCTTAATGAAAAAGCTCAATAATGGCAATTCCAGACAGACACATTTCAGATCACTTGCAAGAATTTCAGCTTCCAAGCACAGCCCTCTCAAGAGTTGCAGGCTGACTGTTATCCTATTACAGTATCTCAGGTTAAATGCAACTGGATATTTTCAGATTTCATATTTTAAAATTTAGCCACTTTAGTAATTCAGTATTGAGTCTGAGTTTGACAGAGATGCAGGCAGATTTTCCTAACTGATATATCATCCTAAGATAATTAACAATAAAAGAGCTAACTTGCTCTTTTATTGTAGTACACTCTGAAGCGTGCTCTTGCACACCGTTATTCATAGTACTGACAATATGTGATGGCTAGCACAAGTCTGGGAAGATGTAATAAATCCTGGAGCGGGATTTAGCATGCATTAGCAAATGAAGTACATACCCAGCTCATTCCAAGGGCCGGTGTTGTGGTACTGCATGCCATATGACTGATGCGTGGCAGAATTTTGTTCATACAGACATGAAAAACAATCAAAGGTTCTTCTGGCTTGGTATCACCTGGTGCCCTGATCAGGAAGGTGTTTTTTCCAGGGTCACTCTGGGACTGTAGACTTCTCTGATTTAAATTGATTTCTGCTGTGAAGGTTTTGGGAGCGGGGGTAGACACTATGTTCACACTCCCTTTGGTCTAGGATGGAGCTGGTGTTACGGTGTAACTAGGTCGAGTATTTATGATAACCCTGTGCCATTGTTTTATCTTTGTAACGACAGATATTTTGTATTATATGGCATATGTTACTTTCTCTTATTTAACTATTTTTTGTGTTTTTTTCTTTGCTAGATGAGGGCTATTACCAAGCTGGAAAGTTTCAGTTTGAAATTGAAGTTCCTGATGCCTACAATATGGTGGTGAGTATTTGTCATTTATCTAGTAGTTGTTGCTTTAGATTTCCTTTCCAGGTTATAGAACTTGAGAGGGAACTTGGCATTGAGACTTAAGAACGGATCTTCTGTCTCTTATGAAAGTGTCATGGATTGTAGAAAAATCCTGGTTGCCTGGAGTTTTTGGAGGTCACCTAAACTTCTGCGCAAAACTGGGGTAGTGTTAAAGTGGAATTTGGTTGCTAAAGGCCTGGGGCAGTTGGCGTTTCAAAGTCTCTTCGGATGGAGATTCCAGTGCCTCTCTGGTCCTCTGTTCCAATGTTTAATTACCTTTGTTGTGAATTCTTTTCCTGTATCAGGTCAGAATTTCCCTTTTTGCAGCTTGTCTGTTGCCTCTTGCTTTTTCACCATGCACATCTAAGAGCTTGACTGCATCTCCTCTATACTCTCCCTTGGGTAGGTGTAGACAGCAGTAGGGTCCCCACCTTCAGCCTCCTCCAGGCTGAACAACTCCAGGTCCCTCAACTCTCCTTGTACTGTGTGTTCTCCAGTCTCATCACCATCTTGGTGGCTGTCGTCTGGACTCATTCCAGTTTGTCAATCTGTCTGGTACTGGGGAGTTCAAAATGGGATACAATGTTCCAGATGCAGTGTCATGAGTCTCAGGGAGTGGGAATAATAATTTCTCTGGCTATTCTGTTGCAGTCCAGTGCTTGTCACCAAATGACCTTGAGGCTTTTATTGCTTCAATGATACTATTCCTTAAAGAAAAAATAAGTGCACAAGTCAGACTTGAGAGTTTCAGTTCTGGCTGAGGTTCCACTCTTGTCAATTCTCACCTGCTAATTATTCTTGAGACCTGCACTTAATGATTATTCTTACAAAAAATGATGTCTAAGAGAAAAAATGAAATAGGTTGACAGGAAAAGTTGTGGGGTTTTTTTGTTTCTCTGGGGCCTTCAGACTGATGCTTGTAATTCTGATATTGGATTTAGGTGCTTAATCCCATTTGAGAGCATGCAGTGGAGGATGTGGGAAGCACAGATACAGCCACAAGTGGCCTCCTTTAGTGTGCTCTGCCAGTTCTACTGGTTGTCTCCCAGGCTGCCTAGGTAATTGTCTTTAAAAAAACCAAATGGTTATTAAGCAAACAGCTTTTCAGAGGACCCACAAATGATTGCAATGTTGTATTGTAGGTAAATAGAAAGCTTCAGACAGCTTGGCCTTTTCAAGCACAAGAAATGTTGGTATTTCATCATTGTACTTTACTAAAATTGCAGAACCTTGCAAGGAGGGGAGGTGCAATTACAATAAAAATAACTTCAGACATTGTTTTCAAAATTTAACTGTCAAAAGAAAAAGACTGACTCCAAAAATGGAAACCAGTTGGGGCACTTGTCTGGTTCTCAGGAATTATACCTGCCGTTCTGTGTCCCAATAGTGTAATACGTAAGGAAACTAAATTCATTTGAGTGTTTGAGTTGCGATATTTGCATTTAGGTATATGAGTTGCAGTAAGAAGGAAGTCGCCTCTTCTTTTAGTTTGAACGGTTTTGATAATTTTGCTTTTGTAACTTTTCTTCCAATCCTTCTGCTTTCTGTTTTCTTACTTTTGGCGTTGGTAGTTCAGAACTCTTCTCTTGGAGAGGCTGAAGCACGTGCGTGGGATGATACTAGAGAAATGTGTCTGGAAAGACCTTTGACTTTTGTGTTCAGATGCACCAAGCCTAAATCCAGCATCCTATATATGTAGTTGTTGCTGTCACAGCATTGTTTATATACAAATATGAAGGAGGTGCAGTGGTCTGGAATGTAACAGCTTGAATTCCCAGACTGAGCTTGGAGAACAGAGCATTGACACTGCTAGTAGAGTAGAAAGGTTATGTTTCTGAAATCAGGAGTTGGGTCTGCATTCCAGAAGATGCCTTCACAAGTTTCCTACTATCCCTTTATTTATAGTCTACACATACATGGGACATGTACTGTATCTTATAAAAAGCTCATGCTAGTAGAGGACTATAGCAGTTCTAAAAGAACTTTGATTTTTTTTTTTTCCCCTCCTCCTTTTTTCATAGTTATGCTCTCATTTCATAGTACTATTATACAATGATTACCTCCTCAAGCTATTTTTTTATTTATTGTTTAGGATCTTGGCTGTCTTTATTGATATACTGTCTAAAACTACATGAACTAATAGTGTTCGCAGTTGTATGGTTTTCATTGTGGGTTTTTTTAAGTTCCCCTTAACCTTGCCAAAGAATTTCATACTGTAGTACAGGCCACTCTTACTACCTTGTGTAAGGTTACACACACACTGTAAAGACAGAGGTGGTTGTTTAAAGCTGATTACATCATTGTTCTAACTTGAATAAATTGTGCCATTGCATACCTGAGAAAGATGGCCTACAGTATAAAGGGGGAAACCCTGTCATGTTCTCTGCTGTCTAATATTTAGTCATCTTCAGTAGTAGTAGTTTACCCGCTGTGACAATGCTTGGGCACAGAGGAACACACAAAATATATACTCATTTTATTTTCTTAAATTTTTGTGTTTAAGGTGTTAACCTAAACACTGCTGCAGGAAAGTATTTCCTACGTCTTAACAGGAGAGGAGAATGTTAATTTTGATCCTTTTTTTTTTTTATTCTCAAATGCTATGATTAAAAAAATCTTCTAGTTTGTTATGGTTCCCTGCTCAGCACTGGCAGAAAATTTACAGCAAATGTTAATTAGATATTTTTAAATTCTGAGCACCTCTCATTCAATACAAAAGTAAAAAGTTTGCCTTTGTGCAATTTAGAAAAAATGCAGTAGCTTCAATGTTGGTTTATGGTCAGGTTATTAATGAAAATGTGTATGTTCACAAATATTGAGATAATTGTGCTGAGGCCATGGTTTGTTTTCTGCCAGGCAGAATAAAAGTGAAACAAGTGCTGACTGTTTTTATAGAGCTCTTCAGACCTGCCAGTGCTCCTTCAGCCCATATGCAAGGTTGGGATACCACACATCTGTGTCAAGCTCCTTGCAGTAGTGCTGAACATGTTTGCGTTGGGAGTAAAAATACCGGACAAGACTGGCAAGTCACTACAGCCGTGCTTCAGAGCCTGCATCCATTTTCTAGCTAATCTTTTTAGCCTGAAAAAAACCCCCAACCTAAACATCTGTTTTTAAAGCTACGAAGTGCATATTTTATAGTATAGTTTCTGTAACGGCATCCTTTAATTTCTGTAGCATGCTGTTGCCAAAATCCTGCATGTTTGCTGCTCCTCTGGGGAATTCTTTTTTTGCTCTTCATGCCTCATAAGCATTCCACTTCTGCACTGGGAAAAGCAGCAGTTCTATAGAACAGTGGTGTAGTGGGAGAGTATAAGAATATATAATTAAAGAGGGAAAAACTTGGAAGGTTTTGTGTTGTGGACTGCAGCCATGGCATACTACTCTGCCCAGGGAGTAAAGCATTGGAGGCAGATTCGGAAAGTAGTAATGTATCCTCGTGCTTTAAGTGTGACCGACTAGGATGTACACCCACTTTTGGTACCTGGGCTATGAAACTCCTTAGTGCAAAGGTTTCAGAACCTAAAACGTGGGAGGGATGCTTTGGAGCAAGCGCTCCTGTGAAGTGCTACCTCTCACTTGTGTATAGAGCACACAGCTGGTTAGGCCTTAATCAGACTTCTGTACCACTGAGTACTGAATATTGGAAATGTTTGTTATGATTATCTATCTGTAAAGCAATAAAATATTATAAGGATTCTTCCACTGTATCCGTAATTAACTTCAACTTACTTAAGCTGTTGGGGAGGTGGATAATTTTAGAAGCATCTGAGCTTGAGAACTGGAAAGAGTTCCTATTTTTAATGAGCTATTGGAGGCATGAGGATGGTTCAGATAATTTGTGCTCCAGTGCTGGCAGTAATTTGTGTCACCCCACTCCTGCAGGCCAATGGGCTGTGTTTCAGAAGAGAGGTAAGAGAGCTCACCATGGGCTTTTCCTAAAGCAGTGTGTTTCTCAAAGAGGGATCTCTTCTAATGCCATCCAACAATGAAGTTTTCGTTGATGCTGAATTAATACTGTAATTGAGCAAGTATTGGTGTTGATTGTGATGAACCAAGCAGTAATCAAATGAAATGGACCTGGTGGTATCTGGTCCGTAAGTGATCTTTCTCCTACACTGCTGCTCTGCAAAGGCAACACCCAGGTCGCTTGCCTCGGTAATCTTTTTGGGTTGGTTCAGTTAGCACACTAACGAGTGCTTGCTGCTGTCGGCTTAATGTTTTAATATTTACTCTCTCTAGTGTTCTCAGTTAAATATCTTACTGCCTGATTAAGGCAGACCTGGGTTCTTCATATTTTCTTTCTTTTTCAGTGTTAGTGTGAAACTACTACAAAGAACCCTTAACATTAAAAGTTATTGCTCCCTCTTTAAACTCCCGTATTAGAAATGGGGCCAGAATGAGGAATTCTGTTCATTCTTTTTCTGTGGTGTCTGAGCGAGCAGTCAGGTGATGCTTCCTGCAGCCCTAATGAAGGAATTAGTTGGTCACGCTCCCAGGGACACAAACATATAAACATGGTCCTGAATGGAAGGGCCTCTGCTTTTCCAAAAAAATCCCAAAAGGAGCACTTCATTCCATACATGCCCCAAAAATGTCTTCCAAAAGGAATTTGTGCACCATGGATCTCTTCCTTATGTAATCTTCTGGTTCACGATTTTTGGAGCCTTGGGAAAACCTAGCACTGCGTCTACAGAATCCTCTGCTCAGATCCAATCTCTTTCACACCCATGGCTTTCTCGATTTTATTTTTATTTTTTATAGTACTGTTTTAGGGGCATGCCATGGGTGGAACCAGTAGGCTTGAGCTTTTGATGTTTTCTGGACTCAAGTGTAATTCTTCCTGTAAGTGCTCTCCATGTTCTGAGTACAAAAAGGAAAAAAAAAAAAAAAGAATTCATCCTGAGAAGCCTCTTTCCCTCTAAAGTTGGGGCTAATCTATGTGGAAAGATACTATGGTGAGAAAAGTAAGGGTATTGGGGTATTGATATTTAACTTTATTTTAGGGCATTAAAAGTATTTGGAAGATCAACACTTAATTTTATCTGTTACCTGTTCTGAACTGCTTTTAAAAGTTTAATTTTTCTCAATTATTCTGTAAAGATAACTGCTAAAGTACTAAAAGAAATTTCAGTCTCTACTATATGAGGGCTCCCTTCTGTCCCAGGCAGTTCAAAACACTTCATATTTCATGATATTTGGGAAGAAAAATGGCTAATCCCTGCTTGCATATCCATATGTGCCTAAAACTGCCCTTAGTACTTTGCATTCTTTCCCAATGTACTGTCCTTTATATCCCTAGCAGGTGTACAGGGTGAAGGAAGGACTTCTTTAACAATGCAATGTATTATTTACCAGATAGCCTGTGGAATCTTCTTTGGTGATGGGATATTGTATCAGAAGAGAAAGCAATTAATACTGATACAGCTGTTTGCAGAGGGATCATGAGAAGAAAACTGGAGCAGGGTTAGTTAATTCTGTAGCGTCTCCTCAAACTACCATGCCATTAGAAATACAAAAATCTGTTGGTAAACTTGTCACTTGCCATTTTAAAGTATTCTTGTTAGGAAACAGACTGTGCATTCAGGAGCTTTTGTGTAAAGCAAACAGAATTTTGTTAGTGTTTGTGCTTACAAAACCTGCCAGGGATATTGCTGTCCATACAGACAGCAGAGGAAGCTGTGAAACAGCAAGCAAAACATTTAATGGTGTACACAGCAAATACCTTTAGCTGCTGCACGACCTCTGTCTCTGCAGCATCTGTTCAAGCCCTGCTTTTCTGGTTGACTAGTTGTCCAGAAGTAGAGGTTGGTGGGAGATGGGAGCAAATGCTTTAAAAGAAAAAAAAAAAAAAAAAATCAAATGACTGAGAGATTAATTGATTAAAAAAAAAATCAACAAGCTTCCTTTTCTCCCTTGATGTGCTACGAGACCAGGGACCTGGTGCTTCAGGGAGGGGAACCTGATTAATACAGTACAGATCTGGTTTAATGTTCACATGAATCTAAACTGTCTGCCACTGCAAGCTGAGCCAGGTTTGCAGCTCCCCTGGTTCTGATGTATCATCTTGTCCGAATAGATGGTCTTGGGACTCTCCAGTTTACTTATATTTTTATGACATGTTGTGCCTTTAGGCAGTGGTCAAAAGCTGGGAATTTAACAGCAGAGCTGCTAATCTTGGCCCTTTTTCTGGCCAATGTTAGTTGTGGAAACAGCAAACAATTGAAAGGGAATTGGCTCCTGGAAGATCAGATGTCACAATTAAGGGGTTTCCATTTACCTCTTTGGTGACCCTACTTTATACAGGTCTTGGTTTGGAACTGATGAAATAGTAGTTGGGTTCATGCTCCATCATGCCTCTGTATAGAAATTTTGAGATGATGCAAGAAAGCTCAAGGACCCAAAGTGCACACCTTGGGCAGCTCTTGGGTCGAGTCCCATGTCTATTGTAAGGCAGCTCCTCTTCCACTTGTCAAGCTGGGTAATCCATCAAAAGCACAGGGCAGTGTGGCTTTGTTTTCCTTGACTCATTTTTCTGTGCAATGTGTTCAGCTGTGTTTGATGTTCAGTTTCAGCCGATCTCAAGAAATTCTTTTGGAACTGGTAGGGGAGAATGGCAAGAAATACCTTAGGGCTAGCTTGGTCTCTGCAATCTTTATTCCTGTTACTGCCTCTTTTGGGGAATTATGTTTTGTAGAAACTATAAAGAAAAAAAAATGGAGTCGTAGTTGCAGAGCAGTTTACAAAAATGCTGTGGGACTATCTAGGTCTAGAGAAAACATTTCAAATAATGTTGATTCCACATTTCTGCTAGGAACTCCATGCCTTCTCTAGGGAAAAGGTAGTTTTTCACTTCACAACAGTTACAGGACAGATAAAACATATATTAGTACACCTGTCACGGTAGTGATTGGCTTGCCAAATTGATGAAGATCTGAAACAATTAATTATTCATTTATTTATTAGCACTTTATATCCAGTCTCTCATTTGGTGAGAATAATGGAGGGGAGGGAATATTTGCTGCTTTTAAAGAAATGAGGCAAACTTGATCTGAAGCTTATTCTTCGAAATTTCTACCAAAACAGAAGTCAGTATATGCGTAGCTCTCAAATGCTGCTTGCAATGCTTTCTTGTACTATCTGTACATATTCACCAATATATTGAAGTGGACTGAGAATAGATGTGAAAGTCAGACAATTTCCATTATCAAAACTGAGAGATCATAAAAGATAAGTGGCTGTTTAGAAATGGAGGAGAAAAATCAATCTGTTCACTGATGTGACCCACCATTGTGGTTGGATCTACCTGTGCAGCTTTCAGTATCTGAGGTGAAGGATGAGTTTCAGCAATGAAAGAAATTGATTTTGTAAGCTTTGTCATGTAAAGTGTTGTGTGCATGACGAGGAGGTGGTTGGAGATATTAAAGTGAAACATCTCGAGGAAATCTTGTGTGGCTTTGTTGGTCTAAGGAAGACTCAAAGATGGCTCGGGACAAGTTCAAAGATAAATTTTATGATTAGAGTGGCAGTTGTCCTGTCTATCTAACAGAGGAAGGAGAGAGAAAGAGAATACCTTTGTCTTAGTGTCAGGAGTGTATTTTTCTAGTTTTTTGCAATGCAAAACACTTTGAAAGCATAAAGGAATTATTTCGTTTCCATGATACAAAAAATGAGGCACCAATTAATTCAGTCTGACTGAGGATTTGGGGTTTGGTTTTTTTTTTTTTAAAGATTTAGTTTGTATAAAGCTGTTTTTTACTCATCGGTACATTTCCTGTTTGAAGGTGCATATGGTAGAAATTTACTCTTTTATTGGCTTGGAATAAATACGGCTACTTTCCCTTTCCTGGGAACTAGGCACAATCTTTCAGAAAAGCATGAAGGTGTAGCTAATGAAAAGCTGTGCTGTTAGAAAACTTCTTAGAAGAACATTTGTTTTGAAGGTAAAAAGTTTGAGGCTGTTTTCTGTATGCCGCTTAATTTTCAAGAATGCCGTGATGACTGGGGCAGTCAGTGTCCCTTGAGTTACTGGACAAACATGAGAGTGGGGAAAAGTCAAGGTCTACATTATAAATTGCAGCTTTTTTTGTGGTGATAGGTGTTTCGTCTTCTAGTGCCAGACAGGTATGTTGTTGGTAGCTCAGTACCATGCATATTCTCCTATCTCTTCTCCAAGGAGTCTTAGCTTAAAAAAAAATTTTACTGAAAAGATAATTGGGAAGTTGAGAGCAAAGTGAGACAAAACACGTCATGCTGCTATGCAAATACAGCTATTTGAACTATTTCATCTCTTGGCTGATGACTTCATTGGAAGCAGCAGAGGAAAATAACTCTACATCTATAATATGTCATTTAATTGAAGTTATGAAAGGTACTGGTCTGTGCTGATGTATTCCAGTACACTTAGTGTAAGGAATCATCTGCTTGATTGAAAGCTGCAAATTGTAATTTGGAGAGCATGGATGCAACAACGTGCTGTTGCTAAGCTACTGGAATTTTTATGACCCACTCTTGATTTACTTCACAAAACTAGAACAAATGAGACTGTATTTTAAGAATGTCTATTTCAAAACCCACTGTGGAATTCGTAAATCTGGTGATCTTGCCTGAAAATAAGTTTGGTGGCTTTTTATGTTAATGTCTTAAGTTCAGATGTGACATGCCTTCTTGATGCCTCTTGTGATACTTCCTATTCAGTTGTGAGCAGGAAGGTCTGCGTTTAAAAGAAGCTGTTCTTTTGATGTAGTTATTATCATTGCATCCTCTGATGGTTTTTAACAAACCCCTGGCTTGGGTAAGCCTTGGGGAAAAACACTTAGTAATTTTTCTGGTTTAAATTGTTGTCTTACTTGTTAAGTGTTAATGACATGGAATGTTTCTTTCCCTAGAAGTAGGCAGGCGAAGAGAGTAAATTTTCTTCGCTTTCTTTAAATTTATGTTTTTTGAAGAAAAAGCTTAATACCAACCCAGCTTTTGTCAATAGTTGAGAGAAACTGAAAGAGTAGAGAAAGCTGGTGTAACTCCTGTAGGAGGGTTTTCAACATACAAACGTAGGCTGTGCGTATCAAATATATTTGCCTTTTTCAGTTCTGTGACTTGTAATAGTGATACAGTTTTATTTTAAAGAATAACATCATAACTTGTTTTCTCTCCTGGCAGCCTCCAAAGGTAAAATGCTTGACAAGAATCTGGCATCCGAACATTACAGAGACGGGAGAAATCTGCCTAAGGTAGGAACAGCATTCTGTTTTTTACCTTGGAGATTTTTCTGTGTAATAAAAATGTTGTATATAACTTTCTTGTCAGTATTTTTTTTTTTTTTCAATAGATCCTGCAAATCAGTGGCATGTGACCCTTAGGAACATAGATATCTACTGAAAGTATTGCTCTGGCTGTGTGTTAGAGACCATGTGGAGCCTGGCTCTTCAGGTTCAGACCTAAAGTTTTGTTCTACTTAGGTTGTTGTTTACATTTTTATCCTGAACAAAACTTAGTTGTTTTTTTTTCCCTCCATAGATGAATAGTCCTCAGGCCCTGAAAGGGCTTACGGCTTTGCTTGTTTAATGCTTGAATGTGTTAAGTGCTTGAAAATCATTTATTTCAAAATGGAAGGAAAAAGTGTTCGTTAAACTTTGACAGTAACTATTCTGTATTTGCCATTTGTTTATTTTAACACTTAATATCTGCTCTAAGACACAAGTGCCAGTTACAACAAAACAGAGTTGGGGGAGCACAAGTCGAAATACAAAGCCCAAAAACTTTACTTCAGCAAAGTAAGGCTTATGTTGCTAGGTGGTTTTGTGTGATAGTAAATGTTTCCTCTTCAAAATCTGTTTCTGAAACTTTGTAATGTCAGTGTTTCATCATGAGTACCTGATGGTGAAATTGGCCAGAAACCAAACATAAACAGAAGTGAGAAGCTTGATTGTAATTTTACAAGTTAATGTGGCATAAAAGAAAATGTAGATGAAGCAGAAGCAATGAATAAGTGAGATTGAAAGCTGTTCTGAACATCCAAAACAGTTGCCATCATGTGTAGCAAACTGGTGCTTAAAAAAAGCTAAATTTTTCCTCTAGATTTTTAAATCATTTTAATGCTGTGTTCAGGGTGCTGGTGAAAATGAAGTTTTCACAGGATAATCTGTCACACTTCATAAGCAGGTCAGGCTTGTCAGCTGATAGCAGCTAAAGAGCTGTTACCAGTGCTTTTAGCCACGGCATTCTGCTCCACGCTTCTGAGAAGCTCCTATCATCAAAGGCATAAAAGTCATCATAGAAACCAGCCTCGGGAGGCTGTAGTAAGTTCCTGGTGCTCTACAGTACCAGACTGCAGCAGGATTACAGGCAGTGAGGGCTGGTGTCCATAGACTTTGCCTCACTTTGGGATTGGAGGATTTAAAAGTCATGGGAAAAACATGCTAAATCTTCTTGAGACTACCTAAAAATCTGGTTGTCCACAGTTACTTGGAGCTGTGTGCGGGTGATAAAGGGAGGCTGTTTTGGCAAGTACCTATTTCTACTTTTAGCGAATTTGCCAGCTCTGTAGTGTTTCTCAGTGCCTCCTAGGGCTCTTGCATTTTACACAGCTGAACCTGTCACTTGATGGTAGGGAGACTCATTTAAGGATCATGTTTTTACAGTTTAAATTTCACCAGAGTTCTTGTCAGTGGAGAAAGCTTGGACACTTGGAGTCAAATAGTGTAAATAAAGGAATAAGTGAGCTGTTTGGAACCAGGGAACAAGAAACGCTAGACACTAAAGGATGGGTAAAAGTTCAAGCTCTGACTACAGTGCTACATCTTCTGAGGTTAAATAAAGCCTCCCCACATTCTTGAGGATATCTTGTCTTTAATTGATTTTAATTATGAAAGATGAATGTAGTGTTGGAACATCATAATTCTACTTAATGAAGTAATTTTTTTAGCATCTGCACTGAAACATCAGCTTTATTTGATTGTCAGATACTTTAACATATCAAACCTTTGAAATGTCTTACTGTTTAGATGGAAAAATTAAAATAACTTAGATTGCTTCATGCCTGTTATAATGGAGAATGCACGCTATATATAGTACCTGCAATCAACTTAGACAGGAGTCTTTACATTAAAATAGCTTCAGTTATTTTTAAAAGCAGAAAAAAAAATCCTTATCAGTATTTTTCCCAACTGTCTTTTATATACCTCACACTGTGGTATGTGTCGGTTTGATAATCAGCCCTGAATTAAAACATACCAAATGATTAAACTTGTGGTCAAGTGTAATTAGTTGTAATAGTTTTGGGCAGGAAAAGTGTTGTTTCTCTGTGCTTTATGGATTGCAGTTACTCTGGACCATAGGAATTAGTTCTGGACCATACTTGTGGATATTTTCTCCACTGCACATGTGGATAGAAAACATCAGGATACCTAGAAATGATACGCTTGCTTACTACATACACCAGTGGACTACTTTCTTCACAATGTGTAATGCATGTGACTGACTATTTTTCTTTTCGCCTACTGATGTGATCTCTGCCTTGAGGGTTTTTTCCTCCCTGACCGCAAGAGCTTTTAGAATAGTTTAGTTACTCAGAAATTTCACTGCTTTTCTGCTATGTGGTGAGGTGGCCGGTGTTGTTGGATGTGTTGTTTTCAGCAATAGGTGTTGCTTGTTTAGGTTTGGTCGCTTCATGATGCAATATTGAATGGAGAAGTGTTTGAAGACTGATTAATTGTATCGCCTAGTATAGATCAGTGTTGCAATTTCTCCAGTTAAAAAAACTGATTAAGTTGGTTGCTTGTTTCTTTTTTTCCCAGTGCTGTTCCCAGCCTCCTCAGCTGTGCCAATGTGGAAACAAAAAGCTCTTTAGAAAGACTTTCTATGCCAGTTGCTCCACTCATCCAGTCTATAAGCATGGCCTCCAGAGTGGTTGCACTGGTGGTGCTGGGTTGAGTGGGAGGTGAGCAAGAGAATAACCAATAATGTGTCCCTGCCAGTGGAGGGTTTCTGAAGTGGATTTACTTTTTAATTTACTTTCTAATTCAAACTTACCTTGAATGATACTTTCTGTTGGAGAAAGGAAGGTGAAAGTTTTGTTGGAACTGACATACTGTGTTGATAAATGTGTTCATCTGATATCTTTACATAAAGCAGATATTTTCCTGGACTAATCACCCTATTAGAGTAATTTTTAGTCACATAAGCTGTAAATCATGTCAGCTGGAATTTCAGAAAGTTTTAAGCTTGCCAGAGCCATGCAGTTCCCAGTTCAGTAGATGTTTTTGCAAGATCTCTTTAGGCTGCTGTGTATTTAAAAAGAAAAAAATCCTCAAGGCATTTCTCCATGCGGGAATTACTCACAGAATGAGAAGATATTTGTGGAAGCGAAAGCTAGGCAGCTGGCTGATCACATCAGTGGCTGTTTTGGTTACTATAGCTTCAAAAATAGTGGTGTTTTTTTTTTTTTTGTAATCTTCCCATAGGAACTCACATGTAAGGATTTGAAATCATGTTCTGGGAGGTCTCCCTAGATACAAATACCAGATGTTAAGGTGTGGTTGTCAGTTCCAGTCCCCCCATGGCTAAGGACCTGCTTGGCTTTTCTCGCATCCTACTACGGCTGAAGAAAAAGCAAATGGAAATAGTCTTTTACGGTCCTTCCCCATTCCTGGTGATAGTTCCTCTCCCAACAAACTCCTGCTCGTGCCACAGCACTCCCCTTCCTGTCAGCCCTGTCGCTTCTTCCCCAAGGCATGCGCTCCCTTGCCAGCTTTAGTAATCCGAAATGCTGCATACATTGTACAGTTGGCTTACCTCTCTCTTTTGCAAATTAATTCTCAAACATCACAAGGGAAGCTTCTGAATGTTTATTCAATCTAAATAATACTAGATGAGCTTTCTGGCTCTCCTGTATGAGACAGCAAAGTCCTGGCAATTTTAGAATAGTCCCTTCAGGTAAACAGGTTTTCCTGCCCATCAGGTGTCTTGAAACCCTGATAGAACAGGTGGCTTTGGTGTATCTGGCAGCTTGGCAAAGGCAACCTCTTGAAGCATTGAGTGGGCAAGCAAAACTCTTCTGCTTGTGCCATTTGAGAACTTCCTGGTAACCCAGCTCTTCTATGGCAGCAGGACCCGTGGATGACAGGTCTTTGAACAGAAGCTATATGCAGATGCTTGTTCATCCAGTAAACTAGTTCATGATGTATTTTGTGTATTTCTACTCATTTGGGTGTTCATTTTGCTGTTTGTGTGTGTGGTGCTCTGAGAGCAGATCACCATTCAGACCTCCCAGCTGTCTGGCAGTTATTTCTAGGTCATCCCCGTGGAGAGCATGAGATGTGGTTTCTCTAGGCACCCTGTGCTGGGAAAAGGTTTTGATAAGAGCCCTAATGATCATTCCCAATCTGTAGAAAGAAAGAGGAGGATGCTCTAAAAACAAATTATATCAGCAAATGAGAAATATGAGGCAAAGGTACACTTATCTTCATTGCTTTTCTGCCAGAGCTTTGAGGGGTATGAGTGTCTTCTCTCTTCATCAGTCCTGGCTGATGTCCACAGCTAGAGATATGCTGAGAGAGAGCTCTGAGGCTTTGGAAAGCTGGAAAGGTATTAACGAGGCTTAGCTGATATGTTTGGGCACTCTGAGCTCTAGCATTGGGTATTTTTAGGCTTTTTTTGTGTGTGTGTTAACTTATTCCTCACTCTTAGGTTCACAGTGAGCTATATGAAGAAGTAAAGGGCAGTACTGTAGCAAAATTCTATGAGGAGCAGACAAAGCAAGCTAGAAAGCCAGTTATTTGCATAAAACCTGAAAGTCCTGGCTCTTGTCTGTTCAGCAGCATTCTTGCTTTTACTTTTGTAATATGAACAATAATCGCAGTGGCAAGGTGCTATTTTTAATGTTCTTGAAATTAGTTTTGAGCTGCGCTAGTGGTAATGGCATATTTTATCTTTTTAAAGGCATAGAAATGAGATTAGCAGCATGGCTAAGATGGAACAGTCTTGTCCAGTACAATCATCCTGTTCCTAGCCTCTCTACAGAGAACAAGGAGTAATGCTAGTCGTAGTGGATTAAAAACTCATCACATTCAATAAAGAACTGTATGGATAGCCTATATGGTCCAGTCATGTACTGTAATTTAAAAATGACTTTACATATCAGCCTGAAAGTTGGTAAAACCTAATAGTTCAAGACTATTTCACTTTAACCCTATCATTTCATTAGTAGAAGCTACTGGTGGTGATGAATTTTTGTGCTATGCTACTTTGCCATATGATTTTTCAGTTTTGGATTGCTTCTAAACAGAGGAAGACGGGATTGTGAAATGATGCTTCAAGGGGTTTTCCACACTCTTTCTCATTCAGATTATTACCTTTGCTTTCACAAATGTGAGCAGACTTCAGCTCATTTCTCAGTTATGCTCTGGTCTCCAGTATTTTTACTTCTCACAACTGCTGATGTTTTGACCTGAAAGGTCTAGGAATGCCTAACCAACTGAATAGGCCTCAATGATTTCAACCTACAGGTCATGTAAAATTCTTATACAGTATGTGTGTCTATAGGAAAGTCTGTATCTGAATTATTTATATTAGTATTAATATATGTTTATATGAAAATTCAAGAGTACATGTTATACTTTTATAAGGAACTTTTTTCTTCCTGTAATCAATCTCTCTTGCCCAGGGTAGTCTTCATCATTATTTCCAGTTGGGCATGTATGATGTTGAGTTTGCCTGTAAAGCCTTAAAATGTTCTGCGTGCAATATAGCTCACCTGCTGGAAAAGGACCGTAAGACCTGCCGCTAGACTGTCCTGTGCCATGTCCCCAGAGGCTTGAGATGCATCTGCTCATGTTACGGCTGTTGCAGAACCTTCCTGAGCAGAGACCAAAACTATTCACTTTCCTGTCCTTACCTCTAAGAAGCTAAAGTCCTCTCACAGAAGAGAGGATGATAATCCTCTTTCTTGCTAAGTAGATATCCCACTGAAAATACCCTTTTTTGGATTGAGTTGTGCCAGATTTGGTGAGATGGGTCATTCTACAAGTCTGCCTCTTCACCAGAGATGAACACATTCTAAATTGGAGCATGTGTGTGTCTGCTCAGGGGAAAATAAAGGTTCAATGTTGAGACTGTGTCACAAGGATTTCTGTCGCACTATTTTGCTTGATGAAAATAATACAGGTTTTTTGACAAAGGTTGAGCTCGGATTGGGAAATCTATAATGACACTATATAGAGTGTAATTCTAGGAAGACATACCAATTCTTGTGCTTTAAAATCCCAGTATGTAGATGTAGTGCAAGAGGTAATTCTTATGTTGCAATTATTTCCGAAGTTCTTAATGTTTTCTGAGTAGATTTCTGACTAAGGTTGTTTAACTATAAGTTGCACTGTATAATATGTGTGTCTTTTTTCCAGTTTATTGAGAGAACATTCAATTGATGGCACTGGCTGGGCTCCAACTAGAACATTAAAGGTACTATTTCCTTTTAGATACATACATCAAACTTGATATATCTTTTAAAATACTTTTATGGACTTGGAAAGAGACAGATAATGCAGTTTGCTCTAGAAACAATTGCGTTTTTGTCTTTCAGCAAGTGTTGGTGGCAATACTAAAACGACGAGTACAGTGCTGACTGATGATAGAAATGTTTGCTTGTTTTAGCATAGCTGCACAAATACTGCTTTCACTGATAAAAGGTGTTTTAGAATGGTATGACTGCAGGTGACCCTGAGAAACCATGCTCTCTGTAAAGGTGGTCTGCTGCTTTTTAACCCAGGCAACAAATACAGGAGCATGATGTGAGCAGGACTAGCAGTAATCCATAACCCTTGGAATTTCTATTTTATTGACACTCCTGATAATAGTGTGTCTTCCCCCTCCCCAGGTTCCTCTGAGTAGAGGAACTTAGAAAAGTGAAAGGCAAGTTGCATCTGGGAGGAACACAATGTGGAATAGGATCAAGGTGTAGTTACTGCACTGTCTTGAATTCTGTTTCATCCCCAGTGTTCAAAGTGGGGAGCAGCGCATCTGCACTTGGGTATGGCATACGATAGGGCACTCCTGGCTGTTTTAGTCGCTCCGGTAGAGAACTAAGTGCCTCTGCCCTTTAACTTTGCCTCAAACATCATTTTACCCGAGTCACTAAAAATGTAAGTGAAATCTGGCCCCTGTAAAATTGCCCCTGGGATTGCAGAACGACTTCAGAGGATGGTCCCACCACAGCTGGGTAGCGTTAACAAATTCAGGAGTATTTCATACAGGAACTATGACTCTAGGGAGACTGTCACAAAGGACATGCGCTTCAGCGCAGTGACTGCTCTTGTCTTGCTATGGGAAGCAGTCGGTTGTCCATTTACTCTTACGTGACCTTGCTGCCAGAAGAGTCTTGCAGAGGAGTGCAATAATCTCCCGTTTGCTTTTACCAGGTACTCTGCCAAAATTGGTTCGTAAACAATGTTAGCTAGTTAGAATGTTAGGTAGATAAAGGGTACGCATGTCAGGTGTTTGTTGCTTTTCAAAAATCAAGTTGAAAATGAGTTTTATCTGAGACTTGATTTCCTTTTTGGAGCTATGAATGAGACCTGTGACTTTCTTCATCTGTAAAATCTCCTCATGAACATCTGACTTTCTGGCAAGTGAAGCAGAATCAGTGTGTGTGTTTTGTGGGTTTTCTTAAACATGCTTTCCCTATTTTTTTTTTTCCATCAGCTAGTATAATTTGTTTTTGCCCTTGTGTTTCTGTTTTCATATTACGTTAAATCAAGAAACTTACTGGGTAATTAAGTTAACTGGTTCTCTTCCTGTCCCTGTATTTCATTACCAGAGAAAGTTTTTTGGACTACAAGTTCTAAGCTTCAGCCATTAGAAAATTAGTACACCAGTACTGCAACTGGACAAGAATGTACATATATTTTTATCTGCTCTCCTAGCTTTGTTTGTGGTAGTTTTCTTATAGAGATTTAAGATGCTGCTGCATGTTAAGACTCTGGGTGGGAATAATGGTTGACATTATGTGTACTTAACTTCTTGTCCTCTGTGATGATGGAAGATGCATATTAATCTTTTTCATTTTATTCTTGCATCAGTTTGCTAATTGCGTGTGATTAATTTCATAGATTAAACATCCCAGAATCTCAACTACCAGGAGACTCAAATTACTGAATATTATGAAGCATTTTAGGGTGTTTCTACCTTCAATGAGTTAGAATTAAAAAAAACCTCCACAAGGCCAAACAAAAAAAGGCAGGAACTTTCTGAGTGTTGAAATGAAAGATTCAGCAAGAGAAAATGAGGTAGTAGCTTACTTAAAAAAAATAAAATAAAATCCAGCATCCCCTTGGATTTTGGTTTTTTTTCCCCATGGGCATTGAAGCAGCACAGTTGTACGCTCACACTTTATAGCTTTACCCCCCCCGCCCCAATTACAAAGTTTTCATTCTGTACTTTTTGTCTTCAGAGTCTCCATTTTAGATGAATGTGCAGTTCCAGTAAGTGTTCTCTCATTTGTCATGCTGTCACTTCATGTGATTTGAAGTGTCATCACAAAAAATAAGTACCACTTGTTGGTCCTAACTTCAAAGTTGTGCCTCTGTAGAAATGCAGTTATTACACTGTGCCTCTAGTACAAAAGGAGCTTGAAAAAAGATTGAGTATAAATAGCCATTGGGGATGTTGGTAAGCCGCAAGTACCATTCCCCAAACAGCGTTTTTGCTTGGGATGCAGATTGTAATTGGATGGTAACTAGCATCTGCAGCGAGTCTCTGTTGAAGATATTCTTCATCCATTCCAGGCGTGCTCTTTGAAAGGACTAAAACATGGGGAAGGTGGGTCTTGGTCAGAGCCAGGGTTCCTGATGGCCGTGCCATCAGGTGCTTTTTCAGATCTTTGGCTGACTGTCACCTGTGAAGCTTCGTGCACGCCTTCCTAGGTATTTTGAAGCTTGATTAGTGTCCCAAGTGCTTAGATTCCAGGCTGCGCATCTTCTGAGATGGAAAGTATGGAATTGTGCTGGTTTATTGACAATATGGCTGCGCAGTCAAGTTATTTGTCAGTGTGCATTAATAATGGTAGTAGGTACGTGTTAACTACAGACCACAGAATTATGTGATACAGTGAGTGACTGGGAGCAAACAAGAGCTGTGAGATGTGACCCAGGTTACTTTTTATCTCTTAACATTCCACCTGTACCCACTAATCCAGCCTTCCTTAATCCTTTGTTTCCAACACTTGGGACTGAGAACCTGCTCAACTCCACAAGCGGAGTATTGTGTGAATTTGCATGGTAGCGCTACGGCTAGTATCCAGTCTTGGCCAGTGATGGACTTGAAAGTCAGTATTTCATATTCCACTCATGAATAATATGAAGGCAGCTTGCTTTTCTGGAGGAATATTACCCAAATTTGTCCAATAAAGCACTCTAAAACACTGCTAAAATTTTTAATTTGAGAATGGGGATGCATTGTGACAAAAATTGGCAGGCGTTACTGATGCAGCCATTCTGAGTGCATTAGTAAAACTGTTCAAATAGATAACATAAAACCTCAAAAGCCACATGCACAAACCAGCCCTGCTGTATGCTACTGCATGCATTCATGTTATGTGCTTAACCTTTTAGAAGGCTTTTTAGAAGTTTTAGATTGTCTCATCTTCTGTAGCCTTGTGGTGGCAGCAGAGCTCACATGAAAAAGCCTTCAAAACAAACTACTTAGACCTTCTTAACACTCTAGCATCAAATGGGTCGAAACTTGAAGAGGCATTTAAATAATGCTGTTTAACTTTCTGAAATAAAAAATAAAATCTCCTCAATACTTTTTAAAAGTTATCTGATAAAACGTGTTTTAACAGTGTAGAGAATTCATTAGGGGGAAAAAGGCTAACTCAGTTTTCTTTTCTAGCATTTTGTTGCACGCAGTGTCATCTCATCCATGATTGAATTCTCTTTAAGTTATTAAGTGTTGAGCATTATCTTTTTTCCGCTTCTTTCTGCCACTGAACACGTTTCCATGGACCACTGTTAACAGCAGCCTGTGTACTAGTGAGAGCACTAAAGAATGTGCTGTTTCTGAATTCCTCCCTTTTAGAGTCAGGTTAAGAAAGTTGGGCTTTAACCCTGAAACAGATAATGGGTCAGTTAATGTTTTAAAACAATCTATATATGCTTTTCTTAATCACTGTTGATGTGATCGTAAATGTTTTCTTTATCCATAGAAACACTCCTGAATCTGAAATTCTTAGATAACTTCTGATAGCAGTTTTCTTATGGATTGTGTAAAAACTGATGCAATGCTTTCTAACTGATCTTTGTGTAATCTTTCACTTCTTTATAGCTAGCTATGAGTTAGCAACAGGAACTTATTTAACTTTCTGTCTCCATTCTGTTATGTTCTGCATCATTTTATTGCATACCTCTTTCCTCTCTAAAACAGAGTATTCATAAAGCAAAGGACCGCTGAAGTTATTTTGGACCTCTGCTCAGACTGTCCGAACGTGCTTTTCTCCTGCTTTTAGGTCTGATGGTCAAAACTGAAGTTTTCCAGGCAGAAAGCAAATAGGTGGTTTTAGTTCAATTCTCTTCTCAGATTTTTATTTCACTTGACAGTAACAGCTTTTAAATACCTAGTATGAAATAATGCTATCTTTGCTCTGATATCTTGCTTCAGTAGCTCCTGTTAGTCCTTGTACCTTATTCACCATGAGTATCATCTGCCTAGTTAAGATAGGCCTCCCTAGCATTCATCAGCTTTTTCTCAAATGCTTGTTTTCACTTTGCTATAAAATTATCTCGGGTGATTGATTTTAAAAAATAAAGGAAGTGGATCTGTGTATTGTGATTGCCTAATTGCTTCTAAAAGTCAAGCTGTTCCTTCTGCAATTATCTCTAACAAACTACAACTGGAAATTGGTCAGTGACTGATTTATGAACCATAAAAATAATCAAAGCACACTTCTGCAACTCTCACTCTGGAGGACTGAGCATAGTAATGTTAAAACCAGTATTTTAAAATGAGTGATGAATGTTCACATGGAATATTTGGTCCTTTTTTTTTTTTGGTGTAACCCTGTTCTGATGGAGCTATAGTGGGTTTCAGATGATTAGAGAACTACTTGGTGTAGGATCTTCATGTTTACTGGTAGAGGTGTATATGCATTTCAGTTCTTCACTGAGTTATTTTAAAGAGATGGGTTTTTGTCATTTTTGTGTTACTGCTGTCAGGAGAGACAGGAGTGGGAATGGAAAACAAGAAGATAGTCTTAAACTATAGATATGCAGACAGATTTTTATACCCACCTATAGGAAAACAATATTTTTTCAGGAATTGCTCTCTATAACTTGAAATACTAGGTTAAGAAATATTTGTCTGTGTTATTAGATAATCTAATCTAAAAGGAATCAAGACTTGTTTACAACAAACTATTGCTATTTGGAGTTTATCCATAAGAGGGTTGCTTATTTAATTAGTTTTTAATGCTAAATGGGAAAATATGCCTTTATTTGTTGCCTTGGTTATGCTGTCGTCTTCAGACAGTAAAATTACTTTATTTGAAATCATGCAAGTGTAAAACTGTAATCTTCTGGGGAAATAAATCAGAGGGTCTTGACTTAATTTTTCCAGTTTCCTTTACTTCAACGTTTAAGTATAAACCTAGGTGGTTTTAAAAAAGCTTCAGTAGAAGCACAAAACTTTCATTCATTGTCTTAATGAAAACAGATGGTCTGCTGTCAAAATTACATGTAATTAGCATAAAGGAGTATTTTAAACAGACAATAACTGTCACCTGTTTTCAGGATGAAGGGGAGAAAAGTAAACCCGTATGTTCTGTGTTTTTCTCATTAGTTCTTGCTGCTGATACTATTTTTTTTTCCTCAGCCAGCATTATGGTAACATTGTTCTGCTATTGATTTATTCAAAACCTATTTTGGAATGGGCCTTTGTACTGCATGTAGAAATGTCAAAGCATGTGCGTGTGAAAGCTGCCTTCCTGGATGGAATATGCTTGTCCCTCGTACTGGTACAGTGAGGAGAGGGTCATCAAAAGAAGAAAGCTAAAGGCTTCGTGGCAGTGGCAAAGAGCACGAATGCCAGTTCTTACTGTGCAGGAGGAGAAATTACTGGGAAGTCAAGCATAGCTTAGCAAGGAGATTATGGATCTTGTATGAATTTTACACTCATCTCCTGGGATCTTCTTGGTCATGATCACCAAGGTTACAAAACTGAGCCCCTGAGAAATTGTATGTGCTATCTCAAGGGGGAGATGGACGCTGTGAAGGTGTCTGCTGCCTTCTGATATACACCAGTATTGAGCCTCTGAGCACTGGGGAGCAACAAATTGCCCCATGTGTGGTTACAACTGTTCACTGCATCTGGGTCTCAAATACTGAATTAAGCAGAAGAAAGCCTATATTTTTTCTGGTGGTGTGCCTTTACCTGTCTTCTCTGGTAGCACACAGGAATTGAGTCAGGTGGATGTTATTTCAGGTAACGTCGCTGTGCCTCCTGCACTGTTGCCTGCTTAAGACTTTTTACACCACCATATTCCTCCTTGTGCTGTTTCCAAGAGGCAAGGTGGTGCCTCTCACCCAAGCCTGCTCCCCACCCGGAGCAGTGTTTGGCACAGTGGGAGGGAAGGAAGGGGGTGAGCTTAATTCTGTGCCTGCAGCAGCTGTTCCAGAGGACACCCTGAATGAGCTGACACTCAGGCATGTGGCCTTTCCTTTGTCTGAGGAGCAAGACATGCAGAATAACTTTCTAGGAGTCCTCACCTCCTCAGCTGTGCTTGGCTGGCTGTAGATTTTATGGGTGACCTTCTGACTGTAACACTGGTCAGAGGAGAAGTGTGCCTCCTCACTTCTCAGTACTCCCTCTGGGTTCACACACAGATCATCCTCTTCTTTTGCAGAGGTGCCTTCTTCCCTCACATGCAGGGAGCACTTTGAGGTCCAGCTCTGTGTGGTGTTAGTCTCGGGGAGGCTCCTAGGACCGCATAGCACAATGTCTTGTGCTGCCAACAGCTTTACTCTTTCCTCCACAAAGTGAGTAACAAAATAAAACATATGCTTGCAAACAGATAGCTTTAGGGAAGGGCTATCACAGCAGCAGGGAGCTGTACCGGTAGCTTAACAAAAACAGGTCAGTGCAAGTGTTTAGTCTTATCTTTTATTCCTTGAAGAGTTGTTCTTTATTTGCTGAAAGGATGTGAGATGAGCACTGTGAGTCTTGGTCAAAGGAATCTGTGAAGGAGAGAAAAGCAAGCCTGTTGGCCATTGCATGGCCCTGAAGGTATGGGCACTGATGTGCCGCAAACCGCTTTGTCGCAAATAACATGGACTCCTTCAAAACTGTACTCTGTTTGTGCCAGCGTAGCAAGAGCGGAACCCACAGTGCTGCTGCACAAAGTGCTGCTGCTGAAGAGAGTAAGATCGTTCCCTCTCTCTAATACACACACACACACACACACGTGTATATAATCTTTCTAACTTAATTCTGCTGAAAGCCTTACTCCCCGGCCACCCTAAAGATGCATACAGAAAAGTGGTACTTTATGCAATTAGAAGTAGGGGAAGTGCAAGGGGGTTGCTGATGCTAGCTGGGATGGTTGACAGGGTGTCCCTGGATGTGTCCTTGAAGGGATTTCCTGCAGGATAGGAGGAGTATGCTTAAGGTATCCTTTTCTCCAAATTCTCCTGTGTAATAGTCCTGGGGTGTGGGTAACTAATGAGCAAGAGGCTTTATCACATGCTCCCAACTAATGATCTGTTTCAGATCATCTGTGATGAGGTGGTTCATGTCAAACCCTCCCCAACCTGCACTGGTCCTGAGGCTTGGGAGCAGGGGCTTCCTCTTTCACATCTGCTGTGATGGTGTCTTCTGGTTCTCCTGATCCTTCCTGACAGTTACGAGATCAACCACTGCCTGATACTGATATGCTGGATCCTGCTGCTCAAGAAGCTTTGGACCCTCTTGCAACGCATGTTTACAGTGTCCCTTCCTCAGGGCCTAAGCTGTACACCTCCTTCTATTTTCTGCGATACTGAAGGGAATATCAGCACTGCAAAAGACAGCTCTAGGGAAGCAGTGGAACACGAGGGGATAAATACAGAAGTAGCATTAATTTAGGGAGTGGCAGCAGAAGGTAGAGGCAGGTATAAAAGAGAGGTTCTGAACCAGTAAAGGGGTAGATGAGGAAGGACAAGAGAGTCACAACCCTTTGAGGGCTGTTGGTTGTCAGCAAACATGAAAGGGCATGCACCATTTGTCTCTTTCCATAATGTAAGTATACTTCAGGGTGTTGTAGTAGCTCCTAGTAGTTCAGAGCCACCTTTTTGGTGTGGTTTGGAGGGTGGTGTCCAGTTTGTTGGTCCTGATCTTTAAGTCCCTGCTTGGTGGTGGAGCCCATGTGGTGTGTATCTTCAGCAAGACGTCTGGCCTGACTTTATCCAGAAGTTTATTTTGTGCACACACCGCAACTGCTCTGACCCCACAGACAGTGAGGACAGGTGGAAGTTCTGCTTCAAGATGACACTGCTGCTCTGAACTGAACAGCAACCTGCTCATCGGTGCCCTGCTCGCTGTGCAAGTGCCTGTCCCGGGTCGGTTCTCACGAGGGCTGGGCCATACTTTGCGGCTCCGATCGGCACTGGGGACTTTAGATGACTTTCCTCTGTAAAGGAAGTAATCTAAAGAAAAGTGCAGTGCAAAAGATTTATACTTCTTGAATATCTTTACTCTCTGAAGTGCTTAAAATGTCTATTGTTACTGCTTTCATTTCTTTCCCTTTCTTTTCCACCTCTAAAAATTGAATAAGCAGCAGACAAAAAAACTTCAGACCCACTATTTGGTAAAGAGACATTACAAGCCACTGAATACAATCTTCTATGTATCATAGACTCGTAGAATGGTTTGGGTTGGAAGGGACCTTTAAAGTCATCTAGTCCAACCCCCCTGCAGTGAGCAGGGACATCTTCAACTAGAGCAGGTTGCTCAAAGCCCCATCCAACCTGACCTGGGATGTTCCCAGGGATGGGGCATCTACCACCTCTCTGGGCAACCTGGGCCAGGGTTTCACCACACTCCTCGTGAAAAATTTCTTCCTTAGATCTAGTCTAAATCTACTCTCTTTTAGTTTAAAACTGTTACCCCTTGCCCTATCGCTACAGGCCCTGCTAAAAAGTCTGTCCCCGTCTTTCTTCTAAGTCCTGTTTACGTACTGGCAGGCTACAGTAAGGTCTCCCTGGAGCCTTCTCTGCTCCAGGCTGAACCCCCCCAGTTCTCCCAGCCTGTCCTCCCAGCAGAGCTGTTCCAGCCCTCGGAGAGTTGCTGGGGCCTCCTCTGGCCCCTCTCCAACAGGTCCATGTCTCTCCTGTGCCGAGGGCTCCAGAGCTGGACGCAGCCCTGCAGGGGGTTCTCCCCAGAGCGGGGCAGAGGGGCAGAATCCCCTCCCTTGCCCTGCTGGCCGTGTGGCTTTGGGGGCAGCCCAGGTACGTTTGGCCTTCTGGGCTGTGAGCGCACATTGCTGGCTCTTGTCCAGCTTTTCATCCCCCAGGAACCCCAAGTCCTTGGCAGGGCTGCTCTCCATCCCTTCATCCCCTAGCCTGTGCTGATACTGGGGGTTGCCCTGACCCAGGTGCAGGACCCCACACTTGGCCTTGTTGAACCTCAGGAAGTTCAGATGGGCCCATTCCTCAAGCTTGTCCAGGTCCCTCTGGATGGCATCTTACCACTCAGCTTGGTGTTGTCTGCAAACTTGCTGAGGGTGCCCTCAATCCCACTGTCCGTGTCACAGATGAAGATATTAAATGTACATGTAGATCTGACATTATTCTGTTTTTCTTAAAATAAGCTTCAGGAAGTTTTTCTGCAGGGTTACATTGTGTTGTATTTTGATTTTATAAATCAGCTTTATCAGTTTTGTAAGAAGTGATTCCTCCCCCTCCCGCCCCCCACCCTACGTGCCCAAACTGGTGAAAATACACAAATCAATGTCTCGTATGGACCTTTGCTTCATAAAAGATTGCAAAAATAGTCTTTTTCTCTCTTTAATGGCTTCTGGCAAAGCTAAATCTTTGTTTTAAATACAGTAGCTGTTATTACTAGCACTCTTTAAAAGAGTGATTCAGTGAAACAGTGGAGTACATTAGTAAGTCTAATTAAACCATGCTTGTTTTCCCCAAATTGTTGATTTCTGAACATACAATTTGTGTCAACTTTAATCAGTTGAGTAGACTGGTCTCCGGCGGGTGATTGCTTTAGTGTTCGTAATCACTCCAGTGTAGTTCATTAAGAAGCTATCACAGAATTCCTCTGGGAACAATTTATAAAAGATTATCTGCTTGCTCTGAAGTAACCTTGTGGACAAATGTCAAGGAGTCAGTAACAGAAGTATGGGATTTTAGACCAGTGCTCCTGCATACTTGGCAATTCACAACTGTCTTGGTCTGGGAGGAGAACAGACTATAATTGTTCCTGTTTTCTTCCCTTTAGTATATTTGAGCACAGAAGAAATCGTTTTCTAGCCTTCCTCCTGTTTTTGTGTTTGCTAACTGGAGCAGTTCATGCCATTTAAATTACCTAAAGCCCTCTAAGTAAGCTACTGTTGTGTTTGGGTGGGAAGCATGAGCTGGGATTGCAGGTACATGAGACTTGAGATGGCCTTTGTGGCTGGTTAAAGAAAGCTGACGTTCTCTTCATCACCTTATTCCAGGTGGAAATGATGTTTTACCTGCTACAGGAATTTTGCAAGATTTTGCAGTGTAAGATTTTTTTTTTTTTTTTTTTTTCCAATGTAAGATTGGAGAGGAGCAGGGCAGGGAGAGGAAATGTAAAAAAGAATGTTTTATTTGGGAAGAAAGTAGTTTTTTTATACACTAAAAAGTGCCTGCCATCTCTGGCATGAGAACATACTTTATTTTTAACCCCTTGGACCAGTGATAACTTTGTGCAGTCAATTATGTTGTAGTGGTTCCAAACAGGTGGTTATCCATGGGGAGAAATCAGAGATGTTTGTGGAGATGTGTTGAGGAGGCAGAAAGAGAAGTCCAACAGAGCCTGGGAGAGGTGGGGCTGGGTGGGATGAAGGACGCTTGGTTTTCTAGGCTGCAATGAAGACAGAAAGAAGTTGGGCTTGTTTGTAAAAGATGATGGAAGAAGGTGAATGGAAGTGGAAAACCATCTTGAGCTGGTGCGGAGGCAGAGAGGAGAGTGGAGAGCTGCCTCAGGAGACAGCCATGTGGTAGCCTGACTTTCAGCATGCTGAGTTTTTGGGTATAATTTCAAGCCCTTTTCCACACTGTGATGTACACAGCTTGGCACTTGTTTTATTGGAGTTACTGCTTCAGGTTGGGGGGGGGGGGGGAAATTTGCTTCAGACATCTGCTTGTATTAATGGCTGCTGCTCCTTTCATTGATCTGAATGGGTTAAATTGTTGTGTATAAAAAATGGTTTAGCAATTTAATTTAATCAGTCTATTACATCAGAAATGCTCCTTGGATCTCTAAAGAAGTTTCTGTGATTGGAAGTTCATTAGCTGCTTTTGTCTGGCAGCTTCTCTGCTTAAATTAACGTATTAAATATACTTTGCCTGTTAAAAGAAAATCTTAATTTACAATTTACATGTTTACGCTCTCTTCAAAAGAAGTGCTGTGTGGTTATATTTCCAAACATGGGCGAGCATAGCTAAATACATGTCTGTTACATGGTTTCAGTGGCATCGCTTTTGTGAAGTGGTTGTGAGAACTGCCACTTGGGAAGATTTGGTGACGAACGAAATTAGGACCTCCTACAAATGCAACGCTTTGAGACTCTCTAGCCTCAGGAGAGGCTATTTCAAAAGCTGTGTTTAGTATTACAATTCATTGCTCTTGAACTTCAAATGTTGCTGCAGTGGCAGATTTTTTTTTCCTCATTTGGCATGCCGTAAATAAATTTGTGGGCAGGGGTTTAATGTAACTTTTCACTCGAATGCAACACAAAAATACTCAAGAATGAAAAGGGTGATTATAAAGGGTTATTTATAACAGTCTGTTGATTTTCTGACTTGCTTGTGTTGACTTCCCCATGCTTGAGCTCAAAATAGTGACAGTGCCAAGGAGCGGAGCGTTTTTCCTTCATTATCTCCTCTTCCACTATGGATTTAACCAGGTACTGCTCTTTAGTTCAAGTATGATACTTGAATCTTCTGAACTGACATAGTAGAGGGGAATTGAAAACACTTGTGTAGCTGAGACTTGCGGTTGGCTCCTGAAGGCATCTAACCTCGTGGGTGATGTCTGTGCTGATGCAAAACCTTCGGGAGACCCGGGGGGCGGAGAGAGGGCCTGCCTGGCACAGCTGGAGCAGAAACCAGAGAAAGTGGTTTGGGGAATTCTGCAGCCTTTTCTGCAGGGTCCATCCTGAGTAGACCATCCTGCTTCGTTACAAAAAGCGCACGAGGTCCTCCGTTGTGTTCTGAGGTTACCCCTCTGTGGTGGGTGTACTTGTGCCCTGTAACTTTGATGTTAAGCGTGTAAAAAAAAGTAGACAAACAGAAACATTGTAAAGGAAACAGCCTTGTCAGTTATTCGCAATGTGAACAGGCAGATCCCTATGTTTGATTCTTCTTTTGCAAGTAGATTCTGTCATTGAAGTGGAGCAACATAAAGGTATGCATTATTACATTTTAAGGTGACAACTGCCCTGCTCCTATAAATGAAGGTAACCTTTAAAAATTCTTGTACAAAGGGTTAATTTTCTGCTTTCAGATTATAAGCCAGAAGTTCAGTAAATGTTTGAAGCCAAGGATGATGCTTTATTACGTTAGAAGAAAATAGAAGTTTTTTAACTGTTAAATTTGACAGGATCTTTGGTGGCTTGTATATCCTTTTAGTTCGTCAGGAAAATGTGAACCAAGGGTTCAGGCAAGTGCTTATCTGCATGCAGCAAGCAGCTCTGCTGAAGTCAATAATGCAAAGTGATTATTTTTGCAATGCAACAGTGTCAAGTTTTTCAAATATGAAATACTTGCTTCACTCTTGCTCATCTGTTCCATCCCATTTCCCTTTCTCAATATCCTAGATTTAAATCCAGACAAGCCTCAAACTCGTGACAAAAAGCGTTGCCCTCTGGTAGTGATTTAGCATTATTTTTTACGGAGCCAGGCAAGGTTTTAAAATGAATCCAGCAAATCATTAAACTTGAGTAGGTGGAAACATCAGAAATGATACTAAGAATTTCACACCTAAGTTATTCAGTAGTAATCATAATAATAATAATAATCCTTTTATGCTTTTTGGTGTCTAGAATGGCTGTGAAAATATACAGCACTCTGAAAACTCACAGCCTACACAGAGGTTTTTGGTGGGGGCTTTTGTTGTCTTTTTTTTTTTTTTTGATAGAACTCTGTGCAAAGCCAGCCTGAATGAGTCCCAAAGTCTTAAAACCAGAGATCAGCAAATGAGAATTTGGCAGCAATTTAGGTAAACTTCAAAAGCAGGTGTTTACAGAATAGGAAGATAATTTACATTTCTGTTTTGAGTTGCAACATTTATTTGTGTAAGGTATGGCTGGTCGCTTGTATTGGAGCAGGAGCTGTTTTGTCTGGAGAGACAATCTGCAAGTGTCCTGGTGGGGAGGCTCTGGGAGACTGGGGGCTTTGGCACTGTCAAATGTAAAGAGAAGGTGAGGTCTTCGGGGTTTTAGAATCGGTGTGACTGAGTTGCTCTCTTGTTTCTTTCCTTTTAGCCATGCTGATATGTGGGTGAACAGTTGTGAACAGTTTGCAACTCTGTGAATGCTGTTCTGGCGTTCAGGCAGGATTTAGAAATGGACAGACCCCAGTGTGCCAGTGTGAGCTCCTCATACCTCTTTAGGATGTTTTTTAATGCTCACCATTGTAATTCTGCATCACATTCTCCAGATACAGTCTGCTGTAACATGGTGTAGATGAAAGATGACCCTTAGAAAGTTAATTTATTCCTGCTTCTTCAAGTGGAAGAAAGCAAATTACTGTGCTTTAGTAAGGTCCCATTATCAAAAGCTGTGGGAAACACACAGTGCTTAAAGTCGGATGCAAGAAATTCTTAACACCCCCAAGACATTCACTCTGCCTCCCTGAAGGACAATACAGCCTTTGAGGGCAGCGGTGGAAGGGGCTCCTGACCTTCGGGGGTCAGAGCATGTGCTGGGGCAGAGTGGCTGGCTGGAGACAGAGGCACTCTCAGCTGTCCCTGGTTACACGCCTGCATCAGTCAGTCCTCGGGCTGCATCCGTGCCCCGGGCAGCGTAGGTAGCGGCACCGGCGCCAAGCAGACCCCGAGAGCGGTGACACCGTGGCAGCCTGTGCTGCGCACCATCTCATGCCTGAACGCAGGAGAGTAAAGCATAAGCTGAGACCTCCATGCCTGTTCCTACTCTCCAGGCTCTCCACACCACTGAAATCCTCCTTTAATCAGTCACTTTGGCTTGTTTTTTCTCTAGCACCATTGCACTGTGCAAATAGTTTATACCCAGGATTGCTTAATATACGTTTCCCAAATACCATGTTTTGCTAACTAATGCTATGCCTGGTTTCTGTGACAGTAGTTGTAGGTAAACAAGCACAGAACTTAAAGGGTGAAATGATGACTTACTCATCCGTTAATACTTGTCAAGGAACTGACACTGTGGTTGTTCGGGAGTGGGGATGACTGCTCAGCCCCATAGTCTTAAAATATATGGATAACTAATCCTTAGGTGTCTCAGGTGTGTCCTCTTTTGCAGTTTACGTGTCTGTGCTGCCACTGAGGATGATGAGTACATTTGAAAGAGTTGCTGTCTTTGCCGCACCTGATGATTTCAGAAGCTCCATTAGGAGAAGATGCTGAAACTGAAAACTGCGTCTGACAATATCAACTTTGCTAGGCAGATTCACGTTATTGAAAGCAGATAAACTGAGTAGGTTGTTTGTGCAAGTTCAAAAGAAAATCGGATCGTGAGAGACTGTTGTCCAGATAATGCTGACATCGTGTCTTTTTCATTAGAACATAATTGGATAGTGTTCTTAAGGGATATAGATTTCTGTGGTCCACCACTCTTAGCAGAGGGCCTGGGAAAGGAAACAAACTTAAATACACTTGTTTATTGAAATTCTTTGCCACGGATAGGAATTTTTTACTTTGAGACTTTATCTTTATTGTGAAAGGTTCATTTTAGGCATGAAACAATTAATATGCAGTGTTTGTCCCGCTACTGGAAATCAGGAAGTCAGGTGCTGGCAGGCCACAAGGGCAGGAGGTGCAATGCTGATCTTACTTGTCTGATAGGTATGAGCTCCAGTTCCCAGACTGCAGGGGGATTTTGCAGTAGGGTAGCTTAATTATGCTGCTACTAAAGAAAATAGTCTTTCCTCTAGGTAGAAAACTTAACCTCAGAGTTGGTGGTACGTGATGCTTTTAAGTCTCTTTCTGTAATATTTGGATCTTGTGCATTTTCTTATCCTCTGGAGGTTGTAACTGGGGATGTGGACTCTTAGATCAGTGGAAGTGGAACTGTTTTGGGGATGCCCACTCCAAAATAAACTGTGTTTGATGACAGCATTTGGAGGCAGATTCCCCTGAAGCTTCCTGTTTGCAGGAATTGCAAACCCTCTCTATTCAGCTGTGTTTAAATAGATACTTAAAGGCAGTAAAATTATTGGAGACATATGCTCATATAAGAATGGCATTTCTCCATGCTCATACTACAGCTAAATCTCTTTTCTCTGGTATTTTGACACAGTTTCAAATATTTGTCTGACACCATTTTAATTTTTTAATTTTAAGAATGGATTGCTGAATTAAGTTTTATACCCACCCTTTGAACTAAGCAGTGCAGTCAGTTGGTGGCATATACTAAGGTATCATTCCTCTCCTTGAGCAGAGAAACAATAGGAATAAGGCTGCTATACACACAGAAAGATCTGACCTTGTATTTGAATATGCAGTATTTGGTTTTTGGTGACTTCTAAATATCGAGCATCCATGAAATGGAAAAGCTTTTTCAATATTTTTATTTAAATTAGTAAGACATCACCCTTAGTCTAGATTTGATTTCCGGTAATTTCATGGATTAATAGAAAAATAAAGTATGTGAATGGGTTCAAAACACCTGAAATACATTCCTAACTGGCTGTGTTTTTCCTTTGCAGGATGTTGTCTGGGGGTTAAACTCTTTATTTACTGTAAGTAAATGAATATTTTGCATATCCACTTTCCTTTTTCCTGCCTGGTTTGGTTTCAGCATCACCTAATGTGAACCCCATCTGTTGCTTCTTAAACTTAAGGTCATTATTTCCTTTGGCCTCAGTGGGTGTTGTAACAAGTATGAAATCAGTTTGTCCTTTAGTTTGTGTAACTGCAAGATTGTCTCATACAGACAATCTGAAATGCCAGCTTTTCCGTACATCGTTATTACTTTTGGTTGCAAACCTGTTATGGGATATTTTGTGTAAGAAGTTACGTGGGATCTTCCACAGAGTATAAAATTCCTTCTGCTGCAGGAAACAGAAATTCATATTGCTCTGAGAAGGAGTTGTGTTGGTGTTACGTTTTTAAAAAAATTATGTTTAGGAATTAATGACTGCCCTGCAGTCTCATTCCTGTTTTGAGCACTTACATTCCTGTTCAAGGGCCTCAGTACCCACCCACAGAATTTGCATAAACCCCGACATGTCACAGAAATGATATAATTTTGTTCAGGGATCCCACTTACCACTTTTTTCTTTAGATTGACAGGAGCAAGAAACCTGTGCCTCGTAATTACAGGACCAGCTTGAAAATGGAGGAGAGGGCAGGATGCTGCAAGAGGCAGGCAGGATGCAACAGCTGCTTTTGCCCTTAAAGCAGAGAGAGGCTAAGTCTTTACTGTACAGAAGTTACCTTTCTTAGGGAGTCTGGGATTATGGTCCCCTTCCACAGCCATTGCTGTTGGGTAGGAAGGTCGGATAAAAGCAAAGAAAGGCCCTAACTTGATTGCCAGGTTTGTCATTGACTCTGGAGAGAACTACCCCAGCCACTCCAGGGCGTACGGAGGAGGCTGTGAAAGGCTTGGGACATGGGCTTCGCTAGCCCCAGCCTATTTTCAGAGAGAAGAATGCCTTCCTCCATTACCTGCAGGAGGAGGGGCACAGCAGTGACTGTGCTTCCAGCACTATCACCAGGATCATGGTGCGTTTCCAAAACCTCTAGCATAGGCCAAGCCAGTGACTGGCTACAATCTCCTAAGCTTTCCGGGCATCCAGGGGCTTGATTTGTTTCGACAGCTTCTTTTGTAAATTGATTTAGAAGATTGGAGAGCATTTGTCTATTCAACAAAGACTAATTGCATTTCACAGTTAGTCTCCCACTGCATGCTAAGTAACTGGAAGAAAGCGAAATCCACTGGAGGTACAAAGAAGTGCCTTCAGAGGCAGAACTGCGTGTAAAAATAATGTGTTGGGCAAACAGCTGCAAAGAGCGATGGTCACGCATCGGAGACCACGGGGATTTGTCATGGCTGGTAAGAGCTGTGCTTCCCAGCTTGCCTCTTGGATTTCCCTCACACCCAACTTCTTATAAATATTTAGACTTTGAAAAGCTGGCATTGGATCGTACTGGCCTTGCAGTTTCTTTTGGGATTTTCTTGAAGAAAGCGAGTGAAAATGAGGTGGATTGGCATCCTCGTTTGAATGAAATGGGAGGTTTGCTGCCTGAAAATGAGTTGGAGAGTGACATGAGCGAGCCTTTCACGCTTGTGAAACGATGGCATTTCACTGCTGTCACAGGCTAACCTTAAACTGGGGAAAGTGATCTGGGCTGCAGGCAGAATAGGGGTTTTCGTGATTCAATGTTATTTTTTAATGATAGTTCCTCTTTTTATCAGCGTCTTGGTTTCCTTTGGTTTTAACCCTAGGCCATTTCTCCTTCCGAAGTTAATATTTGAGATTAAACTGACAGGTAGACCTGAGATTTATTTTTATTATTTTGGCTACCTGGTCCCACGTGTCCTTAGCCCTTTGGGTCTTTTCACTCCCTTTCCTCTCCCACCTGTTTTTCCCATTGCACTAAAACTTCCTTGTCTGTCAGGCCTCCAGGTTATGTAGTTTCTTCACAGAGGGAACGAAACTGCTTTGCTGTGGAGATGATGTTAAGGAGGCTCTTCCTGCTTTATCACCAGACTGTTTGCAGGGTTTTTTTTAAGGGTTTACAGTACCCTTAAACAAAAATCAACAGGAATTGTGCCTTCTGAAACTTTGAATGTTCCTTCAAAATTTGATTTTAAACTGTCTCAGTTTGCAAATAGAAATGCATCACTGCCAGAGGTGTCACGGGGCTGTGTGTGGCCTGCCACTAGATGGGGTCGAATGCCTTGCTGCTGTTGTCCTTTAATTGACTTGTTTGATTTGCAATCATCAAACTCATTTGCATCTACCTTTGGCAGTAATACCTATCAAGGTAGTGAGAAAATGGCACTATACTTGCTGGTCTTGTTTGCTTTGTTTCATTTATCTTGTTCATTAGGGCTTTGGATTCCTTGTATGACACAGTGAGTAGGAACCCTATAATGTTCTCTGTTTCTTTTCCAGGATCTTTTGAATTTTGACGATCCTTTGAATATTGAGGCTGCAGAGCATCATTTGCGTGACAAGGTGAGTCAGCGGTTTATTTAAAGCACGTTGTTCCTAAACAAATACACATACTGTAGTCGGCGATTCCCAGTCAGTCCTTTTAAAGCATTCAAGCTGGTACTTCAGGCAGTTGAGTGACTCATTGTATCAGCAACCAGTTATTCAAACAAAATATGCGTTATCTGGGAAAGTAAATTCAACACAGTAGTGTTATTCACCATATGCTAAAATTGTTGACCATAATGTAGTCATACCACCAAAATAGATGATCTTTTCCTTTGTGTTTCTGAGATTTTCCCTGAAGTTGTACATGTTCCGTCCAGCAAGTGAATTGTTTTGGTGCAGTTACGTGAGTTTTTTTTACTTTAAAAGGCCTGCAAAAAGATCTCACCCTTCTGTCTCTTTCAAAGTGCAATTTTTTTCTTCCCAACTCTTACATGTTGCGTGCTTTATTAAGCCAAGAGAAATCTGGGCACGTTTGAAAGACAGGAGTGGAAACTTTATTTTCTTTTTACTGATCCTATTTGTTCTGTGTATAGTATGGACTGAGCAAAGCAAAACATGGCATTGAGTAGTTGCCTGATGAACATCTGTGAGATGTGCCTCTCAGATGAGATGGAGCGTGGAGGTAGAGGTGAACAAAGTACTAACTTCCCCCTTGTATGGATCTCTGAAGTTGTGTCACGTTACGTTATATAGGTGCGTACCTCAAGCATGTAAAAGTTACTCTCGTTTTAATTAAACTCTTCCAATACTTTTATTGAAGTTAACCTTAAGGATTGAAGAAAGTTTCAAGGTAAATGTTGATTTGAAGAGTTCATTGAAAACGCAAAGTCAGGCAGTGCACCTAATTTATCTCATTCTTTTAAGAGGAAATATCAGGATTACAAGTTCATTTTTCTAGCTATTTTCTTGCTTAATGAGATGTTGTAACTGTGCTGGTATTTGTGAGTGTTTGCAGGGCTGGGATGAGACTGTAAGCCTAAGGTGAGAAAAATTTAGTAGACACCTACTCTGGAAGAGGGTTTTTTTCTAACGGTTTTGTTATATCATTTTGGCGCAAAGAGTGCCAGGAAGCCTTCCAAGCCATGAAACACTGACAGTAGTCACAGAGGGGATGCGGCCCTAGGAGAAAAAAACCCAGTATAGTGAAGGTAGCAGACTGAATAATTTTCTTTGTTTGCATTGTTAGACTGAATTATTCTCTTAATATCTTGCCAGGGAAATTTATAGCTCTTTGGGAATGGTGAGGCTACACGCTTATTGCTGAGTGTTGAATTTGGCACTTCATTTCTGCCAGAGGGAAAGCGGTTTGTCTGATGTCTGGGTAGGTTTTTGTAAGGAAGGATGCTCTCATAGTACTGGTACAGTCTTGTGTCAGGTAGGTGAGCCTTACCAGTGCTTTAAGTAAATTATTAGACCTTAGACCAGCCAGACAGTAATGTCTCCTTCCCAGAGAGATATGAAATGCTAAGAAATGGCTGTCCTGCATTCCTCAACCTCATTCCGAAATTGGAAATTGTGAGTATCCACAGAAAGGAAGAATGTCACCTTCTTTTAAAAACACACCTCCCTCAAAAACAGGGAGGTGAGCACTCAAAATATGTACTGCTACGCTAATAGCATGGAAGTGTTGGTTTTTTTGCAGATAAAAGCAGCTGTGGAAGAAGTGAAAGGGAAATTGAGTGTTTTGTTGACAGTCTTCTAAATCAAAATATTTTTGGAACAAACATTTTTTATTTAGTAAACTCTAAGTAGTCTCCACACGTATCTGTAAAATTCATGTTCTGCCATGTTAACCTTTTTTTGGAGCTTATCTGAATTTAGTTTAGGTATTTCATTGGTAGTAACAGCACCAGGTAGTGCTGTATATTCCATACTATTCCATGTATATTCCATACAGCAACATCAAGACAAAACCAGTAATGCACGTCTGGAGAGAATAAATTGTGCAAGGGAGAGAAATGGCTGTTTTTACAATTAGCCTCAAAGTATGCCATTGCAGCATGAGTTTTTGTCTCTCTTGGGTGTAGATGTCACATAGTGTATAAAGCACTTTGTTGTGAAGTGAAACTGCTGTGGTCCTGTCCTATCACTTAAGAAAATACTTGCAAAGTATGGTATGATTAATGCGGGAATGCTAATGAATTTTCCCTGAGACATTTTTACATGTGTAATACAATTATACAAATAGTGTATGTGTACGATATATGCCTGCATGCACAGTCTATATACAAACAGAGGTGCAAATATATCTATATACAAATAATTTTGTATACAAACATCTGTGTCTAACAGATACTGCAAGAAAATGCCTTTGGTCATTTGTCAGTGTGGGAGTATATGGCTTGTAACAGCCAAAACAAATGTACATCGAGCTGTCTTCTGTGGTTCTCCTGGGGAAGATGACTCGGTATTTCACTGATGTCATTTCAGATTTCAAATCCTGAGATCCCTTTGCTGACATTCCAGGCTAAGTGTGGCTGCCCAAGAGGTTAACAGCTAATCTGAAGCCTGCCTCTGGTTATTGAAAATGTGAAACTGGAGTTTATTCACTTCCGTAGGCTGGTATTAAGTCATCAGAAATGACTGCTGCCTTGCAGATGCTTGAAAAAGTCACATCGTAGATATCAAATCCTTATTATTGGTTCTTGGAAAACCGTTGTGCCGTGAATGTTTGTGTTACAGATGAGACTGTGAGGGACAGTTATGATCTCTTCCTGCATAAGGAACTTCTCGATTTTTGCATCAAATCTATGGCTTATACCTGAGCACATAGTTGTAGCTTTTGGGAAAGCAGCCTTGTTTTAGGATGTAAAAATGATACGAAAATCAGAGCTGAAGTTGTTCAATTAATTGCTTTAAAAAACTCTCTTATCTGAGATCTGAGTTAGTGCAGCTTCAGCTTCCAGCCCTCGGAGGCCTCCTTCAGCTCGAGGAAGGAGCTGTCAGTTACTGAACCTCTTCCCTTGCAGCTTCCTTCAGCCAGTGATCATCAGGTCACTTCTAAACAAACTATTTTTTAAAGTACATATGATTGTTTATATAGCTTGAGTAATTCTACAGTTCTTCCCCACACACTTCGCAAGATGTCACTAACTTTTTGGAAGGTTGTACAATAAATTTGGGCAGAGTCATCAAACATCCATTTTCACAAATGCTAGATAAAGAGATTATCTCAATACTCAGGCTTGCTGGCCCTTTACTTATGTATCCAAAACCTACTTTCTTATCAGCTACAGAATCGATCTGGAGACCTATGTTGTAACTGATTGTTCTCATCAAAAGACCTTTTCAGTGACAGAGGACACTGTCTGCCACCTTGTCTGACTTTAATTTTTCAGAGCTAGGAACCCTGTATTTGCCTGCATTAAATGGTACTGTTCAAGTGATTTCATCGTCGTTGCGATCAATTTTGTAAGGCTTCGGTTTTGCCAATCATGAGTTTATCTTACAATTGTCATCACGTGATGCTGGATCCTCCAAAACTTAGTTACCCACGTGGTAATCTTTTTCCATATATGCAGTCAGACCTTACCCCTTTCAGCTTATGGACTCAACCTCATGTTCTCTTGCTGTGCACCTCTGAGAAGGCTCTGTCCTCTTGATGACCTCCTCATCGGTATTGGGGGGCTGCTTTTATGTCCCCCCAGAGCCTTTTCCTCTCCACCAACAAGCCCTGTCACTCAACCTCTCCTCGCCCTGAGAGCTGTCCCCAGCCCGGCATCTGGGACTGTCCCTGTGAATCTGCCTTCGTTTAGCTCGTAATTGTTTCCAGCTTAGGGAAAGTTTGCATTGTGCATTTTTGTAGTATTAGTTTTTAGAACGTTCCTGGTGCCCACATTGTGCTGCAGTTAGGTCACAATCACTGGAAGATAAGCAACCATCCTCTCTTGGTGTAGAGCTCAATAAATCAGAATAAAAAGATGATTGATGTCTCTATGTAAACTAAGTAAGGTGTTTCCCAACATTCAGTCTTCTCACAGTGATACAATCTCATCAATTTGGTAGAATGAGTTTTCTTGTGGAATTTAAGGAACTGCTTACTAGATAATTAGCTGGGACCGCTTTGGATTTTGCAGAGAAGTCAGCCTGTCAGTGATTATGTGGATGGTCAGAGCCATTAATTGTCAATAGAATTGATTCCACGGATTCCTAAGAAATGAGCAAGTGTTTAAGTTTTAATGAATGACTACTCACTTAAAAATTATGTGCTAAAAATTATAGGATTTGCTGTTTTGTACAGTGAACAAATAGAGCTCTCTTGATTTGCTTTCTGTGGCAGCCAGGTAGGCTGAATACTGAAAGAATAGGGATATACCTTGGTAATACAAAACCAAATCAGCTTAGTAGTTCAGGACTGGTGTATTCCTTAGCCAGAGGTGCTGTGGCTGCTATTTGTTAGGCTGAAATCTAGAAAATACTTTCCATATGTACATCTGTCATGGTTGTTTTGCGATATTATCTCAGGACATTGCAATTCGCTGTGTTCCTTAAAAACCCTTGTATTTCCTAGCAGGGGTTGCCTTGGCCAAAAAAAACCCAACATTTCAAAGCCGTGCGTGCAATACACAAGAAGAAAATTCATTACACTGTTCATGTGGCTTAAAGTAGAAACGTTTTTCCAAATATTCCTTAGCTTTCTTCCTCACCAAGGCCTGCCACATCAAGAATGCTCATGCTGTGCCCTATTTTAATTGTATTCACCTGTTGTATTTGGTGCAATTTCAAGGGCTAAAGCAATTTTTGTCATCCTGCAGATTAGCAAACCCTCATTTATTTGTTCATCCATGAGGTCTTGAGTTTTTTTAATAGGAGAAGCTGAATAACATCACCCTGTGTTATTTTCCTGCATGATCTTTCCATCTTCTCAGTGAAACTCATCTGTCAGTATTCAGTGCCTGGAAACGCTTCCTGCTGTGTCATTATGAAAGAATAAGATAGATGACACTCTGGGAGGGACTTTTTCCCCCGCTTGTGAAAATCTAGCATGTCTTCTTTCATGGGACTTTTTAACAGCAGCTCTGAAGTGTCAAAAGCTGAAAAATCTAGGTAGAACAAGTGTGCATTTGCCAAGGATACACCTTGAACACAAACTTTTTACTTAATTCAGCAAGCCCTGATTTTATCTGCATCTTCCTTGGAAGGCAGCATTGTATATTTCTGATTATAGAGCAGTTTTAGGGTGGTTTCGAGGATTCCCGAGAAGGTAAACATACATACACAGACTACAAGGGGAAAAAAGTAAGCGTTTTATTAACTACAGACACGCATTACACTAAGGGTATCTTTGCAAAGCAATTGTCTTACCGACCCGGGGACCATGAGGAAGATGGACCATCCGTACATTCCTGTGTCGTCTTGCACCGCGAGCCCAGCCCAGCAGTCGGTAGGTGCCAACTTTATGTGGGCGTCCCCACAGAGGCAACAGTGACCTCGCTGTACACCGGCCCACTGCTCATCGGGATTTATACATTTTGCAGAGGAATGGATTTCGACACACATGACCAGTGAGTGCCGAAACACGCCTCTGTTGTTGACTCTCAGCGTAGGGAGCCTGTGGTGCACGTGCCCGCTGGTCAGGCGTGCCGCATGCGCCATAGCCATCCCATCTGTTGGTTTGTTGGTGTTGTACACGCATTGTATTACCATAATCCAGCAGTCATGTATCAACCATGCTCAAGCCAATAGCAGGATATTGTAAGGCAAGCAAAATTATGAACTGTGCTTTGTATTCCTCCATTATTGCACGTCCTCCATGTCCTCCCCTAGCTTTGAACTTTCTTATCTCTGTAGTTAGCATTTCAAACAACAGACAATAAACTGTCTGTTTTCCCTCGCTCAGCGTGTTATCTACTTCTCACCCAGCCATCTGTTTTCTCCTGTGCTAACTGCGGTTTTCTCACAGACCGAAATTCCATCTTTTAACTCCTCTGCTGTGGTTTTCTTGACTATCTACTTCTCACCCAGTGTCCATCCACGGACCAAAATTCCATCTTTTAACCCCTCTGTACACAAGAGCACAAGAATGCACTGAACATAGGAGTGTCACGTCTCTTTGCTGCCTGCACGTAACTGGCGATTGCGTCAGAAGATCATTAGTGCCACGCTTTTGTGGCCCTCTCTTTGCTTGTCCCAGCCAGAGGAATAAGGGCTGTTGTCAGATTCAATGTAATTCTTGCTGGAAACACACAGTTGCTCCTGGATGTAGAGGGGTGAGCATGCTGCTTCCAACAGGCACTCCAGGTGCCGATCGTCATGACCTGTACCTGTGATGATGTATTTCCCAGTTGTCTGCCTGGTTTTGAAGAACAGGCAACACAACAGCTCTGTGTAAAAGAGGTTTGGTTTTGCCTTTTTTCCCTTTAGCTATCTTCGGCTGCTATCAGCAAATGGAGTTTTAATTGTTTCCCCGCCTTTTCCGTGACTAGATCAGTTGCAAAGCTTCTAGCTGTTGTTTTGATGCTTTAATGATGAATTATTTTGCATGGGTTTGTGTATATGTGTGGTTCTGGCACAGGTTTTAGAAAGCACGGGCTTAACTATAGCTGCTGAATTTTAGCAGCTCACATTGCCACTGACAGTATTTCTAGTCCATCTGTTTTCAGGTGGATTTATATGCTGTTACGATGTTCGCAGGCATTGTGTTTTTCCTCGAAGGGAGAGTGGTTGTACCACAAGAATATTAAGGGGAAAATTCATGAAGGTTGGAATTTGTATGTAACATACTGCAGTTAAACATGACTTCTAGACAATTCATAATGTTCTTACTGCTGTCTTTGGTCTTTAATAGATCATCCTTACAGCTGTGGTTTCTAGTCCTTCTCAAATCATGTCCTTCTGATTCTTCACTGCAGTGATACTCTCACACTAGCGAAAATCCTCCAGAAAACACCAAGGACAGTATTGCCAGCCTCATTTCACCTGGGATAATGCTATATTTTCATGAATTGCACCCTCAGATAAATCACACAGTCAGTGCTGGCACTAGTCATAGGTGAGGCCAGAAGCTATTAGGGAAGAGGAGTGTTGGGGCTGACTTTTCCTTGTATCACTTGCATGCTGCTGTGACAGCTATTGAATCTTTTTTCTTTTCTTCTCTTTTTTTTTTTTTACACAAGAAGATACATTACTGCTTGGCTTTTGCTATTTTTTTTAATTCAAGACTTCTGTTGCTAATAAAGAAAATAAGGTTTTTATTTCAGGATTGTTTCTGTGGAAATGGACTTTTAATGTTCACGGTGTTAACAGTGTCTAAAGCTGCCTCTTCAGGTTTCCTCTTAGGATTTTAATTGCCCTACATAGCCTCAGTTCCTTAGGAAACTAGGTTTAAAAAAAATTCTCTCCTCTCCATTGTATGCAGTCTTTGGAGGTTGTTCTAATGAGTCTTCTGGGATGAACATTTTCCTTGAGTTACTTGAGGACTGTCTTCTTGTCTTTACAAGTGAGAGCACTAATCTAATCCATTAGAAATTCCATTGATAATTAGGAACAGTTGCAGACTATATATTTCACTGAAGAGCTTTTATAACCTTTCATAATTGTATGCAGCTTTTTTAAGTCCTTAAATAGCAAACAGATTATGATTTTTATAGAATAATCTTAATTTCTCAAAGCCTTCCTTGGGCAACTGGGCAAGAGCCAGCATCACCTGGCAAAATGCCAGTGCCTGGGCCAAATTCTGGAGAGGACATTAATGTATCTTCTGAAAACAGGTAAATCATTGAAAGAGAAAGTTGTCAGCAAGAGGTCTGCCTGTAGGTAACAAACATAAGAAAGAAACAAATACAGATATGTCTGTAGATCATTAGGCATTCCTTTGGGAATATAGTATTTCCCTCAAAATTGTCCTTCTGCATCAAAAACTGTCATTGCCCAGCATAGCCTCTTCAGTTCTGAAGCCAAGAGGAGCCAGCAACAACTTGAAATTGTAAAAACTTATTTTTCACCAAGAGTGATTTCATCCTTGGTGGGTTTTTGGCTTGTAGGTTGTTTTTTTTTTTACATCAGACACTACTAAATCTGGCTTGTGAAGCACGTTTTCAAAGTGGAAAGGGGTTACTGTTCTTCTGTCTCGCCACAGGTTTTATCAAACACTATAAACCAATCTGCCACACAGACTGGAAGCCCTGTGCTTTCCTTTCTGAGCTACCCTGCGGGGTGCTAAAGACAAAAGCTGGCAGATTTGGCATCTTCCATCTGTGCTGAAGTTTAAAGTAATTTTGCCCTCAGACTGATGATGCCCTCCGACAGTTAAAAAGTCACAGAGCTCGCTGCCTGTGTATCATTTCAGATTTGATCCCTCTAAATAAAGAGTCTTCCAAAATAATGTCATGGCCAGCTGTACTTTTATCTTCCTGGCTTTTTACTTCTCTGTTTATACATAATAGAGACGTAATTACATTTAGGTTTAAGACTACCTTGAAAATCCATTTTCCTGTGTAGATGAAGAAATGCATTTGAAACTAAATAGTGTCTTCAAATTTGGATTCTTCTTGATCTCTTGTCATTGATCACGTTAGTTTTCTTCTATTAGTGTAATTTCATGTGTCAGAAGATTAGTCTGTTTGAAATGTTACTTGATGCATCTGAATGAAAAGCATGATATAAATACATAGATAGATGCTAGCATGTCGCAGGTGTGCTGGATCCTCTAAGCAGACACACAGTAGCACAAAATAAAACTTGAAAATTTGGGGAAAAAAATACTCATCTGTATTTCTTCCTCAGGTCTTCTGGTTTAAAGTAGTTCATTTAACTGATCTTACAGTAATTTCTGTTTCTCTGTCATACCTGCTCTTTATTTTTAACCATTTTTACATCAAAGGCATTTGAGTATGCATTTGAGTACTTAGCTCCTGCAGTGATCCTTCCTGTTCAGAAGAGGTCAGATCTTTTCCCTTGCCACTTCTCCAGAACCATCCCAAAGGTCACAGAAACAGAAAGAGCAGCCGGCACGCGCTCCTTTACAGATCGGTGTCTTCAATGCAGATCAGCACCTTTGCTTGCTGAAACGACTGAGTAATGTGAACTATTGCCCTTCAGTTGAGACACTAGCTAACATCTGTGCTGAAAATGAATGAAGCTCTACAGGAGGTTTCTAATAAATAACTTCCTTTTTTCCCTTACCTCCAAACTGCTTAGGCTCCACTTTTTTGTTTTTATCTTTGGCTTTATGTAGAACTCAAGGATGGAGTAGCTTAGTTCTTTGAGATTTAGGCTGCAGATCCCAAGAGCAGAGGTACCGTGACCGTTGTAGGGAAGGCATCATTTTAGTGCATTAACTTTTCTTGCTTGAAGCATTTGGGTTGGTTCACCTCTTCATAAATGGAGACAGAATGACCTGCAAGAACATTTCTTCCAGCTTTGAGTTAATTGGGTTTGTGTGGCTTGCAGCAACAGCTTTCCTGTGGATGTTCTTCACTGGGTGTTCTGCTTGCTAGATTTAATAGTTAGTAGTTAAATATCTTGAAGTAAATCTGTCAGAGAATTAGAAATATTATCCACTGATCTGTAGTGACTGTTGGTGAATTTGGATGCAAAACAATTTGGCGATAGATACTCGCCAAAGTTGTTCAAGACTTTGTAAAAGACGTTTCAACTTAAAACATTTATACTACATAAAATATTGTAAATAAAATTTCATAGTCCACAGATGCTGCATCTTGTCACTGCACATTTCAGAGGGGGTATTATTTGTGGTAAAAAGGACTAGAAATAGCTCTAAACAAGCATTTTATTTTCCACATAATTACAAATTATGTGAAATAACTGTGTTCCTTTGATAAGTAGTGTTTTTTGAAGAAACTGAAAACAGTTGAAATGGTTTTAGTTTGCAAAGTAGTCAGAAGTCAAATACCAGCTCTGTATTACCCAAGTTTATATCCTCCTTCTATCTGAATGCTTGTTTCTTTATTGGATTGGGTCTGGGCAATGCACTCCAAAGGTTTTTACTGGCAAACGGTTTTTTCTAGTGCTTTCCCCGAGGAATTTTTTTTTTTAAAAGCTCATTTAATTCATTAATGCATTATTTTTAGCCCAATTCTCTTTGTCAAGCTTGTCTCCCTTGCCAACAGTTTCCCATCACAGCCATACACTTTGTTAAACATTTCCAGTTTCCCTATGAAATTTTGTATGCAATCGGTGCTAATGGTATTTGAAGAATTCTGATGATATTTTAATTGTTTAAGCTCAGATGCCTAAAGCTCAGTGATGGCTCAAGACAACTGGAAAATTAGTCTTAGAACAGATAAATTATTTCAAAAACATTTACTTGATGTTTATTTCAGGTGGTCTTTAAAAAAATGTATTTTATTATTATTAATGTATTTGAGCTGGTGCTAGAGGAGCAACCATGCATGAGGTCAGTTGTGCTAGATGCTCTTAAGTGACAAGGAGCAGTTTCTCAGCTACACCTTGCCTGTTTAACTGCAGGACGACATGGTGGGAAGAAGTGATGGAGCATGCAAAAGTGACTTGTGTTGTCACATTGGTAACACGGTACAGAGGGAACACCTTTGCTTTGGTTGTTTCTGAAGGTAGTGTACTGGAGTCTGACTGGTTTTTCTTTGCACAGGGAGCAGGGGACATGCTCCTCGGAGTCAAAGCTTTCCTAGAGCTGGCAATACTCTTCCCCCCACTGCAGCAACTGGTAGAGTTGCCATGGGGAAGCAGTAGATCTGACAAGTCGTCACGGCTCCTTTCTGTTTGATGTGGGAAGTTCTTCAGTCCCTTCTACCAGATTTTACTGAAGAGCCTTCTCACTAATTTATCTTTTACACTTCGTTGTAATAAGCTTGACAGTTCTGTTGGGTGGAAATGCTTTTGATTAAAGTGGAAATTTTTGAGTTTGCAGCCTGGCTAAAGAGGCAGTCGTGTTTCTTGGTAGCTCTCTCCTATTCTGTGTTGCACTCGCTGCTTTTTCACTAAGTAGAGTTTCCTGCACGGTCCAAGTGAAGCCCACCAGGTGTTGTGGAAACATCTGTCCAGGTACTCATGTTTAGAAGAAAACACGTGCAGCGACCAGGTGTCCAATCTGGAAATCATCACTACAGCGTGCGTTTTTGCAAGTGGAGGGCTTTGTGAGTTCGGAGTACACAACTATTGCTTTTTGTAGTGTGCGCAGGCTTTTTCCTACTTGTGGGACGTAAGTAGGGATTCAAAAGGTCAGTATGGTTTTGTGGTCCTCCCACCAGCTTTACAAGCTTGCTTGTGCAGGTCAGAATACACTGGAGTCCATCTTTCAAGATGCATCTTTCTTGTTTTTCTTTTAGTTGAATGTCAGGATCTGTACTATAGTCCCTCACTGAAAACATCCAACTGTTAGATGCTTTGAAGTTTTACTAAATTATTTTTAAGGAGTTAAAAAGCAGGCACATTCTTGTATCATTTTCAAATTTTGTTCCCTAAATCCTGGCCAATAACATAATGGTATGACAAACTGAAAGCTGAAAATGTTTTAATAATAAACCCCTGCTTTCATCTGTCAAGCCAACCAAATGGAGAATGTACACTACCAAAGCATTATTTGACAGCTTCTTCAGAATATTGGGAAAGCATCATACTGATTATTGTCAGGGCAGAAGGATCAGATTGGGGTTTGACACTTTGTGGTAGCTTGGAAAACACAACCAAGTCATCCTGTGCATCCAAATGTGCAAAGTGCTGGATGCCCTCACTTTCTCCTTCAATTAAAAAAGAATTTGGAACATTCAGAGTTTTTCAGGTTGGGTCTTTAGTTTTGCATTGATCTCCTAGCAGTGGTCCCACAAAAACTGTCCGTCCTCCGTTTCAGCACGGCACATGAAAAGGTATTAACTATTCCTACAAGTCCCAGGGGTCTAGTGGAGCGTGAATACAGATTACTTGCCGTTCACTCCTGTCTCCTGTGTGCAAGAACAAAGGCTGATCGCGGTAGGGAGACGGATCGCAAGCTGTTAGTGACATGCTGGGTTAACATACCCTAATGTAATTTTGCATAAATGAATGGAGATAAAAACAAAATGTAACTTTGCTGTTACTGGAAGGACATAATATAATATCCAGCTCCAAGGTGATGTAGGTAGCCTGGTATTTTGCTAATTGTGCAGAGAGTTATGAGATTTGGCATGTCACGTTACCAGCCTGTTTCCTGCTGCGTGCTTGTCAGAAACTCGAATTCATGACTGACAGCTCTGTGCTGCTTGCTTGAATTTCTGCCTTCATCCGATTAATTTTGTAATTTATTGAGACAAGAGTAGCTTCCTGCTCTAAAATGACTTGAGGAGCAACAGATGCAGGCACACCTGTCATGCAGAAGCAATGCCAGAGAATTTTGGTATGAAATCATCAAAAAATGGAGTCAAGCAACATTCTCCACCTTGTGTAGAGTGCCTGGTGGTGCTGGCTATTGGTTAAAGGCAGAGATTCCTTACTCACACTCTTCCTCACCCACAGCATGAGCCTCTTGCCAACGTGTTTGTGTATGGTGGCTGATGGCTCACTGGACACAGCGTGAAGGGATAACGTCTGCCAGCATCTTGCTTATTGTGTTTGTAGCTACAAAACCAAGTTTGCATACACGTCAGTCAAGGGAGGGTAGCACACTGAATATTTGTCAAAATAGTCTGAAATTTCATTTGATGACCTGTTGAACATGGTAGATCATCAATGAACAAATTTCTCTGCAATCTCTTTCCAGCACCATGCCAGTCCTGACTTAAATATTACCTTCTTTACCCTTGCATTCATTTTGGCAAAGTAAATGGAGAGAAGTGGGTTGGTTACAGCTGCCAAATGAAGTGTTGTCAGGGAGTGGGTCTTTTCTATGGATTCCAGCCCTGTGTTGGCAGACTTTGGAGGAAACTTCAGCTTGTCATAGTGTACTGACTACCTTGTCAGTAGTGTGAATGTTCAGTAACAAAATCTATAAAGCCAGATTTATTTTTTTTTTCTGGTGTCTAAAAAGAGCTTTATTTCAATAGTAAAACATTTACCGTGTAACCTGCAATTTACTTGCCATGTAATATATTTTATTACTCAGCAGAACCTACAAAAAAGTTACCGCTTTTGAGCCCATGACTTTCTGTTGAGTGTATGGATTGACCATAGCCACCATTCTGATAGATACGCGGTTGTGTGGCCAGCCCTGCCTGTTGGAGTCAGTAGTTGCTACTGTTGACAGCAATTTCAGCAGATTTTGTACTTGTTCTTAGCACTGGAAAAAAATCAGGCTTTCTATGAGTTTAATAGGAACAATTCAACAGCCATGTCTATCTAGGGCCCTTTAATCAAGGATCTCACTGGATTTTCTCATCTGAGGATGTTGTAAGGGTGCTGGCTACTACATGACTTCTTCTCTGATTAGGTAGCACTCTCCACTGTGTCAACTTATGGTCAGGCACTCTAATTTTGTGCTTAGATTACAGGTATTTATCCCGGAGGATTGGGCAATCACTTTTACTGTGTTTTATTGTGATAAATGTGATAGGACGAGAGGAAATGGCTTCAAGTTGCGCCAGGGGAGGTTTAGATTGGATATTGGGGAAAATTTCTTCACGAAGAAGGTGGTCAAACATTGGAACAGGCTGCCCAGGGAGGTGGTGGAGTTGCCATCTCTGGAAGTGTTCAAAAACCATGTGGATGTGGCGCTTCAGGACATGGATTAGGGGACATGGTGGTGCTGGATTAATGGTTGGACTTGATGATCTTGAAGGTCCTTTCCAACCTTAGTGATTCTGTGATTTGGCTGTGACAACAGAAGCACCTTTTAGTGGTGCTGCTGGCCAAAAGAACCTGATGGGGTACATACTCACCAGCAGTGAAGTCTATGGGGACAAGACACCTAACAATTCCTGTAGCTGTAGGTAGCTGGGTTTCTTGCATTACCGCAGTGAAGCACTGATCTAACGCTGCTGGGGTATTAGAATACCACTTAACTAAAAATAAGTTCTTTATAACTTCCAAAGTACTCACAGTACTTGTTGTAGAAAACAAGCTGCTTTTGATTCTTTAGTATCATTGAGCATATGAACCCGTGAGCTGAAATCCCTCTTGAAAAATCAATAGAAATTACATTTAATAGGAGGATGAGGCAGTAAGTCAGTCGGCAGCAAAACCGTGTCGGTCTCTTCTCCCAAGTAACAAGTGGTAGGACAAGAGGAATGGTCTCAGGTTGCACCAGGGGAGGTTTAGATTGGATGTTAGGAAAAATTTCTTCACCAAAAGGGTTGTCAAGCAGCGGAACAGGCTGCCCAGGGACATGGTGGAGTAAATACGCCATCCCTGGAGGGTTTTAAAAGACGTGTAGATGTGGTGCTTAGGGACATGGTTTAGTGATGGACTTGGCAGTGCTATGTTAATGGTTGGACTCAATGATATTAAAGGTCTCTTCCAACCTAAACAATTCTATAATCCTAAACGAGGTTTGGACATATTTTTAATGTTCTGTTTATTTCATATTGTCTGAAAATTCACAGATGTCTGTCTGCAAAGTTTAAATAGGTAGATAATCCTGAAAGATTTAACAGACAACAACAAAGATGATCCTTTGGTTTAAGACTCTTGACTTCCTTCATCAGGAATGAAGATTAGTGTTTCACCGCTGCAAACTTGTTTTTTCTTCCCCTGGCTGCAGTCAAGCCAAGCTTTTCACCTTGTCTTGATTTTTCTTATAATGATTAGCAGTAATTGTAAGTGATTTCATTTTGATATCTTTAATAGTAACCTGAATAAATAAATTTAAAGAAAAATAGGGTGGTTTTTTTTTTTACTTTCAGTGTCATGACGCTGGTTAATGTTGGTTTACAGTAGAATTTGTAGATTTGTTTGACACTTACTTTTGTGTGACTAGAATAGGTTCTGATGTCTATGAATTCAGTTTGATCATCCAGCATTGCAATTTTGAGCACAGTTTCTTGTAGACGGGACTTAAAGTTATACAGCTCAGGGGAGCCCTGAAGCAGACGAGGACACGTTATCATGGTAGGAGGACGTAGTTAGCTCCTCTCACTGCCTAGGTAGCAAGGGGCCATAGATGCTTGGGCATTCTCAGTTCACTCTGAGTCACTGTTAAATTTGAGATCTAATGCCCAGATCTTACTTAGGGCATTTCATCAGTGGAAACAAAGCACAATGACGGAGAGCTTGTCGTGGTTTTGCTACTTTGCAGGTGGGGATGTAGTGATGTAGAGAGGGAAATTATTCACTCTGGGTAGGACAATAAAGTGGTGGGGGTCTGGGCATTCATTTGGATCCTCTTAGTCCTGGATTAATACCCTGGCATTTAAATTGCATTCCTTTCTTATCTTTTCCTTAATTTGACTTGAATGTGTCTCAGTCTTGCTGTAATGTTCCTACACAGACAACCTTTCTGACCTATTTTATCTCTGCTCTGACAAGTTCAGTTTTGAAGGAGTAAAGACAGACCACTTTTCTCTGCTGTGCTGCCCTCCTTACTTGGAGGTGCCAAAGGTTCCTATTATATAGAAAAGCTAAAATGCACAAAGGAAGAAGCAGCCAATTCTGTAATCTAAGCTTGACGTTCTACTTTTTTTATCTGCCTGAAAAATAAATCCTTCTTCTGGTTTTCAGCACTGAGATTGGACTGTGGTTTAAATCAGCGCTGCGCTGGCTGCAATCACTGCTGAGACTTTTGTCCAAGGGTTTTCTTTCTGACATCTTAGAAACTTCAACCCTACAATCAGCCCACTTTTGAGATAAACAGAGTAGAGAACGTTTGGCAAGGGAATCAGCACGAGTCTTAAGCACTGAGTCCCTAACAGTAACTCACTCTCCTGTCTGAATTGGTACAGATAGCCACCCCCCCTTGAGGAGCCACTCTTTGTCACTGCGTAACACTGACAAAAAGAGGCTTCACCTGGGTTTTTGAAACCGTTCTCCTTGTGCTGCTGAGAAGAGAGTTGCTTTTAATGGCTTGGCAGTGGCTCCACATCATTCACTCACCCTTATGATGAGTGGTTACTCATCCATGATATGAATTACTGTATCCTACAGGCAGTCACAGCTATAATTCCTTAGCTGAAAGGAAATTCTCTCTTCTGTGTGATTAAAGTATGTGTATGATTCTCTCTTGTGTATGATTAAATTTGGTGTCCATCTTTTTAAAAATAAAGGCTGCCATCAGGAGAATAATTTCCTGAACAAGGCAGCACAGTACAGAGAGCTACTACAGTAGGTGGAAAGGAAAAAGTTTTTGCCTTGATCATTAGAAGCAATCAATTTAACGTAATTAATGTAAATTATTGTAAGTGGGGAGAGATACAGAACTGCAAGGCACTTCAGGTTTAAAGTAATTTTTTGATTAAAGTTTCCTAGGCTGTAAAAGTATAATTGGGTAGGGGAAGGGGAGGAATCCATCCATATATTATAAGCTAAACAATCTGGTCTTGAACATATTGGAATATGAGATAATAGTAATTGGGTGTAGAACAAAAGAGTTTCTGTGGAGCTGAGAGTAAGGGAATTACTGAGTTGACAAGCCTGACACTTTCCTCCTCCATTCTCAAGACTAAAAATTACATTTTTAACAAAATGTTCCTATGTTTGGTATATCACTGTGGTATGGATAGATGTGTCAACCTCAGTGCCACTATCGTTTTTGAAGGATTTCTGTTTTATATCCTTTCACTTCTCTGATAAAAGTTGGATATTGTTTTGGAGACTGTCATTCTAATATTCTTCTAACAGCAGCAGAGTAATTTTCAGAAATATAAAATGATGGATAATGATGAAACTGAGTAAGGAGACACTGGAAAACTTTGCTAGGCAGCTGGCAGGTGACATAATGTAACTGCAAGTTGAAGGTCTTGATAGAAACATTTATTTGTTCGATCTTGCTTATGTCCAGCATAACCAGGTAAACAGTGATTCAGAATCACATTAGGAGGGCTGTTTGTTCTATAACCATAGTTTTTCCAGCACTTCATCCTTGAGACACTTTCAGAAGGTATTTCACAGAATCATGAAGTCACTGAGGTTGGCAGGGACCTCTAGAGATTGCCTAGTCCAGCCCCTGTGTTCATGGTGGAGTCAGCTGGAGCACATTGCCCAGGACCACGTCCAGTCAGATTTTGAGTGTCTCCAAGGACGGGGACTCCGCAACCTCTCTGGGCAACCTGTTCCCATGTTCCACCACCCTTACAAGTAAAAAAACTTTTCCTAATGCTTAAAAGAAATTTCCTGTATTTCGGTTTGTTCCCATTGCCTCTCACCTTGTCACTGTGCACTGCTGAGAAGAGTCTGGCTCTGTCTTCTTTGCACCCTCCCATACTTATATCTGTTGAGGTCCCCCCAAGCCGCCTCTTCTCCAGACTGAACAGTCGTGGTCAGTCGCTGCTCTGAAATTTGATGGAAATTGATGTCGCAAAATCAAGAAAGGGCTTTAAAAGATATATTCAGCAGGCAAAGATAGCAAAATTTGAGTGCCTCCTTGTATGCTCCAATGTATTAATCATCTTTGTGGCCCTTTGCTAAGCTCACTCCAGGAGGTCCTTATCTCTCTAGTCCTGAAGGAGCCTGGAACTGGGCACAGCACTCCAAATGTGTCTCATCAGGCCTGAGAGGAGTGAAAGGATCACCTCCCTTGACCTGCTGCCAGTGCTCTTCATAGTATAGCCCAGGATGCTAGCAGTTGTCTTTGATGGTTCATGGTCAGCTTGGTCACCACCAGGACACCAAGGTCTTTCTCTGCAAAGCTGCTTGCTACCCAGCTGGCCCCCAGCATGCACTGGTGGATGGCATTGTTGTTATAGAATCTTTGGGTTTGAAGGGACCTTTAAAGGCTGTCTAGTCCAGCCCCCCTGCAGTAAGCAGAGACATCTTCAACTAAAGCAGGTTGCTCGGAGCCTCATCCAACCTGACCTTGAACGTATCCAGGGATGGGGCATCTACCAGCTCTCTGGGCAACCTGTGGATTGGGAGAAATTTCTTCCTTATATTTAATCTAAATCTGTCCTCTTCTAGTTGAAAACCATCACCCCTTGTCCCATGTATTCATTACCCCTTGTATTCATGGGCAAGACTTTGCATTTCCCCTTGAACTTCATGATGTTTCTCTCTGTTCAATTCTCCAGCCTGTCAAGGCCCTTCTGAATGGCAGCACACCTATCTGGTGTATCAGCCACTCCTCCGAGTTCTGTATCATCAGCAAGCTCTGCCCCTTCATCTAGGTCATGAAGAAGTTGAACAGCATTGGCCTCGATATCAACCCCTTGAGTAATGCAGTAGGACTTTGTGCCACTGATCACAACCCCCTGAGCCCAGCTGTTCGGCAGGTTCAGTTTACCTCACCATCCATTCATCAGTTTGTCTTGGAGCATCACTGAAGTGAACCTTTAGCAATTGCTTTGCTTTTTAGTCTTTTTTTGTAAAGGAATAAGGCTTATGCAGTGATGCCATTCACCTGTCCCCTTCCTTCATCCCAGCCTCCCCCTCAATCCTCCGTAGCTGTTGAACACACACATCAGTTTCCATCAAATTTGACAGAGCAGCAGAGTCTTTACATCCAGCTCCCATAACTGTCACAAAAATTGTCATCAGGAGCAAAGAGAGGATGGTCTGTCAGTGAGCCACCAGGAAAGTCTCCCATGCGAGCTTAGCGAGGACATGCTCCAGGTGGGCTGTTGTCTGGCCAATGTGGGTGTGTGCAGCTTGGAGCAGACCATGGACTTTGCCTTTCTCCCACCTGGTGGCAAGGAGACCTGGGTGCAACCCAAAAGGGCTACAGGAGGGTGAGGGAACTGGCATTCTTGCTGGGAGAGAGGAGCTTGTAAAGAGTATCAAGGAAAAGCTGCATTGTGGGGGGAGGAGAGCAGTAATGATGGTCTGCAAATCAGTAGGCAGTCAAATTTTGCTGTCTTTGCTTGCTGAATGTGTCTTCTAAAGCCCTTTCTTGACTTTGCTAGATATTCCCTAGCTGTATGGGTGAAAATGTGTGGCTTGCAAATAAACTCTTGCACACTAAGTGAGACTTTATTCTGGTAAAGAGAATTACCTGCGAGCTGTTCAGACGCCACGGGGAGTCCCATTACTTCATACTGATCATGAGATCTGCATATTTTTACTTGCATTTGTCTTTTTTCCTCTTCCGTATTTAGCCACATTTGAAGTAATTAGTAATCAGACTACTGTATACATTAATTTTTAGAGGATTTTTGCACGACTCTTTTTTTCATTTTCAGTACTGCTGGCTCTTCCTCCAACAATAGAAAGATAGATGCTATTAGGATTGCTTAAGAATTAATTGAGGTCAAGGCTTTGAAGCTACTGTTTCTTTATTTTGCATTATTAATTCTCAAGGTTTACAGAAAGAGTGGCACTGTAAAAGCCATTGTAAGATTGTATACCGTATCATACTAGCTGCTCTGCTTGCATGCATTCTGCTATCCTTTTCATAATGTCTGAACATCTTATTGGATTTACCTCTTATCATTTTCAGTTGTTTTCAATTCACCTCTACTTTCACTCTTCCTTACGATCTTGGAATTATTTGGATGTGAAGTTCATCACGTCACCGTCTCTCTTGCAAGAAATTGTCGTGAAAAAGAAAGTTCCCAAGAGTTTGCTGTGGGATCCAGGGGTATGGCAGAAAAGAGTTTGAGGCAATACAGCTACTTCTTTACCCATAGAAACAGTAAGAAGGGATAGTTTTTAAAACTTAGTAGCATAAGAAATGTTTTGCCAAATGTGGTGGTTGCTACAGTATTTCAGGAACCCCTTGATCTTTGCTGGGTTTTCTGATGCTTCATCTCCAGTTGTGGTATGTCAGGAGATTTCAGGACAGCTCTCTAGACAGTTCTTTCTATGGAATGATCCAATTAATCATTGCAAAAGATATGTACAAAGACATAGCTAAGCTATAAATTAACGTCTTTGCTATCTTTCTCCATTCTCAACTCTCTTGTTTCTTCCTGGTGTCTGTTTATTTTACCAGGGATCTGAGCTGGCTGTCCCAGAGCTTGTAACATTGGTACACCATACTTAAAAGTATGAGTAATTGCTTTGCGGGGTCATAATTACAAACGGTCTCTCTAAGACTTGCAGTGTTCCAAACTGGAGTGCCGATCTCATCTTTCTTTTAAGTGCTACCTTTTTTACTCTAAACACACAGCAAATTTCTCCACCCAGGACAGTCATCTCCATTCCTTTGACCCATTCTGTGTGCATTTTCTCCCACTGCTCTTCCAGAGAGACTCAGAAAGAGCTACCAGGATATATCTGGGCCTCCAGGAACTCCTCAGGCTTTTGATTTGTGATCTGGGTACAAGAATTTAGGATGCAAATGAGTATGTTTTCATCTTCAACTTGTTCAGTGCTGGACTTTGGCAACAACTCAGTTGATGCTGTTGGCTCTTAGCTCAAGGAAGGATGTGCAACAGAAAGGCTATTTAGCACTTGTCAAGACAGGAATATCGTTAGAGCTGACAAGGAGAGGCATGCCCAGATCCTGCTTTCATTATGTTTGCTTCAGGCTGGCTTTGTCAGGCCCTCATTTTTTAGGTTGTTTGCATTGTAGAATATTTGAGGCAATGTATTGCTTACATTGGCGTAGTTTCATCCTTGCTGTGCTGTTTTACTTATGTTTGAGTTTCTCATGGGCTGAGATTTTTGTCCATTGTCTAGTATGAGGTTTTTCACTTAACCTCATTCCCTTGTTTAAATTGATAGCCCTGCACCAGCCCTTGATATTCTGAAGTCTCTTTTCCTAATAGGAAGTAGCTGGTTCTGAACATTTTCTTCAAGAACACTGCTTTTTATTTCTAATGGTACAAAACTGTGATGTGATGAAAGCGTGAGGGTTTTTTTAACCTTCTTCAAGTAAAATAGATATTCAATTCAGTATCCAGGAACAAATGCAAGTTTCTTATTTCTGATTTCTTCTAAAAGGGGTTACAAAACATTGAAGAATCGTTCTAATTAAATGCACCCGCAAAGCGTATCCAAGGAATTGAAGTATATATTCACCTTTGGCCAGAAAAGACTGTCATCTCTGTGTAAGCAAACTTTTTTTCCCTGATTTGTAATGAATCCCACAGTACTCATAACTGATCCAGAACTTGCAGCCTCGCTTGCCTGACGTATGCTGCCACCGCTCAGATGTCAGCTGCTCCACGCACCGTTTTGATTTCATGCCGATGATGGGAACGTGCGCATGTCGCTGCGGCACCTGAAGACGTCAGCAGGGCAATAGCCAACAGTCAGCATGTGCGTCATTTCCGTTGCCTTCCCTAGCCCTCCAGATCTCTGGATTTGGAGGGCTAGGTAAGAAATCAGAACTAGAGCCCCCGCATCTTAATTCTCCTGGAATTCTCTTCAAGCCGCTTGTTTCAGACCACAGGTCTCCAGCCGGTCCGAGTGCCTGTGGACACCACTTTTACGGTTTATGAGTTGGTAAGCGGCAGAAGGAGCTTCTTGAGGGAAGAATTTGATCCATTGCATTAGAAGCTAACCTCAGCTTTCCAAGCTTTTACCACACTGGGAAAGAATTTAGCCCTAAAAGGATTTCAAACTGGATGTGTTTTTTTGGGAAGCTGTTTAATTTTCTTGTGGGGTTTTTATTACTCTCTGATTACAGCTTACTGTCTTATTAAGAACAACAGTACCATCCCAGTCCAAAAACATCTTTTCATAAAAATTTGCCCTGTGAGTCATTGCATTTATTTATCTCCATATTTATCGCAGTAAATCCTTCACTTCCTTTGCACACCCAATCACCCTGTTTGGTGTTTGTTGTTCTCACTGAAATTGTGACAGCCTCAATAGAATACATATTTTGTTTTTCTGCAGTATTCCTGCATTTAGAGAACTGCACTGGGGTTTTTCTTGGATCGCCTCCCCATTTTATGTTCTGTGTCCATGTTACAGCCTTTAAAGCCTTTTCCCAGTGAGTTTAAAGTACATTAAACGGCATGTGCAAATAAGCAACAGCACAGCTAATTGTGCTACAGGAAAAACATTACATTTCTAATGCTAAAAGTATTTATAGAAACCATTATCCATCTTTAATAACACTGATTATGGATGGAGCCTCTTTCAGGTTCAGCAAAGTTGATTAAGCTCTCGCAGATGGTTTGACTTGCTGAGGTAATGACAGAAATGTGGTAAAAATGCAGAAGTTTTAAAGCTTTTGTTTTACGTGCTTTAGGCAAGTAAGTGGCTTTAAAAGGAAAGCTTTTTGCTTTGCATTCTTTAGAAAAATGCATGGCTTTAAAATGGAAACATACAGCAGGTGGTTGAATGCAAACATGGAGTCTGACCTCTTTGAGCCGAGTTCCCCATGTGCCTCGCCTGCCCGGTCAGGCTTGTTTGAACATCATTTGAGTAGAGAATGACTTGCAAAAACCCTCTCGCCAGACACAGGCAGCTCCGATTTCCTCTGCCCTTGCAATTTATCCATTATGATCTCAGATCCCGAGGACATCTCCTCTCTTGGGAACGAGTGGCATCCTCATGGGTGGAAGTGCGTTTGCAGCGCCGGGGAGGTTAACAGTGTAATTGGGATGATTCAGGTAATTTTCTTGAAGGGCTCTCTCTATAACCCTTTCAAACAACTGTATTGACAAGATGGCCACTGTGCCTGGCGCCAGCCTTGGGCTGACCCCAGTAACGTTGGAGGAGCGGGGAGACAAGTGCCTGACATCAGGCACCGAGTGACCGAGCAATCTCCGTGCTCCCTGTTTAATCTGCCAGAAGGTTTTCTTTTGTTTCCAGCAACCTGGGCGAAATCGTGAACCGTCATAAGAAAATTGGTCGCAGTCAGGGCAAAACCCAAGTCATTTGGTGCAGCGGCTGTATGACCAGAGGACTCGCAGAAGGCTCCACCGTCTGCCTCCAGCCAAGCCACTCCGTAAACCAAAGGGCAGATGTGGCAAGGGTGTCAGGACCCGCACTGCATTTGATCCAAGGAATGATTTTCTCTGGGAAGCCGTTTTGCCTGCTTCAGCTGGCTCGGTTCCCTCTCCTTTGCACAAATGGGATTTAGATGTAGTTATCCCTGGCTACCCCGGCAGCTTTCACACCTCCTCTTCCGATAACTTCAGAGAGTGCTTTTTTTCCTTTACCTTTGCTTCACTGGCAAACAACAGAAAGTTTGCAGAAGCATGAGGGAAATGGTTCCTACTTAAGATCTGAGAATCTGTAACAAATGGATGTGCTGCTTCGTGCTCGGCGGGCTAATGCTTCACTCTATCTTTGCAACAAATCTTAGACTTCTCCCCAGGGCAGTGTCCTGGCAGGCAGGTCACTACTTCTCACATCAATTCTGTAACCTACCTGTATGTACAGATACTTTTCAAAAAAAGGTCCAAAACTTAGTGTTTCTCTTCTTCCCCACAATGCTGCTTTTTTCCAAATAGTTGCAGTAAAAACAGCAGTGGTGGTTTTGGGGTGGTGGCTTTTTTTTTTTTTAACCCTGCAGTAAAAATTCCACCATTTTTTCCACCTAGGACTTAGCTACTGAAGAGATCTACTAAAGCGTTTTCTCACCATTTTGCAAAATCAGAATTGCTTGATGTCTAGAAACAGTGTTTAAAGTCTGAAGTAGAGAACACAGGCTGTGAAAATCCATGCAGTTTCGACTGCACCTGCTAGGCACAGGAGCCTGTGGGAGATACCTGTGTATAGGTTCTTCACCCCCTACTCTTCCCTTTCTTCATAGAATTAAAATTTAATTACAGAGCTTGGAAAAGTCTTCAGATGGTATAGGGGCTGAGCTAAATAAAACAGTGACAGGGAAATGATAGCAAGGCAGGAACATGAATTGGAAAAACACCACATACTTGAGATTTTTGTATTACTCAAAGATTTCATTCAGCTCCTTTTTAAATGGGAGTGGGTGTGTGGGTTGATGGGTGTGAATAGTCATTATTTCCTGCAAGATGGAAAAGAAAGAAAAGGTCGCTTTAAATATACTTCATAGGGCTAATGAATAAATCTACCTGATTATTATATCCTCCTCCTGGAGCTGAGTAACGTTCCTGGTGCGCAGAAGATCCCTTTACTAAACTGCACTTTTAAGTAAAACTGCAGGTAAGGTCCTGACAGAAGTTGTTTGGAGTTTAACCTTGGTGATAAGCTTTGGATTAAAATAGTGTTCTGTTAAAATAGCGCTTTTTTATTATCATTACTATTATTATTATTTCATTGTTTTCTTTAACGCAAGGGAGGGAAGGGCAGGAGCAACTGAGTATTCTTGTGATTTTTTTTTTTTTGTCTCTTTGAATTTTACAGTATTGTAAGTCTAAACGACGTGAAGGTGGATCAGAGTTTGTCACAGTATCTGGGTTGTTGTAGTCACGATTGAGGGACAGATGCGATACGCTGCGTGTTTTCGTGCAGGGACTCGCCAGCGTGGCCTTCAAGCCCTTGGGGGCTTGAACACAGCCCTCAAAGAGGGGAGAATAGTCTCTGGTCTCTAACGTACTTGAGGGCAGAAACTGAGGTTAATATTGTGAGTAGGAAGAAGAAAAATTTTGCCAAATACTGCAGTGTGTGAAGTGGTACCGGTACTGGTTATATTAAGGATAATGAGATGAATCTGCTTTGTTTTGGGTTTTTTTTTTTTAATTGTGTAATTCTTATGTATACATTTGTTTTAAATTAAAAAAATAAATTCCTGCGATAAAGTTTCCACTACAACTTTTCCAAACTTCTCTGGTAGCTGTCACGGAGAAGTATTGTGTTTGCTTTGATAACTGAGCAGATCTTCCTTCTTTTTCAGATTAAAATTTAACAGCAGACAAGCAGTTAATCAGTACAACTCAGTGCAGTATAAATTGTTGAAAAAATAGTGTCTTCTCTGTTAGAGGTGCCAAATTGGGTCAAACCCCAGTTTTTGAAAAGTTACCTAGTTCCTGAGTGCGTGCTTCAGTAAGCTTTTACAAATTGTAGACAGTGATTCTCGTCTGGGGTTTTGGGGTGGCCGTTTTCCTTTTGTTTCCATAATTATCTATATATCTTCTCCCAAGTGCTCCTCAAAGATACACAATTTGTCACAAATTACCACTCTGGCCATGTACTGGGGTTGTTTATGCCTTCAGTGTAAAATACTTTGTAGTAACCACTTTTTATAGTCTGCCATATTTTTTTAATCTCATTTCAGTGTGGCATGGTTTTAAGATGAGCAGCTCGTCAGTTGAGACAGAAATGAATTGTTTTAGTATTACATCAGTCAGTATTTTTATTTTTATCTAAAGCTAATGAGATAATGATGTGCTTTTTAATATTTTCTTAATACAAATCATTGCATATATCATGCTGTCTGGTAAGAACATACAGTACAAAGGAAAATCATGAAATCAGTTGTTTGAAATTGATGTCTTTGGCCAGAGTTCTTACTAAAAGCAAATATATGTCCTGAAGTGCCACATCCACATGTTTTTTTTTTTTCTGGAAGTGTTCAAAAAACATGTGGATGTGGCATGGTTTAGGGAACATGGTGGCGCTGGATTAATGGTTGGACTTGATGATCTTGAAGGTCCTTTCCAACCTAGTGATTCTGTGATTCTGTGATATATATATATACACCCTCATATATAGATATTTAAGGTTGGTTGTTAAACGTCTTTGTATAAATACCTTCTTTGTTTAAGGACAAAAATACACCCAGGAGAAGTTCAATGGGATGTATGTTTTAACTTTATGGTCTGTGCTGTAACCCAGTTTTCAGCTAATGATATTATGAAATACATCGTGGTTTTATATTCCATACTTTTCATCCACCGATGGATTTTTGAATTTCCCTTTGATTGATTGTCCCCATATGATTTTCATCAAACGAAGCAGTGATTTGGCCAGCATTACTCATGCAGCAAATACTTCCTGCAGGGCTACTTATGGATCGCTCTTCTCTCCCTTTCACCTCCCCGCAGCTCAGGGCAAAGCTGCTTTGGGTCTGCTCCAAAATTGTAAAAACTCTCCCATTTTAGACGGTTTCTTCTCGTACTTGGATTTGAGAACTGAGCGCCTTCAGAGCTGGGCTTCCACCAGGGTCTTACTTATTCAGGGTGAGGACTGGGATGGGCCAGGGACCTGGAAGGTGGGGCAGCAGGGGACATGCTGCAGCCCAGTGCCTGGGAGCAGTAGGGGTGGCATGTGGGGCAAGGCATCCCTCAGTCCCCACGGAGCTGTGTCCGGGCTCATCTGTACCTCTCGGCATCCAGCTGGAGCTGGGAGAAGACCTGCTGTGCTCTTTTGGAGTATGCTTAGAGTTACGATGCTTTGTTTTGTATACATTTTTATTAGTTTCCTATTCCCAGCTGATCATCATATACCTTTTTTTTCCCCTTAAAGATATGGGGAAGGCATTTGTTGAATCGTATAATCTGATACTTGTAGTGTCCATCCTGTTACTGCGCTGTGTGATGGGATGGCCGTTGTGCAAAGGGGATACTGGCATTGTCTGAGCTTCGACTTCTGCCTACAAGGTCTGCCAAATTCTGCCTAATTTAGGTCCCTGAATCTCGTGACTCGGTTTTGCACCGAGGAAGTCTGTCTCCTGGCTTAGCACCAGGCACTCCACCCTGAACAAGGCAAGGTGGCAGGTACTGCTCCCAGATAGAAACCCAAGCCTCACTCCTCCCCACCACCCAGCACATCTCCAGAGAACCAAGGGCAGTTTTGTCTGCCTCTTACTCCATATATCTTTTATCTTGAAATTTGTGAAGGAAAGACTGTACAGTGAGGTTGATAAACAATGGTAGTTTAAAATTAGATTTCCCCTTGGAAAAGGTGGTATTTCCAGCGCTCACTGATGGCCTGTCAGGGCTTCACAGCTGGCTGAGTCGTTTCGGATGAAGTTTCATGTGTTACAGCGTCAGTGCTTCTGTAGTAAAGTGTCACAGTTAACACTCAGCCCTCTCCCCCTTCATCAGTCTTTAGCCTGACAACTCCGAGACGTGGGCAAGTCCTTCAGTGTAGAGGCAGGCAGCTGTGCCTCCGACCCAGCTAGCAGTGGGACGTGGCCGGCGCCCAGAGGGACGTCATGATGAGCCTTGTGGCAGGAGGATAAATGGTCATTGACGTGAACTGCTCTGATGGTGGGGGATTTCCAGCAGCAAACCTCCTGATTCTTCTGCCTCTCAGCATCAAGACCACGGGAGGTGGTATGCTTTTTCTCATCGGTGTCTGTCTTGGCATCAAGGATGGATGGGGCTCAGGGCACTAATGAAGACTTGGGGGTGGGTACAGTTCTTTGGAGTCTCCTGCAGAAATAATCGGAGAAGGAAGCTCCCTTCAAGTGGGTAGGCTTTGTTTTTTTAATAAGAGTAGGTGTTTTGCACAACTTGCTTTCTGGCCCATCTTTCTAGTAGTCCTACGCTTAGGATCTGTCCTTGAAGGGAAGCTAAGAGAGGGCAAAATGCACTGCTTTATGTCGCAGAGAGTATCAGGACAGGTATGTACTGCATGGCGATGGGTGCTTGCACACGCAACATCCACGTGTCGGGTGAACAGCGCGTCTCCAGATTCACTTCCCATGAAACGAGTCCCTCTTCTTTCCCTTAGCATTCCTAGCAGGATTCTATATGTGCCTCTTTATAATGCAGAATATGTGCTGCTCTGATTTAATTTTTTTGCTTCTGATTATTCAGCACCACCCGAAAACAGATGTGCAGGTAGAAAAGTGCCCCCCGTTAATCAGGAACTGTTAAGCCATACGGCATGTGAAGATGGAATAGTACAGCTACGGGATGAGAACGTGCTGTTCAGCAGCCAGGTTCACATGCTGTGTTACTGTGTTAACATAATCTTGCCAATGCTGTCAGTTCCTTCATCTGGCGAGTCAGCCTAAGTGACGGCATGGATTTCTGGAGCCTTCCTTCTTCGCTGAGGTCCTGCTTCTAAGTCAGTGCCGAGAGCCCATCTTCCCATTTGAAAACCTCGTAAAGTTAGGGGTGAAAAACTGGAGGATGCTCCGAGCTGTCTGTACTGCACTGCTCTTAGATTTTATAGATACAGCGAAGATGCAGTTGGCCCTATTGCGTGTCCAGTGGTATTTCTTAGCTTTGTGCCCAATTTCTTTTAGTGACCTATCTCTCAGAGAAACACAAGCGTAGGAAATAACATGCAATCAAGCCCTCGGTTAATTCATTCGCTTTCCACTACATTGGGGATTGTAACTAAGAGTCTTAGCGACCCTGGATGGTTGTAAAACAAACAAAAAACTACTAGGAAGTGTCGCTGTTTTGGTTATTCTAAAAGATCAATGATATTGCCAAGGTAGGTCTTTGCCTTTTTGTAGCTAGCAGCCTTTTCTTTAGCTCTATACCCCAGTAGCACCATGAGTCCAAAAGGCTTCATTTATCAGGTGCAGTGTTGTGACTGACGTGCTTTGGTGCTGTGACTGCACAAGAACAGGTTGACAGCGAGTGTTGCTGCTGCGAGCGATGGGTCCGTAATACTGAGAACAACCACCGTAACCAGTAAATGAGAGGTTTCCAGCATCGTTTGCCGTTATGAGTAATTATTCTAGTTTGCATCAACGTAGTCCACAATGTATCAGCACTGAAAACAAATGCAAAATGTCACTTTTCTTTTGTTTCTGTGCTGTTTTAACAGACTCGAGGTACCTAGAGATTCTTCTTGCCTGAGGCAGCCTGAGAGCTGGAAACCGCTCTAATAGATGTGTTATTTATAAGTAGTTACTCAAAAACACTTTAACGTGGCACTTGGCTATCGGAACTGTCGTCAAAGGATTGAAGTTGCGTGGTATGTGAAATCTTATTTAAAACGAAGACAGCATTAGCTCTGTAGCATTAGTTTCTCAGCACGCTTGGCGTACGGCTGTACGAGTATGGAAACATGTGTGCTTGCAGCAGAGTTAAGTCACTACGCAGAATATTGCCGTTAGCAGGTGCCATGCTGTGCCAAAATAGCTGCTCCTCCAAGAAGTGCAGGCAGCCTGTCTCATAGGCCTCTAAGGAGGAAAGGGATTTCTGCAGCCCTAAAGAGTTGGTTTCTCTCCGCACCTGGGCTCCTACTGCCCGATGCTGAGGTGTCAAGCATCTTACAGTGATTTCCTGTAATGGATGCTTGTAATTTATGCTCTCAGCTTTTATTTCTTCCAAAGCACAGATCTGTACCTCTCTTGAGAGGAGCCATTAGCGGTGGGTGTTTTTTTCCCTAAAGTGTGCGTTTATACTTTTGTTTCCATGCCTGTGATATTTTTGGCCTTAACCCGTGTTTCAGACTTCTTTGAGATTCAGAGCACTTTGCATATAGTTCATGGACATCTCTCTGATGCACTTTACCAGTTGGAAAACGAAATCACGTTTCTGATGGATCATTCTTTGATTCTTTGATTTTGGACTTTAACCATGAGATAACCTTTATCCTTTTGCCGATAGAAAAACTCACCAGCAGAAAACCAAGCCACCGTAAAAGGGAGCTGATCAGGAGGTGTTTGAAGCATGGTGCAGGGGCCAAGGAAATACTGCTGCATTCCAAGGCTGGCTCTAGCAAAAAGGCTAAATTACTGCTTTATTCTGGTGTGATGTGATGTCCAGCAAATGTTTTAGTGTCACTGTATTGCTAAATCAAACTGGCAGTGCGTAGCTGATCAAGACATGAGGGGAAATTAAAATTTTTTAAATAGAGGAGACACAGCTGATGTAGACAAGATAGAAAGAGGCAAAGTTATCGGGCCGGGCACGACGATGACATTTTAGCTTTGGCTTGCCATATCTTTCAAATTTCAGAATGGGTTACTGCGTGCCCCTGGAAGGGAAGGCAGCTCTCTCCCTGTTTTGAAAACAAGCTTCACAGTTAAAAGCGACTACTCGCTTCTTTTCAGACCTTCTTAGCAGTATCAGTACAAAGTCATGGTGCATATATTGCAGTGCTCAATCTACTGTTATCAAAAAAGTAAAAAAGACGCAATGTTAAGGTCCTTGAATAATGAATGGCCAGTATTTACTGGGGGGGCATTAAACTCACGAACTGCTGCTCTGTCTGTAAACTGCATTTTATTCAGCTCGTTGCCGAGTGGACTGTACCAGAACGCTCAGAACGTACCAGTGCCTTCAAAGGGCGTCATTTTATGCATCTGTAAACCTGGAGCTGACGAGTTATGTTGCTTAGAGCAGGACCATGCCTCGCTGTGACCCCTCAGGTCCTGGCAGTGAGACTTTATGCCCCTCCTAGTGAAAATAGAGCCTTGACTTGGTGGGCAGAGGATTTCAGTGCTTCCATGGCCCCTGCTCTCCAGGCAGCTCCAGCACACCAGGACACTGCACTGAAAACCTCTTCATCTCTTGGGTGTGCTGTTTTCTTTCTTTTTCTTTTATTTTTTAACAGACGTGAGTACATTAATTTCCCAGGTTTTCCAGCTTTATATTCTAACCAGCAGACAAAACTGGGAGGTGGAAATCAAGCAAGCAGCACTTTGCTGTGAACCCCCCACGTGAATCTGGAGCGCAGGCCAGCTGGTGTGTTTGTGTTGTACATATTTAATAACAGGCTGTAAGTGTGTGAGGCAAGGTTCAGGCTCAGAATAACATTACAGGAATGTAGCATCTGTCTGACATCCGGGCTTGGACAAGGATCAAATGAGGAAAGTATGTCAGAATTTCTCTCGCTCAGCATCTCTGTGCTTTATAAAGATAAACTACCAGAAATCTGTGCTTTTCCATAGATACAGAGGTTATATAATAGTGCTGTTACATTTTCTGTGGAGGGCTTGAGGTGTAAGCACGTTTCCTCTGAACCACTTTAACAAACGAGTGACTTGGCCGATGAATTTTTAATTCTCTAGGCTATAATAAATGGGGAGCGGGGGGCAGGAAGCAGTGATTGATTACCTGCGATATTGTGCAGTTACCGGGGGAGGACGGAATGAGTATTTGGGACAGAGCTACCTTCAGGCATGCAGCTTTTGTAACAGTTCCTGCTGTCGCCTTGCCTCTTTTACCCAAAAGAACAGCTTCCCTTCCTTCTCTAAAGCCACGGCCAGATCTTTGCTGTGTGGTACCTGCTGCTCGCTGGGACCCCGTCTCCTGGCACCAGCAACCAGTGAGACAGGCTGTTTGTGGTCTATGTTGGTAGCTGGTGATGGCAAACTCTTTGTTCAGCTCAGTCCCCAGAGGAGACCCCCGGCGGAGCGCGGACGTCTGCTTGCACGGACTCGAGCGGTAGCCTCGGTTCTCATATGCCATGACAGAAACGTGTACTGGGTCTTGGGGAGAGCGGTGGGCCTTCCACCTGATGGAAATTTGACCCTACCGGTGCTAACGGGACTATCCACCACGGCTGCAAGTCCTATGTGAGTCCCTCTCTGACATGCTTGGGGTAATTCTGACTGTGCTTTCCTCTAGGAGGACTTTCGGAATAAAGTTGAAGATTACATTAAGCGCTATGCGAGATGATGAAGGGAGATGGATAGCAGGACCATGGCTTCCACACTAGAGTTGTCCTTAACTTCAACAACAACAAAACCAGCCCGGATTGTACTAGTCCTGTGTCCATGTTGTACTGAAGAAGAAAACTAACTTCATAACTTGTCCATGTTAAAAGAAGAGTTCAGCATAAATACAGCAAGAAATTGTGTATGTTGGTTGAAAAAGTTGTTTGCTTACTTTTAAAAATGTTTACTCTTCTGAACTGTACTGTATATCCTGTTGATGAGATATGCTTGAGAAGTTAAAAGAAATCACTATTGAAATCATAATTACACCTTTTTTTAACTCTTGCCTAGTTTGGAGGGGGGAAGGAAAAAGAAAAACAACCACCAGAAAAGGTGGTGTGGTTTTGGAACGCTTCAAGTTGGCAATAAAATGGTCTCCTGTGAACCAAATCACAATACTGTTGCCTTTGATGAGCAGAAACAATACAAGCTTCTTCCAAAAGTCATTCAAGTAAGGCTTAGAGCTTGCCAGAATGCAAGTGCTAAATGGAATTCTACTTCTGGTATTGAAATTCTTGATGATATTTAATATAAGTACGTTTTTGTCACACGTTTGGAATTTTTACACTGTTATTTTCGGCTCCTGTTTGGCCTACAGGTTTGTTTTTTTGTTTGTTGTGTGAAGTAGTTAAAAGAAATACAGGCTAATCTGTAACTTAAGTAAATGTGTAGTATTAGTAAAATTATATATATATTATATATATTATATATTTCTGTGAAAATTTAATGAAAGGGAGATTTTTTTTTTTTAAGAAATCTGCCTTTGGCTTTCCAATCTGGTTGTGGCGAGGGAGGTTCATCAGACGCCGTTCCATCTGATGAAAGTAAATTCAAGCACCGTTACCTGGAGAACACCTAATTGTGTTCTTCAAACTTCTGCACTGCAAGTGAATGACTAATAACGCAGCCAAGAATAATAATGCACTGCACCCTCTTTTAAACACTTGTGCGCGCCTGGCTTTTTTGGTAATTTGAAAAGATAGGACGCTATAATTGCCTTTTCTGTAAGTAGCTGTGTATCAAACCCCTAGTATGCGCAAGCAGAGATCCTTCAGAAGAGAGTAGCATGTACCTTGGGAATCACTGCGGAGGAAACGCCGCGAGAAGTCTTCTGCCTGTTGTGTGCCGGAGCTCCCCGCTGCTCACCCGCTGACCCAGGCGATGCCGGGGCCTGCCGAGCCGGTGGGGCGTTGGCGTAGCCTCAGAGACCGAAACGCATTTCGCTCGTGGGATCACGCAGAGGAGGTGTGAGGGAACCGATTTCAGCTTTTATAAATAGATAAACCATAGAAATAAATGTTTGTGTGGTTTCATACGGAGCAAGTGTGTGTGTGTAACGCTTGGGCATTGACTGGTGGAGTTTTTTTATCCCTTCGAATGATTATGCTTCATTCTTTCCTCTGCAGACACTGAAGGGAACCAAAATTGCCTCCATCATTAGCATGGCAGAGCTGGGGTGCAAATTTTAAGCAGGGTGCAGCCTTGCTTGTTAAATTATTCCCTGCACTTTTCCCTTACAGCTTCACAGGCTCCTGTACACGTTACTGGAGGTCTAAGAAAGCAGGGCAATGAAACGCAGAGCTTGGCGTGCAGGAGGAGAGCCTTGTCGTGAGCTTCATCTTCGGATAATGTTGCCACTGTGTCTATTTATAAAAAAACATGGATCAGCGTATTACTTTAAGCAGGCAACTGCCATGAGACATTTTTGCTGCCAAAATAGTAATGTCAGGGAAGGTAAGGAATAAAACGCTTACAAAAATAGAAAGGTTGGAAAATGCATCTGGTTCTTGCTATCAAATCAGAAGGATTCTGTTATTTTCAAAGCTGAAAACGCCAAATCAGTTTGCTTTAAGGAAGATGAGTACTCTTTGCTGTAGTGGCACGCTGGTACCCTCATCACCTTCCATCCTTCAGCAAGAGGGTTCAGAGTCCCTGTTTCTTGTGCAGTCACCTGTACCTGCCTCCCTGCTCTTGCCTGGAAGGCACTGCAGGTGCAGCTGGGGCAGAGCAAACACAGGGTGCTGCTGCTGAGCGCTGGGAACGAGCTGTGTCAGGGCATGCAGCAGGCTTGGGGTACCAGCAGCCCCTGCGAGCACACAGCTAGGGCTGCAGTCACCAAAGCCCAGTGCGTTCCTGTAAAATCCCTTCGCCGTGTTTTTGCTTAACTAGAGGAGATGAGCAGGATATTCAAGCTGGGATACTGTTAAATACTGTCACAAGAAGGCTTAAGCATCAGCTTCTGCCCATCCAGACTACACAGCGGAAAAATATGACACCTCATCCTAGAAGAGCTCACAGTCCAGGGAAATAAACGGAATTATTTTTTCCTGAATGCAAAGAGCTGGCAGTTTTTAATAACACATATCTTTTTATATGTATGTATTTGTATAAATGCAACTAATTATACTCTTTCCAGCCACCCTCGATTTCCACCGCTGACCGAAGCCCTAAGCTGGGGTGCCGCCGGGGGCACGGTTGACCACACGTGGCCAAAATGCTCCTACGGAACTGTCACGGGGAGCTCATCCCCATCCTGCACCCCTACAGGCCCCCTGCGATGGTGGAAGGCGGACTATCCTATATGTCCCCAAAGCGTCACCTTCCCCTGCGGCCGGTCAGTGGCTGGAGGCTGGCCAGCATGTGCAGGAATCGGCTTCTGTAACTCCCGTGCAATTTTTGGAACAACCTGCTGCTTCTTCCTTGCAGTTTTTTTTCTTTTTTTTTTAATATCTTTTTATCCAAGGCAGTAGCTGTCTTTCAGAAAGCCTCTTCAGCTCTTCCTGGCTGCAGGGCTGTCTCTGGAGCCCTGACTGCTTGCTGTCAACTAATGCTGATTTTTTAATTGTTTTTTTTAATTCTTCAACTGCTCCTTGACAAAAAAAAAAAGCCCCAAATATCAAAATGGCAAAGGAAAAAAATGCTAGTGTGTCCCAAAAGAGAGGAACAGGAGTCAGGACCAGGCAGCAGGCAGCCTGGCGTGGGCCAGGCTGGGCATCCTGCTGCCCGGCATGTGCAGGGGTTTTTGGGAAATGTGGGCCAGGGGAGACAGTGGCTGAGTCTCCCCAGGGGACCCCTTCCTGAGCCAGCAGGGCTCCGAAGCGGGTCTGGAGTGATTTGGAGCCATTGGGGATGGCGACTCATGCCAGGGTCAGGGTCCCCCCCCAATCCCAGTCCAGTCTCCCACCAAGGGACCCCACTCCTGGACCTTGCCGAAGGGGAGGACACCGACCTGCCCACCCACACTGAGGGGCCCCCCAGGGACCACGCTGCCTCGGAGGGGCAGACCCCACTCAGTCAGCCCTCCCAACCCACCCCCGGGACCCCCAGTGCCACCTCCCAGTGGGCTGGGGTCAACACTACTGAGGGGTCTCTGTGAGCACAGAGGCTCCTCCAGGGCAGCAATGAGGGGTGTCTGGGGGGCCCTCGACCTACCTGGGCACCAGCTTTCAGGGAGGGGGCAAGCGCTGAGGATTTGCACCAGGGACATTCGCACCTCATTTATTTACATATTTATTTATGTAAGTAGGAAAAGCACCTTATTCCTGTTGCTCGTTAGCCCAGTTGCCAAGGCCACTGCCGGTGTCATCAGCTCCCACCGCCAATTTGCACCCGTTGCTCCCCATCTCCGAGGCAAAACCCACGCCATGGTGGCCTCGGCCTTGCGCTGGGGGCCGGGGGAGGAGATGCCTTTCCTGGTGGGGGGGGGGAAGGAAAAAAAAAAAAAAAAGCACAAAAAACGCGAAAGCCATGATGGTTTCATCACCCGGGGTTGTACCCCGACCCACCGGCCTCATGGTTACACACACCAGCACCTCCCGATGCCGCGCCAGCACTGCGGGGCCGGCAGGATTTCAATTCTCCACCCCCTTTTCTTTCTTATTTTGTAAAAATTTTCCTCTTTTGGCAAAACGCGATGCTGTGGGGTGCCAGGAGGGAAGCAGGCGGGAAAGATACGGCAGTGCCGATGCTCCCCAGTACCCTGAGAGGGCTCCCCACCGCCGGGGCACCCGGTGGCAGCCTTGCCGGCCACCAGCATCCCATATCGCCAAGCCACCAAGTCTAAAACGATGTATTTATTTGGAAACCACCAGGCGAGCATCACGTGTGCAGTGCAGAGGGTACCGGCAAGGGAAGAGCGGTGGCGTCGCCGTCTCTGCCTGTGGGGCTTGGTAGCCCCCGGGATGCTCCTCTGCCAAGGTCTTGCCAAAAAACTGGGTTGCTTTTGGGGTGGAGGGGGGTCCCTTTGTCCCTCCCCTGCGCCGGCGGCAGGGCGTCCCTACACGATGCCCTCACTGCGTTTGCTCCTCCACACCACCAGCGCCGTCATCAGCAGGGTGACGAGGACAGGCAGCAGGATGAAGGGGCAGAGGATGCTGTTCGGGGGGTCGTGCAGTGCCCGGCCAGAGGGGGAGCAGTTCCTGAAGTACTGCTTGTGGACAGCCACGAAGAACTCATCCACCAGCCGGTTGGGCCAGTAGCAGTCGAGCCTCTCAGCGATCAGCGCCGTGCAGTTCGTCAGCTCCCCGTAGGTGCTGCAACACAGACAAGGGCGTCGGGGTGGCACTGGGGTGGCACCGGAGACCAGCACCCGGATTTTATAATATAAAATATTATATACTTTCTATTCTAGATGTGCATATTTGGTATTTGAGACTGTATTTGAGATTATGATTTGAATTTTGTAGGTGTTTTTTTGAGATTATAGGTAAAGATAGGTATAAAAATATGGGGGTTTTAATTCCCATCAGGTTTTGCCATTTTGACCACATTTTTACATGCCAACCCACAGCCAAAAACACAAGCAGTTTTCATTTTACAGAGTGAATGAAAAAGCTCACTACTTTACAGAATTAATGAAAACAGAAGTAATATTTACAGCAATAACTAGAAGCAAGGTTTCTGGGGGTTAGTTTGTGTTCATTTTTGCAGGATTTCACGGCTGGACCGGCGCTATTTGAAAATACTGGTCAGAGCCACATAACCCTCTGGCACCTTTAGACAAAGACCTTCAGGAAACCCAGCCTGAGCCACAGAGCAGCTCACCCAGCCGCCGGCCTTTGTGGCACCATCCTTTAGCTTGCGTGGGCTCAGCCAAAAGGGAACAGAAATAAGTACATCGAATTTACTTACAAGTCTCCATTTCATTTCCTAAAAGAAATAAGGCTTTTTTGAACCAACAGCATGCTTTTGAAGTTCGTGTCTCTGCAATTGGCAGTACCCTGCTTTCGAGGTCCACAGGACCACGACCCACCCCAGCGCTCACCAGCCAGGGAGTCCCTTTTTTGAGGTTTGGTTTGTTGGGGTTTTTTTTTTCAAATATTTGGAAAATGAGGAGGTGCCCTGAGCAAGAGACACCGCAAAGAGAGGACAGCCCCTGTGCTGGTCCAAACCAGCCACCCTCTGGAAGGACAGGTTTCAAATCCTACTTCCTTTAAACATGGCTATGCATTAAAAAATGGGTATGTATCATTACCCCCACCACCACCCCAATTACTCACAGCTAATCCTAGAAAAGCAGAGCTAAACAAAACCCGACTATTCAATTAAAAACCCACCTGGGGGATGAAAGCTTCCCAGCTACTTGCCGCAGCCTCTCTGCATCTCATCAGCCAGGTTTTTGGGCAGGCGGTGGCTGCCTTGCCATGGCCATCGGCACACGGCAGCGCTGGAGGGAGCCCCTGCAGAGTCCAGTGATTTAATTAACGGGGCGCCTGGAGCTACTAAAAGCAGCTTCTGCTCAGCATCCCAATGTGCAAAATTACCATTTCCCATTCATCAGCATCCTTAGGAGATCTCAGGAGCTGAAGCATCTTCGGGAACCAGACAGAAAGAGTTAACAGAGAAGAGAATAAAAGCTATTTTTAAAACTGAAGGGCCGTACAGCAGCCGGCTTAGCCCTTCCCTGGCTCCGACCGTGCTTTCGGGCTGATAAATAGCTGCTCCCATCGTTATACGTGAAGACGTGCAAGTAACCAAAGCACAATGGTGTCACCAAGCGAAAGGATAAATTGTAATTACACTTTGCACTTAGGCAGCAGCTGTATTTCAGAGCTCAGATGGGCCCGAGGAGAGAGGCCGCATGGCTACAGCCCCGCGAGCAGCATAGCGGGGCGAGGAGGTGGCTGTGGGGCTATGACCATCTGCCTAGGCATGGAATAAGGTCCTTCCATCCTGATGGGGGGTCTTGCAGCTGTGGCTTAAGATACCCTAAGTCTCCTGTCCCTTTTATTTTCATGTCCCCCGTCATTGTTAAAGCCACCCTGCTGGATGCGATCTCAGCCTCAGGAGGAGCCGGGTGGCACTGCGGGCACTGCCACCCACCGGCCCCACACACCCCCAGAGCCCAGCAGGGAGCGAGCAGGAGGAGCCTGGAGGGAAAAGCAAACATTTTCAGCAACAGCTACAAGTGTAGAAGCGACAGCCAGGGCCGCTGCGCTCTTGGCCAAGGGAAAGCAAGTCTGGATGCTCTTCAAGAGATGATTTCCTGCCCTTTGCTTACACAAAGCACTACTTGACCATGATAGTTTTATGAACAGCCAACTAAAAGCACAGCTGAACTCTCAACTGTAGCCGAGTGCTTTAATTTCTTCCACTTTATCTCATTGACCCTTGGCCATCCATCACACGAGCTGCCAATCACCGGCCGAGGCCACCCTGCCAGCCACACAGGTTCTGTGCTGCCATGTCTCACGGTGTTGAGAGAACAGTCCTGCAAGACTCCATCCATCATCTGTCCTCACAAGCAGAGCACCAAGACACATGGCATGGAGGACCTTTTCATGACCGCCAGCTGCTGTAGAGGGCTACCAAAGGGTTCCACTTGCTGGGATAGGGAGAAACCAGACCCGTTGGACCCAGGCTGCTGCTTACGATGCCCTGTCAGAAGGAACCACAACCCCACCAGAGAGAAGCAGTGTTGACACCTGGGGCTGAGTGTGCTCTTCCCTGCCACAGCGAACGTTTGTCCCATTGCAGCACCTGGTTCTCTCTCTCAGCAAGCAGAGCCATGTTACTACATTATCACCAAGCCAGCGTGGTCCCACCAGAGAATTCAGCCCGTGCTGATGGTGAAACCTCTTAGGGGAGTATTTTGCTGCCCAGTACAACTGCTCTGCCCTCTTCTTGCCACCCACCTCCTAGCCTAGGAGGGTGACGTCCCCCACCACTGAGCTCCAGGAGCTGCCGGGATGATCACGCTATTTCAGGTGTCCCGAAAGAGGTGTAATCCTCAGTCACAGACTGAAAACTCTCTTTAAAAGCCAAAAGCTTGACTCTACCTGCTCTCAGACAACCCTGCAGCTCATTTGCAAGCCTCCATCTCCCAAAATACCATCTTCTCCAGCTAAGCAAGGGCACAGACCTTCTAAAACAAAGCCTCCAAAGATGATATCCTTGCAAGCAGGAAAAAGGCATCACCAAATCTCAGCCCCGTGTCCTATGCTACAGAGGACCACAGGTCCCCCGCTGTGCCGGGGACACTACGGGGGTCAGGGTGCTGCTGCTGGCTACGGCCCCGGGAAGGGACCCTGCTGCAGCTGAAGCAAAACACGATGGCAGTGATCGACGCTGCTGCAGAAATAGAGCGGCACAGCATAATCACCGGCTCTGCCGCTGTGGCCCAGGCTGTCACCCACTGCCAGGGCAGGCAGCAGGGGGAAGAGAGGGGCCGGGTGTTTATGCAGCCCCCGGGTGCAGCCGTGACTGCCCTGGAGATGATGATGAGGACAGAAACCTCAATTGGCAGCACCAGGGGTGCCTAGGCATTGCAATGCCTGGCAAAACACTCAGATGATTTTTCTGGGGAGGACCCAAGAGACCTGAATGCCACCGACTGCCACCAACCCCGAATCAGACTTGAGGTGGGGTGTGCAGAGAAATACCCACGCTCTGCATCCTCTCTTCCCTCGCCCCACAGTCCAGGGCTGGCTGCCCTCTAAAACCAGCTGAGCAGGGCCTCGTGGCCATTACTGAGAGCGGGGGGATTAACCACAGGGCAGATCCCTGGCTGGGCTTCCAACAAGCTCTGCGATGGCTCAGTCCAGTTGGAGTAAATAAGGAGGTAGAGAAGCCACCTGGACCTGCACTGAGGCACGTCCCTGCGGCTTTGCAGAGCAGCCAGAGGATCTATAGATGTGACATCTAAGGATGGTTGTCTCTGACTTCCTAACCTGCCTGGGAGCAAGAGGTAACTGAAGGAGCGGCTGTTTTTAATGCTGTTTGGCAGGGGCTATGAATGGCTGGCGCAGCCCAAAGCTACGTGACACATGCTATTCACGACAGCTGAAAGCCGGGCAAAACCTGGCTGGCAACGGAGGAGTTGTTTGTTAGTTAAGAGGATATTTGGAATTAGAGGATGCGACAAAAGCCCTTCCATCGAGCACCCCATGGGAAGATATTTGAAATCTCTCCTTGCCTCTCGCAAGGGCCGTCCAGTTGAACATGCAGAAAAAATCCTGGTCAAAGCACTCACGCTGGTCCTGCTTCCCCCATCATCCCCCACAGCCCAGCGAGTGCTCCCCTGGGAACAGCAGCTCCCAGGGGCTCGCCTGCGCTTTGAGATGGAGGGACAGAGGGATGCCGGCTGGAGGAGCGCTGAGCATGGAGAGCATCCTGAGCTCCCCGTGACGGTCAGTGTGTCCCCAGTGAGCACTAGACGGGGGGAGAAGCGCCACCTCCTCCTGCCTGCCTCGCCCCCCTCCCCGTTTTGCCTTAAATACCAGTATCTTAATTTAAAATCCTTAAAAATGCCTTAAAAGATTAGCTTTATTTACTAAAAAAAATATTAAAAATTGTGGTTTTTGAGCTGATGTAGGATAACACCAGGAACAGGACAGGTTTTCCCAAGCCATCCCACCACTGCAGGCTGCGGGCAGGAAGACAGGCAGCCTGTCCTGAAAAGTACGGCTTTGCTTAATTCTAAATATTTTTTTCCCTATCCAATGTGAACTGCAATTAAAACTGTTTTCTTGTCGCCATGGAAACGGTTTGGGTTTAAAGGATGCTGCGGCAGGAGAAGGCTGAGCGGCACAGGGACGACGTGGGGACGAACACCCGCGGGCAGGACAGGGACGCTAGTGGGAAGCAATCGCGGACTGATTTGTGGTCTGACGGGATCCGATCTTTACACCACTGCAAATCCTAAGCAATGCCTCTGGTTTTTTACCACTGCAACTGAGACTGGAATTTGATCTGCCATTTATTCCTCGCCAGCGCCGTGGTGCGGATGGTGTTACACTACGGATAACCGGTTAGGGTTCACAGGATCACCAGCTCCCTCTTTTTGCCACGAGTATTGGGATTTTTTCCTATCCTCCCTTCAGAAGGAAGGGAGAATTCCGAATTCCGAATTCCTCGCTTCAGAAGGAGAAAAAAACCAAACAACCAAAACACCACAAGGCTTGCCTTTTGCTTTGTAAATTAAAAGGAAAAATTGATTCCTTCCTCTGCAAGGCTGCAGGGCGAGCCTGGAGACATGGTAAAGGGGTATCCAGAAGGGACCTGGAAACCTGAAGATAAATAAGTAGATAATGAGATAATAAGATAATGGATCAATCTGTTGTCTATAAGATAATGGCTAAATAACCTGAAGACAGGCTGTGAGTGTATTCACAGCTGTGAGAGCAGCCCCACGCAGCGGTAGGAGTGGGGCAGGGTACCAGGCGTGCTGGGAGCTGGCAGCATCGGCACATTTCTGGACCTGGCTGCAGCTGTCAGACCAGCAGGCGGAACACCACGCCGGTGAGCTCCTTCCCCACAGGATGCCCATGGCGATGGGAAAGCATTCCCCAGAGATTTTTAAGTGTGCCACAGGGCGGATATATTTGGGATGAAGGCGCCCGGCTTGGCTGGAGTGACACCCGCAGCTGCGGAACTGCTCAGCACAGCAAGTGTTCTCCCGTCTTGCTTTGCTGCTGCCCGATGCACCAACGCTGTGCAAAAACCGCCGTGCCAAGCCGTCCCCCGGCCACAGCCCACTGGTGAGCTAAAACTGTTCAGGAAAAATATCTACAAGTCATCGGGTCCTGCTGATGCATTCGTGGGTGAGCAGCCGGCAGCCCAACCCCTCCAGCACCGCCGGCTCCGCCAGCAGTGCTCTGCCTCCCCAAAATAGCTGCCCCAAGGGAGACCACAGCTAATCCCTCGGCTCAATCGCCATGCCAATGAAGCTGGACCCGGAATCAAAATAGCTAAGTTCATCTTTGGGATAATTGGTCATGCACAGCTGAGGTCCCAGTCAAAGCAGCTCAGCCACCACCATGAAGCAGAGGAGACCACGATGCAGCTCCAGCTTTAAATAACAGGGTGACTGCAAGCCCTGGAAAACAAAACACCATGGTGCTTGGTCTAAATTGCTCTCAGGCCAGGGATCCATGGGACAACGCCGTGGAGGGGCTGGAGAGACCAGCTTACACCATGTGAGCGGTAGGTGGGCAGCTGACCCAGCAGGCATCGGCACGCACAGCTCCAGCAGGAGCATCTGAGGCCACACCGGATCGCTCATCCTTTGGGGAGGAAGAGAGGGAAGGAAACGAGATCACCCAAGGGAGCAGAGATCACCTCTCAGAGCAGTCCTTCCTTCCCCAGGGACAGCGTTCATGGCCAACTTCTGGAATGACTTATTTTATTAAAAACTACCTGGCATCCCATTCCTGAAGCGTGTAATGGCTCACACAGATTCCCCTGGTACACGATTTTGCATATCAAATCCCATCAACTTTCCCCAAATAAGCACAGCTAAGAAAGCCAGCAGAGCTCAACCGTGTTGGACTGACCTTCTCAGAGAGCTGGTGCTTGTTCTCATGGTCCAAGCCCAACCTCTGCAAACACTCCTGGTCCAAAGAGACCCCTCCGTTACATCTGAACGCAGCGGTACCAGAGATGCAAGAGCTCGGTTAATGCTTCTGAGGGTAAGACGGGAGAATAATCTGCAGTCTATAAATATGGCCAATAAACCACAATTACAAACTCTGCTGAGACAATTCATTTATCCAGATATTCCCATCATGTCATTCTCAATTGAGCAGTAAATGATGGGCCTAACGGGCAATTCTCCGCTAAATGCCGCATACGAGAAATCACAGCTCCAAACTCGATGCTGCTGAGGGTACAGGACCTGTCAGAGGCAAAAACTTCAAATATTTCTCATTCTCATTTTGGACAGGTTTCAAGCATCAAAATTTCTTGGTTTGGGGGAAGATATGGAAAGGAGATGAGGCTCTAGGCAGGTGTTTTATTTCCCTTTCTTCATCTCACACCTGGTGGAAGTCAAGTCCTTCCCCCTAAAGGCAGAGGGGCAAAAAAGCCTATGCCACTCCCTGCCCACTGCTGCTGGGGCATCTCCTAACAGTACTTTTTCTCCTAAAAGGGGATGGTGAGTCCCATGCGTACGCAGGGAGCAGGGGTGCTGAGCGAGGTGGCGACCCAAAACCCATTTCCTTGCAGAGCAGCTTATTTACAGCAGTAGCTGAGCTGTTTCTACCTGATTTTCCCAGTGTCCTGAAGGCACAGAAGGATCAAAGGAATGTCATCTCTTAAATAACCCGAGCCTTGTGTTTGCACAGAGCAAATGGACACAATCAAATTAAACACTGCAAGTTTATCAACATTTCCTCCAAGTGCCTCAAGGATAACAAGTTTAGTAGAAGCTATTTAGAAGAAAAACAGGATGTCGGAGATAAAGAACAAACTCTTTAATACACCTCTGCTTCCTGTGCAATGGCTTTGCCGAAGGTCTGGAGGAGGAGATGGATTGCATCTCATCAAGCTTGCAGATAGCACCAAACCAGGACCAAAAGCAAAGTCCTGCCCCTGGGACACACTCAGCCCCTGCATGGGGACAGCCTGGGTTGGGGACAGCTCTGCTGGCATGGCCCCAGGGGTGAGAGCTCACCCCCAGCACAGCCAGGAGACCCAGGGAGGTGGTTATCCCCTCTCCTGCCACTCACCACATCTGGATGCTGCCTCCAAAGGTGTCAATAGAGGGGAATAGGTCCTGTGGAGACCCCCAAGGCAGCCGGGGGCCGGAGCAATGGCAGCAGCCCTGGACATTTTTGAGGACCAGATGAGGTTTCTCAGAACCAGAAACCCTCCCACCACCTTTCCACTCTCTTTTCTTCCCCTCTATTTTGTCACCAGTAAAGGGGAAAGAAAACCCAAGCTGTCCTTCTCAAAAGCTATCTATATATGTCTGTTTACACACACACACATATATATTTTTTAATGTGGCACAGAAGAGGGGGGCATGAAGCGGGAAATCAACCAAAATCTTACAAAAACTCTAATTTTTTTGTGCAAAACACTCATGGCATATGGCAACATCTGCTCGCCATTTCCAAGTGGCCGCAATCCCTTGTGTCGCAAAAGCTCATCATTTTGGTCCACCGCTTCATTTTCCCCGAGAAGGGCCACGGCACAACAACGCTGTACGATGCAGAAAGCCAGCCCAGAGTTTTTATTTTCTCTTTTCAGGCCCTCACACCAACACACAGACACTCCTGACCAGTCTTTGCAACTTTACTCAAAACCATCTTGCCAGGAGAATGATTTATGCCATGGTTGGTACCAAAAAATTCATCTCTGCTGATTATAAATAGGAAAGAGCTAATTTGAAGAAAGCGTCATTCAGGTGGTTTGCAATAAAACAAACCCAAAAGAAATGCCAAAAGATCCACCCTCTGGGCCCGGTCATTCAGCCAGTTTTCAACCCACCTCGCTGTGTGCTCCACCAGCCCATACTTCACCAGCTTCTCTGTGAAGATCTTATGGGAGATGGTGTCAGAAGCCTCACTGAAGTCCAGGTAGACAATATCCACTGCTCTCCCCTCCATGCCCACCTCGTGGCCCCTCCACAAGTGAGGGGGCTGGGGAAGCCCCTTCAGATGGACCCGGCAGGGATAGAGTCGGGGCAGCATCAGCAGCAAAGAAGAGCGAAACGGCACGTTTGTTTCCCCCCACCATGAAATAAAACCCACCGCTGACCTCCCTACACCCCAAAATCAAAGATGAGCGCTGGCAGTCCCGGGACGCCAGGAAGGGAGGAGTGAGCAGAGGGACCTCACTTACTTACCCCACGGTCTCGTCCCAGTCGCACCAGAGCCGCTGCCCGATGCCCTCCATGGTGAGCTGGAACTGCTTCAGGCAGTAGTGTCGGATCATCCAGCCGTAGTCCGCCTCCTGGCACGCCGTCGCCGCGATGAAGTGATGGGCTGGAAGACAGGCGAGGGGTGAGCGGGGTTAGGCGTCACCGCGGTGGGTCATGGTGCAACGACATCCCCTTGCCCCTCACCGTGCAGTTTCCCCACAGCTTCTCATTCAGAGGGCATTGGCCAAAGCAAAGCTGGACATCAGGACAACCCCACACTCAACCAGCTTCTTCAAAACCTCCTTCTCAGGGTTTTATTTCCCTCTTCACATCCCTCTGACCCTGCAGCATCATCCTCCATTACCCTCCCAAGTATTCAATGCTAGATAAATCAATTATTCAAAATAAGTCAGGTGAAAAAATAAGTCATAAATAAGTAAGGACACAGATGTATTCTCTGCTGATCACTTGACACACACCTTTGGACTTTAAATTCCCAGTTTTTCCATTTACAAAAAGACTAAGGGTGCGGGGGAAGTTGGGGAATAACCCCACAGCTCCCAGCCAGATTCCTGCTGCTGCTGAGTGAAGGACCCCCTTAAAAATTATCTGCATCGTGCCACACTTGGAAACAAATATCCATCTCCAATGGAGCGGAGGGACAAGTGCGGTGAAATAAATCTCTGGCTGCACGCTGCTGATTTAATTCACCTCCTGGGTACGCGTCCCTGCTACATGGTGCCTGCTGGTTTGGGACCAGAGAAGGAAGAGATGCTGCTGACTTCCCTGTAAGTTTGTGCACGACTAGTGCAATGTTGCTAACAAATGGGGAGGGTAATGCTACAGGGGGAAGAGGGAGGAGGCTCGAAGGGGAAAAAAACTTTGGAGGAATGATTTACTGAGCCTGGCTATAAATAATCTCTCCCTTGGTCCCAAAGTGCCAGCCAGTGCTTTTGCAGCTCCTGGAGTACATTGCAGGCAGGCATCGCATACCAGCTCTATTTTTTGCTACGTGTGAACAACTGCGCAGAAGAGTGGGGCATTTTTATTTTTATTTATTTTTATCGTATTTTTTAACAAAACAGAATTTAGCTACTTACTTAGCGGTCTGCATATGAAAGCCATGGGACATGGCTAGCGGCTCCTGCCACAGAGGCTTGCCCTCCTTGAGTGGCCCCTCTGCAGCCCCAAATCTTCGCAGCGCTTAGGTACCAGCATCCTATGGCAACAGGTGGGAACTCGGGACCCGCTGAGTGATTTGGGTAGTGAGGGGGCCCCAGAGCCTTGGGCAGGGTTTCTGGATGGCTCCAGGGCTCCCATGCTGCCTCCCAGCACGCCAGACACTTTGGTCCGGCTCGAGATAAGACGAAGTGAGTTATCATGCCAAGGGAAGGGAGTTAAGGAGCATTAAATCCTCACCGTTGCAGTAATAAAACTGAGTTTATTGTAATTTAAAGATCTCCCCAGCTGATACGACCCAGGGGCTCACCCTACAGCACCTGCGCAACACCACCTCAGCCAGAGACAAGCCCTGCTCTGAAATGGGAAGGTTTGGGATGCTGAAGCAAAGCACTGGGCAAGGAGGAGGAGGAGGGAAGGTGCAATAATTTTACGTGAGAGCCGGACTGCAAATCTCAGTCCAGGCAGCCTCAGGGATGATTGATAGCTGGGAGGTTTTTTTATCCCCTTCCCATCCCTTCAAATTTGGATGAATGAACAAGTGACATGGCTGAGCGAGCACCAGCATCCAAGGGAGGTTCAGGTGCCACCCCGAGGGGTCACCCCCTGGTGAAGACTGTGCACTGGACTCTGAAGGACAAGCACCCTGCAAACATTATGTCCATCAGGTGGCCAGACAAACAGCTTGCAGAGAAAATGCCGCCAGCAAACACGTGGAGTGCGGAGCAGGAGAGCTGCGTAAGGGGAGAAAGGAGAGCAGGGCAGGCGAACAGATTAAAAAGCAGCCGGATGAGCAGCTTAGGGGACTGAGGAGCAAAGGAGGAAACCGAGCCAGGCAGAAATGAGCGAGACACGCAGAGCACACAGAGAAATTGAGGAAGATAAAGCCGCTTTAAGAAATTCAAGAGCGATACAGCATAATGTAAGAGAAGCAGAAGTTAACTGAGCACAGCCAGACCGCCCTTTGCCTGGCTTCGCTCCTCCCCGCTCCCAATTAGCATGGATGAGCCTAGAGACAAGTCATCACTTGTACCACAAAAACAACTAGAGATGCCCAAACATTTCCTGATGGCCATGCAGCTGCTGCTGCAGAACAGACCTAGAGGTAAACACCTTAACAGACAGCTCCACCTTGGGTGAGGAGAGCAGAAACACAAAATAAACCATGGGGATGAAGCAACTGAGAACCGCCAACTGGCTGCAATGCCTGCTTACGTAGCTGCAAGCCTTGAGTATCTGGTAGTCAGCATGAAAATGAGCCCTATTATAAAAGAAAAAGAAAAAAAAAAACCAAAACAAGTGAAAACAAAAACCCAGGGAGCTTTAAGTGCTTGCCAATCAAAGCAGCTCAAAAGACAGTGCTGGCTTGGACGTGGCTGTGGGCTGAGTTCAGGTGTGGGCAGCCAGGAGAGAGCCTGGCTTCGTCATCCCCGAGCACGTGACTCACGCTTGCACGGTGTTCCTGCATCTTGTCTCAGCTCTGAAGGTCCTTCGCAGGCACAGCACCACCTGTCTTTCCCCACCAGCAGCTCTTCACGATATTCTCCAGGAGCTCTGCTTTCCCCATGAGGACTTGCCTTCTGCAGCTGTGAACACTGCAGATGCCAACAAGGCTTGGCTTGGTAACCCCAAGGAGCGGGGCAAAGACCGTGCCCATGGAAGATGTCTCCCCCACCATATGTCCCATAACTACATGTGGGGTATGTCTGCAAATCCTTTTCTCCAGGGGACTGGGGAAACCAGACCCATCAGCCAGTGATCGAGACATTTCACAAGGACATTTGATTTTTAACATTATGAAGGGCTGCTTTGTTTTATACATCAGAGGCAAAGAGCATCCAAGAGGAGCAAGGCTCAACAGAGCCCATTGTGTAAAAGCTGCGAGGACGGAGCTGGGCACAGCAAGGCCGAAAAGTTCTTTTGTTTTCAGCTGGCCAGGAAGAATTTGCTTTAGCTTTAAATGCACATTTTAAGGTCAAAGTGAGAAGAAACTCCTGCCATGTTTCCACATGGTCCCCACCTAAACCCATGGATATTTCCCTGCTGCTTCCCAGATACCCCCAAACCCACATTTAGCGACACATCAGGCCGGGACAGGTTCAGGGTTTGTAATAACAGGGAAAAAAAGGCAGGGAGGGATTTTTCTATCTCCTGGCTCTCATCCCAGAAGGTTTTCCTTCCCTCCTCAGCCCTGCTGAAGAAGGTGGTGCAAGTAAGTCAGCTGCACGTAGCTGTAAATAACTGAGCTCTGGAGCGGTCGGGTCTCTGTACTTAGCATCCATTTGTGAAGGCAGTAAGCTGCTGCTGAATAAATGAGCTCCAAAATCCAACTGTATCAAGGCTGAGCTGCCACCAAGAGCTCCCTTTTTGCATGCTCCTGGCGCTCCCATTCCCTTGGGAAAAATGGCATCAGGAACTGTGGGAACACAATGGTCATATGAGTTGGAAAAGACCTCTAAGATCATCAAGTCCAACACCGCCATGCCCACTAAACCATGTCCTAAAGTGCCACGTCTACACATTTTTTGAACGTCTCCAGTGATGGCGTCTCCACCACTCCCCTGGGCAGCCTGTTCCAACGTTCGACCACTTTTTCAGTAAAGAAATTTTTCCTAATATCCAGTCTAAACCTCCCCTGGCGCAACTTGAGGCCATTTCCTCTCGTCCTATCAAAGTCCTCCGGGAACATCCCACTGGAGCCATGCGGTACCTCCAAAGCTTGGTCTTTAGGTGCTGCCTAGACATGGAGCAGGCGGTTATCTCCATCTTCCCATGTCTCCCCGGCCTATGCATCCTTCTAGGTGACACCACTGTGAGCTGTCCAAAATTCACCCTTGCAGCACATGTGTGTGCTGCCTTCTGCGTGCAAAGATGTCTTCTGCTGGAAGGAGACACCATGCAACGTTTATCTCGGTGCAAGGACCTGCACGACTGTTGATGAATGCCCTTCCCTGTCGAGAGGAGCGCTGATTGCCTGTTAAAAGATGTAACTTTAAGGATCCTTCATTTACCTCCTCACAGGGAACATCTGGAGAGTGGCAGTGAGGAAGTGATTGGAGGGAAGGCTTTTTCAGGCATCCCAGATCCTATTGATTGCCCTGGGATTGATGTTCTGGAGAGCCCCAGCAAAAGAACCCCCAGGGTTCAGCTTACTGAGGGTTAGCTGCAAAAAACCCAAGTCGCTCACGTATTTCAGCAGAAAAAGAGTGCTGGCCTGGAGCCGTTACAAAAATTTGGGAAAAATAACTGGACTTTCTTCTGTTGCACTTTCATAGCTGGAGTCTGGGCCAAAAGCTCTGGGCTCACAGCTCCAGAAAACAAGGTAGTGGACACCACCTCCTCCTCCTCCTCCTCTTGCCACTGCTGCAGAGCCTGCACACTTACCCCAGTGACTGTTCACCAGCAGAAAGCCCTGAGCTTTCTCTGTAAGAAAAGTTTTGCGTTTCACATCCCCATACCCTCTGTGTCATTCTTTGTTCTCCGGCCATTTTTCTCCTCAGTTTTCTGGGGCTTCTTGGGCTCAGTTTGCTGGGTCATGCAGCAAACCCCCGAGGGAGGCAGAAGCAGGGAGGACCACGGAGCCTGAGAACACATGAGCATTTCAGGCTGGCACGGCACAAGAGGTCAAAGCAATGCCAGCACTGACAGACCCGGTTCCCAGGCATCATGACGGAGGCTGTCGGCATTTTTTGCAAGTCTCACCGCCCTGGCCCTCTGCCGTTCAACCTCTGGATGCTGCCCATGATGTGTGCGTGCTGGGAATATATGGAAAGTTTGGGGCAGTGAGTGCCAAGTAAGGCAGTCTCAGTTTTGGGGAGATCCCACCAAGGTAGACTCACATGCCATATCCTTCTGGGCTTGCTGGGTTTCACCAGATGCAGCTAGGGCAGCCCCAAATCATCGTCCACATGGCTCCTGCAGATGAAGGCTCCTCGCCCAGTGCTTGGACTGTACCCCCTGTCTGCAGTCTCATCCAAGAAGGAAGCCCTTGATAGAGGCTCTTATATAGGATGGGAACTGGACACACCCTAATTTGTGAACCCTTTCAGTGGCACCCACTGGGTGCTGTTGGAGGGGCTGCCAGACCCACCCCAGCACGGCTGTAGCTCACTGATACTCAGCAAACAGGGGAGCTTGACTCCCCCAAGCCCACGACACCCCTTGATGGTGCTGGATGAAGGATGAAACTTTTTGACTGCAGAGCAGTCACCACACCATCATGGCTATGGCTGGATAGACAATTTTTTTTTGGTGGAAACCATTCAGGGCTTCATAGCAAAGAGCAGAAAATAGCCAGTTAGTTATCCATCTAAAAGCTTGGAGATCTCATTAAACGCCAAAAGATTGCAGATAATTGCAAAGTATCACAGCAGGACTGGCAATGAACAAGCCACATATAGCTAAACCCAAGCACCAGCAAAGCTCTGGGCTCAAAGAACAAACATCCCAGTATCTTCTCCCAGACTTCTTCCAAATGCTGTGACACCCCCCTCCCCCCCTGGAAATGATTAGCTCTCTCTACAAGCCTGAGATGAAAACAGTCTGTTTTCCTCTCCTTTTTGGTGTGGCTATTTGCTCTGTTTTATCGAGAACAAGCCTTGTGGTTTAAAGCCGGTTGCAAAATAATACCCAACAAAAGCTGGAAATCTTGGAGCTCATTTGCTGAGCATGCATCAAGCATTGTCCCCATCCAGCGGGATGGTAGGTACCAGCCCTGGAGGTTAAACAGGGGAAAGCCCAAACCGGGTACTGGCCAGCTGGGACTGATGCTGGGGAGGAGACGGCCGCTTGTGGCTAAATCCAAACCTGATTTTGTCCCCCTCTCTTGTGGCCAACATCCCCCAGCCATCTCAGACTCACAGCTATCCCTGCCAGGACACACCACTCACCCTGGTGACAAAACCACATGCAGTGACCACATCCCGTGTCCCCACTGGAGGTACCGCATGGCTCCAGGAGAGCGGGATTTAAGCAGGGGAGATTTTGCAGGGAAGCCTTGAAAGGCACTCTGTACACAGGGAGCTCACATTCATTAGCCTCAGGCTGCCTCCTTTTGCTTTTCAACCCTTCCCTTCATGTTGGGACCCACATTTACAAACAGACCGGCTGAGCCAGTCCTCACCAAGTGCATTTCTCAGCATCTTTGCTTTCACTCAGCAGAGCTGCCACGTCCACTGCTAATTAGTAACTCAACATAATTAAGCTCCAGTTTTCATCTTAAGCCTGGTGAGCATCTGGCACCCTTGCCAAAGGGGCTTGGGAACCCTTGGGAGCATCCCCAGGTCACATCGGAGTGAGTCCCCTCCCAGCACCCTGGTGCTCTGCCTGGATTGAAGCACAAAGCCCAGGGAAGGATCAGACCCAGCCCAAAACTTCTCAGCCAAAACACTTGAGGGAGGGCAGGGAGATGACATGGGGGCAGCAGGCAGAAGATGAGCGTGAAAAACATCCTGGTTTGCAGCCAAAAAACTGGTAATCTTGGCAGGAGCCCAGGGGGGTTGCTTTGTTGACTCAAAGCCAACAAACCAGCCCCGCTGGAGGTAGTAGATTGTTTCATGGGGGACTAAGCAAGTGCTTGTAGGACTAAAAATAAATCCACCGCTCCCAGCAGCACTCACACATAAAGGGCCGAGCTGGTCTCCAGCTCGTACCCACAAACTGCAGACGTGGGAACTGGCAGCTCTGCTGCAAACCTGCCCCGAGGACCACCTCGACCGCCTGCCTGCACCTATCCACACCTTCTCCTAAGCCTGGTTTTGTGCTCCCCAGACAGAGCCAGATTTGGCACAAGGGGCATTTCTAGCCTGCCACTTTATATGTAGCCTCTGACTCCACTCCCATGGTGGCATTAGGAAGTCAGATGTTTTCTCCAAAAAGCAGGCTGAGCCCCAACAAAGGTACACGTCTGTTGCTGGGGTCCAAACTCTGCAGCTCACCCAAGGAGCACCTTCTGCACCAGGCTCCGGAGACCCCCATGGGGTCCAGCTCCGGGTAGGGCTTAAAAACCAAACCAACACGTAACCTAGCAGGAAGCTCAGGTCCTGCACAAGAAACCTCATGCCAAGAAACATGAGAGAGAGGGTAAGTCAGTCACCCACGCCAGCTGGGGAGAAGGAGGAAGAAAAGCACAACTGAGCCCTCCAGCGTCTGGGGCTGGAACCCCCATAACCCCCAGAAGGGGCCAAATATACCAAATATAGCTGCTTTGGGCAGCTGCCAGCTCAGCGAAGGCTTCAGAGCTTGCAAATATTCCGTTGGTTCACCAGGAAAAAAATGAAGCCGGTGTTTAGCAAACGTGTGACCCCCTTTGGCTGGAGCTGGGGGACAGAAAAATGCAGATGATGGTGTTCAGGAATGACAGGGTGGCTGGCTCAACAGTATTTATTTCTCTATCAGAAAGGAGGGAGCCATCTGCTAACACCTCTGCTTGCTGACAGCCTGGGATGCGCCCCCGCAGTCAAACGAAGCCTCTGAGCCCTGGCAGGGCTATTTCTGTCCTGGTTTTGCACAGGGAATGTATTTTTAAAGCCTCTCCTCCCTGCCTGTCTGGGTCAGGCCAGGGGCACTGGCACCCACCCCGAGCTCCTGGGGCTGTCAGAGCTGTACAGTGGCTTGGGAACGGTGACATGGATGGAGGTGTCCAAACCCTGCAGGCAATCATGGGGACACAGAGACCCGTCCCCTTCTCAAGCAGCCTGCCCACCACCAGCACAGAATCATCCCATCCCATCCCCATCCCTTCCCATGAAAATTGAGCCCAACTTCTCCCCAGGCAGCTCCTCTGGTCCCCTCCTCCCTTCCAAACTTGGCAATATTTCATCTCCAGCACCCTTCCTTCTCGCTACCAGTCCACTGGAGGAGAACATCTGTGGAGGCTTTCAGTGCTTTTGGACTATCCTTGGGTCCCAACACCAGGCAGCTTCTGCCTCCCCTGCTTGCTTGTTCACTTGGCATGTTGTGACACCCTGCCTAAATCCACAGGATCTTCCTTCCCAACGTAGCCATTCAGGATGTAACTTAAGAGGGAATTCATGGGATTCAGGGGGGTTTCATGTGCTGAAAGGGAGTGGGGATTATTCAACACGCTGCTGAGTCACTGTGCGGCGAGGATTTCGGAGGCAGAGCAAATGCTGGGAGGTGTGGGGAATATTTGCCCGTCTCCCAGCACCCAGGAAGGCCGAACCCAGGAGGTCTTGGACATGCCGCCGCTGCTCGCTTTCGAGAAGAGACGGAGTATCCCCCCCTCCCTGCCTTCCCTCCGCCCCGGGGGGGCGCTGCAGATGGAGCAGCAGAAGGAAACTACCCGGTTCCTACTTAAACGGAGTGGTCTGTAAGCACAGCACGGACACGGTTACAAAGCACAGCCAGAGCTCCCCAGAGAGGTCTGCGGATGGAGGGCTCACCCCATATTCTACCTGTCTGACAGCTGCATCACCGTGAAGCCACAAAAGCTTTCAAAGGACTTGAGGACTTGGGAAACTTGGATGGGAGAGAATTCACTCAGGCTGGGGGTGGAAAAAGCCTTACAGCAGAGAAAAAATGTTAAATAAAGAGAGACGGGACTAGGAAAGCTCCATTTTAGGAAATCAGATAGTCCCCTGAAAAACACGCATGTGGTTGTGGCTTTGCTCGTGCCGCTTTGGGGAGCGAGCTACAGGCGCTGCAGTCCCGCGGCAGAGCATCGCTGCGGGACAAGCTCTGTGCCCTGCATCTCCCTCCATCTGGGCTTGCTCAAGAAAACAGCCTCCCCCAACCCTGAATAAATACTTGCTGGCCAATTCCATTAAATCCCAGCAAAATGAGACCACCGTGGTGGGAGGTGCCATGGCATAAAGGCACAAGCAGCGGCGAGGGTCAGCATAAAACCTTGCTGGCTTGGGAGAGCGCACATACCTGAATGCCGAATTGGTAGAGAAAGTCGGTCCCTGCTTGGCCAGGCTGGGGACGGTGCCCTGTTAGGGACCTGGCCACACAGAAAGCTCGGGCAGCAGACACCCTCCAAAGAGGCCAGAGCCTTCTACATCTTGGGGAATGAAGCGCAACACGTGGTGGGTGTGAAGAGAGTGCTGTGGTCCTGCCAGCACCATCCCACTGCTGCTTCCAGAGAAGCATCCCCAGAAGTCTCATTTTTTGGGGGGCCGTGGCCCGGATGAGCACGGGAACAGAGCCAGCGCAAGGGCTGTGCCTTGCAAAAGCCAGGCTGGAGGCAGCGCGATGATGCTCCAGAAACACTTTTGGGGATAAGCATCACCAGGCATGAAGACTTACGGTAAAAGGCAGTAACAGGAGAAGGTCAAACGGAAACAAACGGATCACGAATAAGCATCGCCTCCAGCTCAGCTGCACACCGGCAGCTGGACATGGCTCTCGGCACAAATGCCAGCCCAGCAACCGCCCAGCCAGCCCTGTACCGGCACGCTGCACTTCCCTGTCCCCTCATCATATCGGCAAATAGGGCATGCAACACGAAAGCGCTACTGTTGACTACATCCCTACCTATTTTTTCAGCAGCCCGATGGTCTTTCGATAAACGCAGCATCTACGACTTGCTCTGAAGCAATATCGGGCACCATGTTTCTACCACAGCACGTTGCACCCAAGCACTGCAACTGCTTTCCCCCGGCCGCAGTGAGAGGGGAGCGGAGCAGTGCCGGTCCCCACGCGCTGCAGCCAGCACCCGGATCCTGCCGGCCCGGCCCGGCTCTGTGGCCCCACAACGCTCCACTGCGCCCAGCAATCAGCTCCATAGCTAGGTCCCTAATTAAAGATGTTTTGTGAGCGGCAGGCTAACGAAGCCAGACAGTACACGGGTCAGGAGTCCTTTGCCCTCATCTCTCTTCCCAGCGTGACACCTCCTCGCCGCATCCTGGCTCTCGCTGCCTGCCAAAGGGACCACACAATAATGGAGATTTCCCTGCCCGTCCCCGCGGGGACCTGCGCCTGCCCTGGCTGCCGCAGTAGATGCTTTCCCACGGGACAAGGGACCCAGCCTGAAACACCTTTCGGAGATGCCCATGCTTCTCCGCAGGCATTGGGGTGTCCTGCTAAGCAGAGACGGGGTCCTCTGCACCCAGGGTGGCAGCTCTGCAAGGAGGAAAGCAATTTGGGAGACTGAAATGAGAACCGCTACGGCCTTCAGCCTGCCCACACGGGAGTTCATCTGCCTACCTCTGCCGATAACGCTGCTCATCGCCTGCCTGGCATCCGTGCGGCAGAGCTCCTGCCTTGCCGTTCCCGCTGCCCACGGGTGACCCGTGACACCCTGCCCCAACTCACAGCCCTGCCTGAGTGGGAACCCCGACCACCAATTAACAAAAATACCATCAAATCTGCTGGTGGAAAGTGTTCTGCCTCATCAGCTTAATGAGGCACTTGCTTTAAAAACAAACAAACAAAAAGAAAGAGCAAAAAGCCCCCAAACAGGCATTGCTTTCAGTCAGCTGGCTCCTACCTCAACTTCAACAAATAATACACTAGCAGTTATTTTTACGCAGTTTATTTTGTGCCCTCTTTTAATGCTTGTGATAACTATAAAATGATAGCAAAACCTACAACATCCTCATCCTAGCAAAAAATGAAATGACTACAAATTATCAAAGTATCAGCTAGATGGATAAATCACTACGTTCCTTCACAAGCACAATGGGATGCCAAAATTAAACCCTCGGATATATCTTCTGGGTTTCATGATGACGTTCAGCTGTATGCAAAACATCTCCTTAGTGCTGGCTGGAAAAAAGAAGCTATCTATTTATTTTGCTTTGTGTAATAAAATGAAGGGGAATAAGTGCCCCAGGAGCAGGGTCTCACTGGACAAAGTCTCCCTTTTCTACACTGAGTTAATAAATCAGATTAAAGGCATTTAGGTTCTGCATGGAAAGGGCAACTCCAGTTCTCCCAAATATGAAAGTGATTTGTTTTTTAAGGATTTGAGGGATTTAAGAAACATAGAAATGCTTTGGGATGGTGTCAGGCTTCCAAAGCACTAAATTACTTTTGTGAGTCTCTGTGCCTTACAGTATCAAGTGATTGCTTCAACAAGCCCAGAGAAAACAGTTTCCCCAGCCCCTCCAGATGGATCCCTGCCATGCTCAGGAGATGCTCAGCTAGCAGAGATACTGCTGCCTCTGTTATTCCTCTTCTAAGTGCAATATTCTATGGAACACGTCAGAAAACAGTTTTCCTGCACCTACAACACAACAGCCAAGCCCTCCCCAGATAGTTGGGTAATTTAACATTGGTCCAATACCAGTTTCCATGGCTTTTGTAAAGATGCAGAACATCTGATTAAAATTAAAATGCAAAATAAACACTGGTGCTTTGCAACACTTTGCCCAGCGCAAGAAAGTCCTGCTTAGCTGAGTCACAAGGGATACACTTTTTGCCATACAATATTACTGTTAAATAATATTAACTACTAAATACACTGAAATAGGCTGTTCAGAGAGTCAAGACCCAGTTTCTCTCCTCACCTCAGTTTCCCCACACATATCAGCGTGAGCTACAGTATGTCCTTGTTACCCGTTAGCAGCTGCCAAGCACATTTCCAGGAACAGGATTTATCTTACATGTCCCTAGACTCAATTCTGCATAGGGTAGAATGACAAATACTTTTCTTCCCCGCCACCCCTTTCCCCCCCCTTCATTTAGTAAGTAAAATAAAATCAAAACCAGCTGAGAAGGAAGGAAGGAGAATGGGAATCAAAACCCAGGCATGCTGAAAACCAGCTGCTGGCTGGCTGGAAATCAGGAGAGGGAAAAATCTGCCATGAACAGTTTGTTATAAAGAAAATTATATCCTTAATGAATAGCAGGGTCTTTTTAAAAATAACCCGCCTTGATTAAATTAATGGAGGAAAACCACAGGTTTTAGACATACACTAGAGATGCAGGATGGTACAGACTTCACTGTCTTCACCCATTCCTAGTTCGTATTGGGTCTGACCATTACCACCACCAAATACCCGCTCATCAACCTAGACGAGCTGAACCAGTGATCCCCATTTTAATTCTGCGCGCCCATCTTTTGCAAACAGCCCATACGGTTGGCAGCAGCTTCCAGGGGCTGAAGGGATGCCAGCCCCGGGAACCAGCTGCATCTCTCCTGACTACCAGGGGAGGATGGTGGTTTCCAGCATCATCATCCCAACACCTTACACTGACGTTAGACCCATGCTTTAGAGTTATTTTTAAAACATCAACAAAGCATGGGAGGCCAAAAGAGGCCAGATGTCGGCTCGGTCTCAAAGCCGGGCTGGTCTTGTTGCAGAAAACCACAGAGAAACGAGTGGCCAACCATGCTCAAGAACGTGCTAAAGGCAAACACGCTCTTCTGCCCCTCCGCCCCCAGACTATTTTTTCCTTCAGCTATTTCAGTTGATTGAGGTTATAATAAGAACAGGGGAGCTAACATCAAGGTTAAAAGTGCCCAGCGTTGGTGTGGAGACCACACGCTTCGATCCTGTTGGTTCAGGTTTCAACGGGTTTATGCGCGTTAAACGCAGATTATGCCGGTACATGGGACTATGAATCATTTTACTGGACCACCTTCGACATAAAAACCAGTCGGTTCCTAGGCAAATGTTATTCACTCAAATGGATTGCCTATAGAGAAGCACATAATAAATAAATAAATATAAAAATTAATTAGGCAGAAAACCCAAATAAATAGCTGCACGGTGCATTCATCAGGCACAGGCTGATGTGCATGTTGGTGCATTCACAGGCTGCAAAGAACAGCAGCTTGACTAAATACTTTTAATATACAGGTTCCAGACTAAAATCTGTCACTGAACCACGTGAGCAGCCCGGGAACAATTTATTTTCCTTCTTAACAGAGGATTCTCAATGCAGTTTTCTTTCCTTCCAGCTGAATAACTTGCAGAGATGGCACTTCTCTGCCACTCACTCAGACACAGAGCACTGCTGTTTTCCCAACAAATGTCACCTAAAGGATACGGGAAGCCCAGAGGGATCGCATCCCGCCCGTGGCTGAAATCCAGCGCCGCCAGAGGTTTTCACCCAGGCTGCTGCCCGTTTCCCGGCGCAGAGCCCTGCTGAGATGCTTTCCCAGAGTGGTTTTAAACCCTGAAAAGTTCAAGTTGTAGAAGTGCAGAAACGTGGGACTGGAACCATTAAGCAGGTTCATTACTGGATTTGCTGATTAAAAGCAGTGAGCTTGTAGGCAGCATCCACAGCAGCACCACGGCAGAGCAATGGCACCCTGGGCTCGGGATTCCCTTGTACTCACCTACGCACAGCAGAAATTTGCCCAGCAAACCCATTATTTTCTTATAGAAGAGAAAAAGGTATTTAGCTATGTGACCAAGCCAAAACATGCTGCATATCCCCTGTATGTGTAGTTTTTAATGCTCCCCTCCCCTGAACCCAATGCTGCACCATGGCGTTTCAGTCCTTTCTTGGTGGGAGGGTCTGTGCCGGCAAGGGCTGTGACCATGACCATCGCTTTGTGGCCAAAACCTCCACCAAACGTGCCAGCTAATACCGACAGAGCCAGACTCTGCAGCGGCGAGGGAGACAGAAGGAACTTGCTAGCGCAGAGCAGTAACTCCGGATTTCCACCCGCAGGTTTCAAAGACCTCCCTCAACTCTGTAATGACCCAGTATTGATTTCTAGCCCTTTGCAAACATGAAGGATGCCAACCCCATTTTCAGCGATTATGAGCTCTCTGACTTCATGGCATTTATATTTTCATTACCCACAACCTCCAGGGTCATTACAAATACGAGATTACAGTGTTGGTGCTTAACAGCTGTTTAACTCAACAGCATTTCAGAGTTAATAAATGCAATTCAATTTCTCAAAGTCAAGTGGCTTCCTGACCAGATAACCCAGCCTGCATCCAGCCTACCAAATCCATATGCTGTGGGTTTCTACAGGAATAGAGCTGGCACATACGGGAGTGGTATGTCAAGTTACACAGTGGAAGTAATTTCTTTTGCACTACTGACATGCTTTTCTTACAATGTATAGGAGGCCTCGAGTCCTCTCCACCTCAGGGATGCTCTGAAAGGGAGGAGGAACGTTTTACTTTATTGTCAAGGATTTATAACACAACATACTCTAAACGTTTAGGAGGATTTTCCCAGAGATGTGGTAGCCTTCAATTAGTCTTTAAAGCTAGGCTAAGTATTTTTCTAAAAGAGGCATTCGAGCTCAAATAACACACAGGCATTGCTGAGTGTGTTTTGGAGTGAAGGAAGACACAGATAATGCTAACACACTGCAAAATTCTGTGGTAGCAGTGCAGCCGTCTGTCTCGCAAAGGCTGACAGACAGAGATTTCCCTTTCTTGCTACTTTTAGTGTTAATCTTTTCTTATTACTATTATTTTTGAGTCCAGGAAATTCCAGTGATCAGCTGACTACAACCTGCAAAGCACTGATGGACAGTATTAAGGTCTAAGGTGTAATGGTTTAAGGATGGTTACAGGACAAAGGGGATATACAGGTACCCAGGTACATACAGAAAACCCAAAGCATCTCCTCTCACTGCCACCTCCTTTCCTGGAGGCATCTGCGACCAAAGTCCAAGGATGAAAGTTGCAATGGTTATATGTGGAGTTAAGGCAATTTAAACCACTACAAAGAACTCCAAAGGTTTTATTTTGCTACATTTTCTCCTGACTCCAGGGGCCCCAGCAGCTGAAGAGAGGATACAAAGGCACTTGCAATTTTGTATTTTCCAGGAGAGATCATAAATACTGCCAGTAACTGTTTTTTAAGAAAGCATAATTTTCTGTAGAATATGCAATCACAATGCTGTACAGCGTAGACAAAAGATGCAGGGAGTCAATATGATATTAATGTTTTACTGGCCTTATTTGCAATTCCCTCTTACTTCTTTCAATAACACATCTAAATGCAAAAGAAATCAAAGCAGCATGGTGCAGCACTGCGTGCCAGGAGAAACGGGCATAGGAAGCGACAGCAAACACCAGAGTGGGGAAGGTCCATCCCCGTGGGATCTCCAGCCACCCACTAGCATGTTTGTGAGAGGCACCACAGCGTCCCTGGGTATGCACGCGGGGGCACGGGCGGGATGCTGCTGGCACATCCCTGCACCACCTCCAGCAAGCACTGAGACTCTCTGCAAGCCTGCATGAGTTTTAAGAGAAATAATGGGAGTTTCCTGCTAACTCTCAGCTGCACGACCTTGACCTGGCTCCCGAGCCATAATCCTGCTTCATCCATCACCACCAGCAATAACAAGTCTCCTTGTGAAACCCAGCCCCCAGGTAACCCCCTAAACACTGAAGTAAGGCTGCCGAGTAAAGCATGGTGCTAATCATCACCACTCCCGGCAACGATGAGGGAGAGCACGGCTCATTCCCTCCTCTCTGCGCCGCCTCTGCAGGCAACCGCAGCCAAAAACCAGAAAAAGCCTAATTTTACCTCTAATGGAAGTGGTTACCTTGAGATACAGCTGGATCTCAGGCCTACTGAATGAGACAGGATTGTTTTTAGGCAGTTGATACCGTGACCATCACTGCATTTTAAGGACTCTGCAGCCAGTTGCAAAGTTACTTAAAGCATGAGTTTTAAGAGAAAGGCTTTTCTCGCATAGGAGGAAAGCTCAGCTGATCCCGCCAGGATCTGAATTCCGGCTTCAGTACAGCCGGGGGGTTATGGTGGCAGGGAGAAGGTCTGTGTCATCCTCTCGTGGCCTGGACGACATGCAAATTTGGGAGTCAACAGTTTTAGGCCGCTAGGGAAAGCTCTCCAGCTGGGCAGTATGGGTCTCACAGCTTTAGGCCGGGGGCTCGGTCCCCACCACCAAAAAGCCTGCAGAGGCCGTGGTCACAAGGCAGGGAGGATGCTCCCAACTGGCCATGCTCCAACATGAAGCAGAAATGACCACCTCAAAGGCACAACAAAGCACCACCAGCCTTAATTTTGCTCCCCCTGTTTTATTCTGGATGCCATCTGGGCATCTCAAACAATATCTATTTCTTTTGAAACAGAAAGACAGGATCCCCAGACCACTTCTGCATCCTGCTGTGTGCTGCAGCAGCAGATCACAGGTAAATGCAGCAGGAAGGAGCTGGGGCAGGACCAGGCTCAGTGAAAGCCCCTGAGCTCAGGCTGAGCTGCCTACAGAGGTAGACACATCTCCAGAAAAACAGTTCTGAGGAGGAGATCATCACAAACCACTGCCCAATGCTCCATTGTTCATAAAGCTCTCAACAATTTGCAAGGAAAGGTGCTTTAGTGACAAAAGGAAGCTGTCTGAGAGCACGTCCCAAAGCAGCAGCAGGGCTGGCGAGCCTGCAGTAAAAACGCCGACACACAGCCGTAAAACTTGTCCTCCCTACCTGCTGCCGAGGCTCTGCAACGGTGCGTGGCATGATTTACAGGAACAGAGACCATGCTCCCCACGTGAGCATTAAGACCTGGCACTGAGCAGAGGCACTCCGAGTTTGCCTGCTACCTCACTGCTTGTGTTAACAAGAACCTGGCATATCTATTAGCAGAGCTTTCCCCCCCCCCCTTTTACTTTTCCTTTTTATTTTAAAACACCTGCTTCCTCAGAAGCATCAGCAACCTCAAAATTCCACTGTGACCTCTGGACTTTCTCAGTTGTCACCTGCCATTTCAGTGCAGCCCTGTCTGTGTGCAGGGCTGTAAAGCAGAAAGAAACAAGCAAGGTTTTTTGTTGTGTGGATTTTTTTTTTTTAAAAAATAGTGCAAAAAAAAAAATTTTTTTTGCAGAAGGACGATATAACGAAAGACAAATGCATCCAGCATTCAACACCACGATTAGCTGTCATCTATCATGGTTAAGTGCCTCGCACAGAGGCAGAGGTCTTGCTGCGACCGAGCCTACTGGAGAGGGAAAAGGGCAGCCTGGAGTATCACCAGATCCCGCTCACCTCACTCTAGAAAGTTACAGTGCCCAACCAAGAGAAAGAAGGGGCAGGGAAAGGGGAAAGGGACTGGGAAAACAGAGCAGAGAGAGAAATCCTAACTAAGTAAGAATTAATGCTCGCTAGCAGCAAAATCATGCACAGGTTTCTCCACGGGACTGCTCCCTCCTCAGCCAGGGACCTGGAGCCTTTCCCCGCAACCGAGCACCGAGAATGTGCTTCATGTAACAGTGCAGCCTTCTCTTCCTTGTGAATAACTGCCAGCTAAAGCGTAGTAAATAGTTAATTACGTGGGACAGATAAGACCATTACATGCAGCACAGCTCAATGCATTATTCACCAGGGTTCGGAGGAGAAAACCAGCAGGGGAGAAGGAAAGGGAAGAAGGAGAAATCTATGCTTTCTCGAAGAGCACTTTGATTTCATGGAAGATCAGCATTAGGACGAGGGTACGCAGTTTCCCTGTTAAGTAAGCTTAAATAAACACGCTTTTTGGTATACAGAGTTCCCATACGTGATCCTTTCCGCTGCAGATACACAGGTTACAAGCACTGCACAAGTCTCTACCTGTTGCCTCTGAAATGCTAGGGACATCAAAGAAACCATGGCATGGTGCGCCTGGTGAAAATTATCAGGCAATGGAAGAACTTCCAACCCAATTTTAAGTCTGCTAAACCCAGAACAGCTGACCTCAGCTTAGAAATGCTTGCTTCAATTAGCACTTCGGGCTGCGTCCTCCCCCTGTGGCTCAGAAAGAGGAAAAAAAAGAGACTCCTAAAGCAGCCTCTTGGCAATTAATTTCTAATTTTGAAACAAATGGCAGAGGACATCTTCCAGCGTGAACATGCTTCAGTAAATCTCACCTAGCAAATAGGAAATCCCACACAAAACAGGCTGCGTCCGATAAGCAATGTCATCTGATGTATTTAGAGGCCAAGTTAGATGTTTTATTATGTCCTAGCAGTCTGGAAGGATTTCTCCTTTTAATTTCCACCTGCTTTCTGTGTTGCCAGCAAAGCCCAGCTGGAGACTTTGCAGATTTTGGCAATACACGGGTCAGTGGGCGCTGGTCAAGTCAAGGAGGAGGAGGAGGGGGAGGAAGAGGAGGGTGCTGCACACCCGTGCTCAGCTGCAGGGCTCCCCGCAGACCCTCTGCTGCTGCCCCGCATGAACGAATGCTGCAAAACGCTATAAAACACTGCAGAACGGTACAAAACGCTGCCCAGCACGTTTCCCAGGTCCTGCCCAGGTCACCGGCAAGTTTTGTTCCCGGGTGGGGAGGGGGGGCCCGGGGACGCGCACTTACCCAGCACGAAGCAGAGGAACCGCCGCGGGAGCAGGGCCATCTCCGCGCCGCTCCGCGCAGCCAGCCCGCCCGCCGCGGCCGCGGCCACGAGTGGGGCGGGATCCCGGCGCACACCGCCCCGCCCGCCACACTCCCCCGTGTTTCGCTCCTCGCGCGGATGGTTGGGCCACAGCCTTCTTCGGGAGAAGCCCCGAGGGCAAGCAGGTATCACCGCTGCCCAGGGACAGAAATCCCCTTTTTTTTGTCCTTCATGCATTTTCCTTAGCCCCCCTTCTGTCTCCACCGAAGGCATTTCTCTCTAGCCTAAGGTTAAAAACCATACCTTCCCTTTCTTTTGACAGTCTTACATAAAGGACGTAATGCACAATAAATGTTTTGTGGGGTTCTTTTTGTTTTGGGGTTTTTTTGGTGGGTTTTTTTTTTTTAACCAAGTGGAAAATCACGACTGAGTTGGTACAGCTCCACCTGCAGCTGATAACGGATTTTTTTTTTTTTTTTTTTTTTTTTTTTTTTTGCCTTGCCTTGCCTTGCCTGAACATGAGAGTGGCTGCTTGGGCTCTTCAGGAGCACATTTAAGGTTAGGAGATGCCATTAGGAGCATGTCATGCCAGCGGGCAAGGGGAGGTCATCACCCCACAAACTGGTTCGCTCACATTTTAAGTTAGCTCTCCCTTTCAAAAGGAGAAGAACAAAAGAAACAAGAGAAGTTGAATGAACTCCACAGCGTGCTAAACTTCAGCGTTTCATATTGTACCGGTTTCTGCTTTCCGGACGGAAAGGGAACAGCTTGCATGCCAGAAAGCCAGTTCTATCCTAAACTATTAATAACACCCGCCTAATTACAGAATCGAGCCTGGGGAACACAAAGGGCAGCATTCGCTGTTGTTAATCTGGTAGAGCAAAGCCTATGGCTGCTTTCATCTCGATATGAATGGGGAAGAAGCCGAGGTTGAGGCCTCAGCTGCAGCTTCAGGACCAAGTTCAAAGGCAAGGCTGGGGCTCTGAAAGCGTTACCGATGGTGGTTCTGCTAAGAGGAGAGGGAACAGGTGAGATCTGAAAAGAGCAGAACACCTACACAACTTTTTTAAGAAGTAATTTGAACCTTTATTCACAGGTAAGTAAGGCTGCTATTTTCAGCAGCCAGAATCTAGAAGAAAGTACAGCAAAGAGACACGAGACGGACAACAGCGATGTACTGTCTTGTTGTGCAGTATCACAGCATGAGCCTGTCCCTGCCAAGCAAGGATAATTCTCCTCACCCCTTGACCAGCCACCTACACCTAAGCTGGCTTTCCTTCGTTTACCAGAAGAGGATTTAAAAGCTTCTGTACAGTAATGACACACGCAAACATGAAAAGACTGGATACTCCCAGCTTTCCTCCTATTCCTCGTACCAACCCAAACCAAAAGTCTCAGGGAATATCTGCTTCCCACTCTACCAGGCCATGGGACACAAAAAAAAAAAAAAAAAAAGATTTGGAAGCCCAAGCTCTGCTTGCAGCAACAGAAGTGGAATATGAGACAACAAAAAGCCATGTTCTGGAAAAAAAATAAATAAAATTAAAATCCAGGCTTCATCCTGAACCGTGATGACTCTGCTGCAGCCGGGGATTATGGAACCGTGTCCACCAGCACTGCCAGCTCTGAAGCCTGGTTTTCTAAAATGAAGCCCTCACTGCCTCTCTGGTATTCAAAGGATACATGGAATTTCTACAGACCATTCAGAATCAGATTATCTGGAAAGCACAAGCGTGTTGGCTGTTTATTAACATCTTAGCAGCTACCACCATGCCTAAAATTAAGTGGCATGTAAGAACTGGGGGTTGTGTACTTCAGCCCAGAAAAGTCCTGCTGGTATTAGAAAAGTCTTGCTTCACTGAAGTATGATCTTTCTACCTTAGAGAAACCTGCCAAAACACTTGAACCAACTATGTAGAACAACAAAACTGGGAAGAATCATATAATATCTGCAAAAACAGAAAAACACCCCAAACTGACCTTCAGGTTATATTCTCTTGGATAACACTGCGTTATCATACAGCGATGCTACGTGAGTTTTCATTAAGAACTGCTGAAATAGATCAAACAAGAAATACAGCACCATCCCGCAACAAGCTGGAGTATAGAATTTGCAAATATCTTCTAAAGGGAGATGATGGATTCTTCACAATCAGAAAGCCATCTACTTAAAAAGAAAAAAAACAAACACAAACACAAACAAAAGCAGCAGGTAAATTTTGCATGTACACGCTCCAGCTGAAATAAAAGGAACATCAGCAGTTTTGGTACCCTAGAAAACCACTAGAAGCTATAATAATTTTGCTACGTACTGCAGAAGTACACCAGAAGTACATAGAAGAGTGAGGTTTCCTAGCTTCCAGAACCACATGAAAGAAGTGACTACAATAAAATAAAATAATCTTTATGCAAAAAATCATATCCGTCAGTCATTTTTTGTATTAATTCAATTAATTCAAAATTAAGTTATCAAACCATAATTTATGAGTATGCAGACTCTATGTACTTCTTTATGTTTCTCAAAGCACTATTTTAATTATGCTTTGATAAGATCCCCCTCCGTTGGTCTATTTTAAAATTTTTACTCTGCAGATTATTAATTTCACAGAAAGCTTCTGAGCATGGACATTTGGTACTGCTAAAATTTAAAGAAATAGACATTTTTAATGCTGTGCTGAATAACTTTCATAGCATCACAATTCCTGTTAAATGCTGCGTGCCATGAGGTTTAGAAAACAGGAAAAGGTTAAGCACGCTCTTCAGCTAAATAGGATAGCTGCTCACTAATGAGAATAAAAGGACTTTCCAGTCCCAAACCTAACTTCCCAGTCTCCTTCAAAATTAACAAATACACAAGAGCTAGAAACACTCAGATGTCCAACTCTGGGCTAAGTCAGCCAAAGAAAAAAGCAAGATTATATCATGCTTTACTTTAAAGCTGAATTTAAGTTGTTATACGTTAAATACTATGTAATACAGCTTGACATAAAAATATTATCTGTACAACTCTGGACATTTCATCAGCTTGCAAGAACATTAAGACTCTGAGGTGGCATTTCTCAGTGGACACGTGGACACTTACCCTTCGGGAACGTCTAAAGCTTTACACCTACCAGAATTAGTGTAGATGAGCTTTGAGCAGAATCATCTTTTCTTAAATGTATTACGTACTTATTTCTTACTACGGAAATAGGAGATTTTCTTTCCCCATTACTTACTAATGACTTGGCTATTTCACAGCTCCCTCATTATGAAAGTAAAAATGGTTATAGGTCATCATCTCTTTAGCAAAGCAACAGAAAAAAATACTATCTTAAGAACAATTACGACTGTAAAGCCCACACGCAATTTAAAAAAAAATACTAAAAATCACTTGACAAGGAAAGAACACCACATTTGAGGCTGTTAAAACCCTACTAATTGAAAATACTTTCAAGTGTAAGATGTTTTGTTTTTTTTGATGAGTTTATGTCCATAGCTGCAGTCCTGCGGAAGCCAGTCAGTAGATTAATATGAAGACTTTTCTTTTTTAAATCTTATTTTGATTTATAGAGGTATCTGTAAAAGCTCACAGGGCAGTGAAATGCCAAACTAGCAAACGTACCTTACAGTAGTCCTTTCAAAAGGAACTCAGCCAAACATGCATACTGGTTGAGATGCTTTCATGCTCTCCATCACTATGGGAGGTATAATCTTATGCTGTATTTAAAACCCTATCCTATGTTTCTATGTATTTAACACAATCTACAGTCAGTCTTTCTGTTCTGGCCATTGATATTACTTCCCAGAACAAGGACTGAGATGAATGACCTATAAGTATCTATTTGTATATTTAATGCATCTATGGGAGCTTTTCTAGCCCAGGCTTCTGCTTCGTCTTACAGGGCAGAACCGCTCGACTTCTATTACAGTTCCAGTAAGTAATGCACAGCAAGTTCTGGTGAAGCTAAGGCCGTGTTAGGGTTTACTGGTGCACTACAGTAACACGTGCACAGGCACCTGACCAGGAGCAGTTAGTCTAAGCAACATTCAGTGGGTACAAAAAATACTCAGAGATGTAAAACTATCAGCATCAATACTACTCATCCTGGAAGAGATGGCATCGATTAAAACCAAACCGACTCCTTGACATCCTTGAAACAGAACCTTTGAGACCAAAATCAGAGCATTGAGAATTTGGTGCAGTTTGGGGAAGAAATACTACAGCAGAATAAATATCGTACAACTGGACAGATTGTGTTTGTGGGCAAAAGTGAAGCTGGAGCACTGCTAAAAATGTGCGGGACGGGGCAGGAAACCTGGTAGTGGCACTGCTAGCGGCCCTAAAGCAAGCAGAATACCAAGCTTAGTAGGAGGCCGAAACAAGCACCAACTCAAGGATGTCTCCTACAGGAGAAAATATATATGTGTATATTTATATATACACACACATACATACACCACCACCCCCCCCCCCTTGAACTCCGGGCTGTGGTTTTAGCATGTTCAGCTTGCTGCAGCCTCCTGCAGCACCCAGTGTTGTGTCATCAAGCAAGATGTCTTTTAACATGAAAAAACTAAAAAGACATACGATCTTACTCTGTTAGATTTCTAGACCAGAACAGAATCTCATACATCAGACAAAAATCATCCATTTTTAAACCAAAATTGAACCTCTGCTGGAATGTCTTTCTGAACTGCTATACAAGGACTGGCCATTAGATGTCACCTTTGTCCAGAATATGTATGATGACGTCTTCCACTAGGTTAATCCATAAAACAGTTTGCATAACAAAACCCCCAGTATACCAAGTTTTATAGAGTGCACAGAGCTAGCAAGCTGATCTGCTTACAGATGTTCTGCAGAACAGCTAGCAATCCTTAGAAACTATTGTTTCAGTGGATTCATTCAGGTACTTCTTGCAGAGCTTTATACCAAGTTACTTACTAATCTAGTCTGGCTATACATTTTCACAAATTCAAGTGGTTTTATTTCAATGTATTTCTGTAGGCTAGAATACTCACTTATTTACATTGCTTTTCCCACCGACATCTGGGGGCTGGTTTCCTTAGAATTACAGAGGTCCTTTCCACAATAGAATTGATGGACAATCCGCTTAGGATACCTTTGTTATTCTTCCTCACCTCCAGCAAAGCATCCACAATTTTGTCCCTATAGCAATAAAAGAAAGAACTGTTTACATCACATTTCGTGCCATGCATTTAGTTACCGTGGATATTGTATCCATTACAAGTCAGGGCAGAAATGAAATCCAAATACTGTCACCTGCTAGCCTCTGGATGAATTTCTTGAAGTTTCTTCATTAATTTGGTAAAGCTGCTTAAGTTCAATGTATTAGGAGAAACAAAGGCATCATATGAATCAGTGGAGAAAGGAGCAGATGTTTTCTGCTGGAAATTTTCTCCTGTCTCCTAGAATGGCATCAAAATAAGCAAAAAAGTGAATGGGCTAAGTATTGTACAAGTAATACAATACATCTTTACTACTAATAAATATTCCTGTTATAGAACAAGAAAAAAATGACAGATACAGATTCAGATCACTAAGTTGTGCTAATACAGCCAGTCATATTATCCAATCTGTAAATTAGAACTAAAACTACTACATGCATTTACGTGTAAGCTATTCCTGCTACATTAAATTAGATACAATTTGTATTTCCCAGAGGACTAGCATGTTTAAAGTTAAATCACCAAAGGTAAGTGTCTATATTATAGTTTATGAGAGCAAGACCAGCAGTTACTAGCTCTGCCTTATCCTCCGATGACCAACCTGAGCCAACAACAACAACAACAAAAAAGTATTTATACAGACGATGTTTCTTTAGATTTATTTTTAAAACCCAGGAGTTTCCCCTCTAATATCCCCAAATCTTTCCTGTGTAAAATCACAAAACAGGAGGAAAAAACCCTCAAAATAGGAGGAAAGCAAGATGAAAAATCTAGTGCAAATGGCTAGGTTCCCAACTGGTTTAGGATTAAGAAAAAAAGATGGGAGTATCACAATTTGATGCAGGGGCAAATGATGGTGTTCTCACTCTTCTGCAGCATGCCAAAAATTTATTACTGACACATAACATGTTTTCCTATCCTAACATCATTCTATATACACCAAATGTAACATGTTATAGAACAAGAATTTTTAAGGCTTTTAATCTGCCATATAAAGGAGCCTTAGTAATAATTATTTACCTTTTGATGAACTCGAAGCAAAAAATGTACCGAATCTTCAGTAGATGATTTCAGACCAGGACCCTTTGTTTCTGAAGGTACTTTTGTAGAGCAAGAAATTTTGGAAGAAGTTATGGGACAGAGATGCATTTTCTCAGAAGCAGAGGTGGCGTCAGGTGCTTTTACAGAATTGGAGGCTGAAGTGAGTGTTTTATCTTGATCGTTTCTTTGACTGTTATCAACAGGCTGGTTTTCATGCCAAAGCTTACTTGTAAGTATTTGGGAAACCAAAGATTTGTTCTCTGATGAATTTTTTACAAGTTCAACACTTACTGGTTTTCCTTTTATTTTTTTCTTGTTCATTTCCTCTACAGCTAACTTTGCTTTAGTAGTCTCTTTAAAGGAAAGAAATGCATATCTAAGACATAAAATAAAAAAAAAAAGGAAACCAAGTAAAACACAAATTATTAATTGGTAAGAACACATGATAGTTCTCATCTTTCGAATATTAACAGTATCTCAAACTCAACAGAAGATTTCAGACTGCTTAACTTATAAGTTGAGAAGCTGTCTGGAATGACAAGTTTTTGTCAAGCTATCTCTATCTACATTAATTACTGAAACAAAATGAAAATAAATTAATGAACAACTCCCACCTCTCTCCCGTGACTCACTTACTTTGACAGCAAAAAAATCTGAAACAAGTAAAACTTATGTTAATATACCTGCAGTTACGAGAATCCACAGAGATAAGAATGTCAGAAATCTGATACTTCTGGAAATGCGATCTTAAATCATCCTACAAAATAGAAGCATATTTTGGTTGCAAATGTATAGTATGAAAGAATACAGAAAAGAGGCAAGACATTACTACTACCATGTAAATAAGAACAGGCATACCTCTGACACTGAGGAACTTAGGCCACCGACACGAATAAAAGAACACTCATTTCCACTTTCCATTATCTTCACTTCTAATAAGAAACATAAGAAAGCGAAGTGTTACTATCTATTCTTGCTTCAGTTCAAGCTAACATCTTCTCTGTAGATTTCAGAAAACATAGATAGAAAATCTTTAAAAAACCTAAAGGAATGAAGAGTACCTTGTAACAGAAAATGAGGTCATCCTGAGAAGCGGAACGGTTCAGTTTGTGGTATCTCTTTTCCCTGTGTATTTCCTGAGGTTTGAAGAGGCAGAAGAGGTACAACCAGAGAGAACACTGGTCTGAACTAACAGGTACCGGTGCTAAAGCATGGCTAGCGTACTGCGAGTCCCCACTATGGAGCACACAAGCTCTCTGCTTTCAACATACTGAGACTTCTAACCATGCCCGTTGCTGGGACCCAAGTCTCCAAACACTGACCATTCCCAGCTAACTCTTAAGAAGCCAGGATGAGGAAGGAGCAGAAAGAGGAGGAAGAGAGAAAAAGGAAGATTTCCAGCTACGGGACTGGCTGGACATTTACTAAATGGAGTTTAACTGCTGTAAGTAAAGTTTTCAAGGAAAAAGGTGGGTGAAGAGAGCTGCATATCTGCACAGGGATTCACTGCAACTCAATGACAAATAACCCAGTTAGCACCCAGTTTCCAAGTATACTTGTGCTTGCAGAAGGAACAGAATACTCAAATAATAAACAAACACCATTACTTGGTATGGCAGCTTAAAGCACAGGACCTCACCTCTTAAATCAACCATGTCTTGTTTTTCTTGTTGCTTTTTTGTTTCTTCAGCTCGTACGGAAAAATCTGCCACTGTCAAGTCCTCCTTAGCATCAAACCAATATTCATTCCCTTCTTCATTTTTCACACAGCCTTGACAGTTGAAATAAATTTCAGTGTGTTAAAATTCAGACCATGGCATGTCATATGAATGAAGATCAAATTTCTGTGCGTAAGAGCATTCCAGCTACCTACATGACTTGGTACTACGTTACAAAGAGGTGACACATACTAGTTTTCACTTCTGATTTAAGTAGCGAAATGTTCTTCCAAGATATAAAGTATACTATAGGGCTAATATGATGTTAAGAATTCCATCACAGAAAGAAAAGTTGAATATCCATATAGACTTTTTTCCAACAACTTAACTAACAAATAATGTAGTATTTGTCCTAGAAGCAGATCGCTTACCACGTTCCACGTCCTGATCTTTATGTTGTTCTCCAAATGTCTTGGAGAAAGTAGAATCACTTGGCTGACCGCCATCAGTTAAACATACAGTCTGTGGATTGTCCTACAAACATGTTTCAGTTATGTCATAGCACTTGCACCTGATTACACATTATTTTTCTGAGCTTCAGAACATTAGTTGATTAAATAGGTAAATTTTAAAAAGGTAACCTACTGATTGCCTTCAAAAACCCCCAAGTTACTTTATTTTGAAAGGGCAATCAAAATGCTGGTCACATCAGCTGCATTTGCTATTACTGGCAGAGAACCCCGGCTGGAGCCCAGAAGACTGTGATTATATTTGTGCAGATCTAAAATGAAACTCAGTATGAAGAAATGCCTACCATGTTGACAGAAATTTTCCTTTCTTGCAGTTTTGGTGCTTCAAAGTCAGCTTTTCTTGTGCCTGAAACAGAACTAAAACAGATCCAAGAATTTCATTCAAAATAGGGCACAATTTTAAATTCTACAATGATGCTGAGTACTCTGAAATATTAATTTAAATAGTTCCAAAAGCTCACAGTGAAATAAATAAAATGTGCTTAATAAATCTTAGCTTAAAATGAGAACCAAAGTTTTTTGATACCTGCATTTTGTAAAAGCATTAGTTGCAACCTGAAACATAAAGCTATATTCTAGGTTTATGTTAGATTGTTTTTCCTTTATATCTAAATGGCTTTCTGTGTGATGTTTTGATGTATGTCTTCACAATTTGAAATCGCTGTGCAATTCTTGATTAATCTTACTAATGCTTAACCAGAAATTTGAAAAAAATCTCTAGTTGTTTACCTGATGCAGTAAAAACTTATTGCCAAATTTGACTTAATCTCCACTTACATAAAATAACTGGACATGGTTCTTCAACACGCAGCACTATATGTCTGCTTGAAATACAAAGCTATTTTTCTATCATTCTTCATAACTAAATTAGAATCTTAGCAAAACACCTTCTTATATGCCTAATATCTTTGCTGGTAGAAAAGTCGCTTTGTTTTTGTGGGGTTTCTGTGGTTTTTTTGTTTGCTTGGGTTTGTTTTTAAGGCAGATAGGATTAAGATTAGAGACAAAGATTTCAGTAGTAAAAGTAAGGAACCAGGAAAATTACATGTAAATGGAAAACCTTTGCTATAAAGATAGCAAAAAAACAACCCCATAGTTTGCATATTAGAACACTAGAGAATAAAAATTTCCTTAACATAACATCACTGTACCCAAAGTGCTACAGTTTGGAGCAACAAGATGCATCCCGAAATAAAGAAATTCTAACTTTAACATCTTTTAAACTCACTTCTCATTTATTTTGAACTTTAATAAATACCATGAATGAGTACTTACTCATAGCAAAAATCCTCTCTGAACAACTGTCAAAAAAAGAAAAGATTTGTCTTAGTTTTCTGAAGAAAACAGGTTATATTAAAAACAAAAAGCAATTAAGAAATTACCTTGCATGGGACATAAGAAGAGGAGATTGAAAACAACTTCATCTCAACTGATAGCGGTGGAAGTGCATTTAAAGGTATGCCCATCTTTATTTTCATTCTCATGCTATTGTAATTCTTTTTTAGCTCTTCCAAAACCAACATAAGAGACGGACGTAATTTGGTATTTCCATTACATCTGTTAAAATGTGTACAAGAAAATAAGATCAACTTAGACAGACATTTCATTTATTTTACTGCTGCCAGTGTTGCCCAAACATTTTACAGTATTTAAAGATTCCTCTGCATCCCGCCAAACAGGAGCTCACTCCTAACAGGCACAGTAACTCTCTGGAGCCAAACTCTCTTTTCACAGCATTACTAGGTGCTCTCTTGAGCCCCCTCCTAAGCCATGGAGCAGACACTACGGTAATGAGGTGGTATAGCTATCCGTGGCACAGTAAAGCGTTCAGAGGCAGGACTTCTGGGCTGAATTCCAGGTTCGTTACAGGGCGTGTGCTCGATCATCTAGAGACTCTGCAATTGCCACCCCCTCCCTGCCTCACCTCTTAACAATCCTGCACCTCCTCTCTCTGCTTTACCTCCTCCTCCCCAGCTCCCCCTCTAAGCATCTCAACCACTCCTGAACGAATTCTCTGTACTATTCCTCCTGTACAGAAAGACATTCCTAGAAACAAACTGTTTTTTGCTGGGTCTGGGAGCACTACAGAAAATTTTAGGCTGAAAATAAAACTCGGCAGTTACGAGAATGTAAACTCTTTTGGACAACAATACTAACTATAAGCACTATTACAAGCTATGGACAGAATAAATCGGTAGTATTTAGCAATTAATGCCTTTTAACCAAGTTATCAATTTTATTTAAAGGGACATTAAAGTACATGCCTGCTAAAACATGCGTTTTCCTCCAAAGCCAGTTTGTAAATCTTCAAGCAGTGCTGATAGCACATCTGATAATGAGTGGTTAGAACCTGCAATTCTGCTTCAATGGCTCTCTGCAGTATTTTTTGACAGTAGCTTGATGCAGAATTCTTCACAGCTTGTTTGTCAAGGTGTACCGGCCTTAATAATAAGAATAATAATCATCATCATCATCTTGAAGCCCTTGAATCAAGATTTTACATTCATTATGTTTTATTTTCTAACAAGTAGCTTTCCAAAAGCTATTTTATACAATTTAAGGAAAAAAAATAAAAGACAAATGAAATCAGTTCCTCCTATCTACTACACAGAAAAAAAAATACATTTCACAGTAGCTTTTACATTATAATCAGCCTTAACTGAGAGGCGGAAGCTCCACGAGCTCAGTAATTTCCATCCAAAAAGTGTGGTTGTAAGAACAAAAAGAAACATAGCAGCTCTGTTCATCTACAGATGCACTTACTTTGTTTCCACAGTCACAGAATATTTAGGTTGGAAAGGATATCTACAGGTCTGCAGTACAAACCTCTGTTCAAAGCAGGGCTAACTTCAAAATTAGCTCAGGGTCTTATCCAGTCCAGCTCTGTTGTTGGGTTTGGGGTTTTTTTGTTTGTTTTACATCACCAGGAAAGAAGTCTGTACCACCTCTCCAATGCTGTTCCAATACTGCTCTCACTGTCAGAAACTTCTTCTTACATCCACTTAGAATTCCCCTCGCCGTAAGTGCTGGCTCTTGCCCTTTTAAAACACACCTCTGCAAAGAATTTAACTCCATCTTCTCGGTAATCCACCACCAGATTACCAAGAACTGCTGGGAGGTTCCCCAGCTCCCCAGCCTTCCCTTCTCCAGGCTGACCAAACCCAGTTCCCTCAGCTCTCCCCACACATCAGGTGCTCTACCAGCTCCCTTCACCATCTCTGTGGTCCTCCTGGTGGTCCTTTGCCCAGTCTGCTCATCTCTACAGAGACAATGCACTACAAGGCCCACAGCTGGAGATACCTTTCCAGATGCAACCTGACGAGCACCAAACTGAGAAGAATCAACACTTCACCCACTGGCTGCACTCTTGCTCATGCAGCCCCAGGATGTGGCTTCCCTTCTTCACCATACGGGAGCACTGCTGACTTAACACTCGACTTGTTCGTGGCCACTGCAGACCGAGGCTGCTTTGGTCTTTGTTCAACTTCAGGAGGTCTTCAGCTCATTCTTCTCACTTGTCCAGGTCCCTCTGAGAGGCAGCCCTACCCTCCAGCATAAGAGCTGCTGCCCAGCTGTCTTTTAGTACCATCGGTTTTGCTCAACCACAGACAACCTTTCAATCATGAAAAAAATCTTATCCAGCATCTATTCCAAACCAAGAACAATTCATGACCCACCTGTCAGTGCTTATCTTTAAATTGCTGCTCCAAAGCTCATTTTTTGATTCCCGCTGTTCCTAAACAAAAAAACATTTTAAAAAGTTACAGATTAACATTTGTATAGACAAATTCTGAGCAACTTTTAAGTTAAAAAAAAGTTCTAAATATCAAAATTGTTTGTTTGTTTGTTTTAAATACCTGAATTTGTGAACTTCTTTCAGCTGTTGCAGTATTGCCATCTGAGTGTTTTTCTGGTGTCTCAGTAAGCTGTGACCAAATTTCCTCTGTATTACCAGGACCACATGACCAGTCTGTATTGCAAGCAACATCTGCACAGGTTTCACGGCGCCATCCCACAGGTCGAGATTTGTTCATCATTGTTATCTCTGTATTAATAGCCCTGGATGAGAGACAAACCTGAGCACTGGTACTTCTGCTTGTTGTAAAGCAAGCTCTAAAATCAGAACTTGCATCAACAGCCTGGTTAACCGTAGAGTCACTGGTAACTTTTTTCAGGTTTTCATGATGCTCCAACTCCGAGATCAGACAGCTGGTATTTCCACAGGAGGATTTATCTGCAACTTCCACCCCAAAAAAGGGATTCTTGCTAGTGAGAACTGCAGAGACTGGAAACTGGTTTTCAGGATCCTTTGCAGTGCAGTCAACACGGCTGGTACCACGTGCGCACACGCCAGATTCTTCACAACTGCAGAAATCAGAGTCCCCTGCACGTTTGCAAAATTGCATGGCTACTGCAGGGGTCCTTCCCTGTGGTGACAGTAAAGGATTGTCTTGCTTCACTGAGATGCTGTGAATGTGTCTATCACTGTTTTCAGACGCTTCTTCACTTGTAGCCATTTGGGGTGGCAGCATGCCATCCCAGTCAGTCAGGGGGATGTCTTTCACCTCTCTGTTTTCTAAACTGTCACATACAAGCAGATTTGGACAGACCCTTTCTTTACTCCCACAAGAATGACTTTCAAGTATACTTCCACAAACAAGACTATGATACTCTGTTTGCTCTTCCTGATGATCACAAGCCATGCCATTGCAATCTGGCAGAGACAGAGAGTCTTGAAGCGGGCGAGGAAGCTCTGGCACAGCTGCTTCTAGGCAAGTTTGGTCACCTACGCCATACTCAGAAGCAGAACAATTTTCTGACACATCGAGATTTTGTTCCTCTGCGACTCCACTCCCTGGAGCTTCATGAACTGGATCTGTCAGCTTTAAGGTTTCGATACCTGTAGTTTCCGTTTGCCCAGAAAACTCACTTGAGCTATTCCTATCATCAAAATCTTGCTCGGGAGCACTGAGATACTCCAGCTGTGAATCTTCACCTAAATGGCTTTGTCTACAATCATCACATATGTCGCAGTTGAAGTGTGTATTGTCACGTGTCCCTCCCAACATATCAGCTTCTTTCTTGCTTTCATCTACCCGTGCATGGCAAATTCTCATTCTCTTTTTATTATACATTTCAATATCTGCATCTAAAGATGAACTGAAACATGGTAAGCTTTCCTCCGACAACTTTAATTCTGAAACATTGACAGAGCGTGCCTCGCCAAAACCAGAGTGGTTAGCTGCTGCTGCAATGTCTCTGACAAGCGTGTGCTCAGCTTCCTCAGAGTAAGAAAAAAGATGCGAGGTTTGATTGAAGGATCTCCTTTTGCTTTTAACATGGCTATTCTTTTCAAATTCCATGGTACAAACACTTAAGTCCTCCCCCTCAGAAGTAATCCACAACTCACTTCCACTGCAACCTCTCAGTCATTGGCTTGTCTCTTCCTATCAGTTTCTCACCTTAATAAAAATTAAGAGAAGTTTGACATACTCCATGGTATACAGGAGGACATTATTGTTTAAAAAAATGTTAAATTAACCACCTTATTTTTACCTCCTGCATGCTAGTATAGAAGCTAGGAATTATATGGTACATTCTCAAAGAAATCCTGAGCGCTCACGGAAGGCTGTTATAAGAATTTCCTGTTCTTGCTTGTGTGATTTCAATGGAATAAAAGCATCCTCAGAGACCAATCGATCCTATTTTCTTGCACTCCTGGACAAAGTTTCCATCCTCTTACTACTAAAGCATTTCTTGGCCAAATCATCAGAATCCCTGCTGGTACACAGTGAGCTATTTACATCGTACACTAACTTCGTGACAAGCACACAAGGTGTGTAGATGCAGGTACTGACTCTGAAAGTCAGGATGCTGGTGGTCATGGATTCAATGGCCAACCACAAACTGACCTCACATTGTTCTTGACTGCATACTGGCGTGTAAGCAGTAAGCCTATAAGCACTCTTTGCCACAGAAAGCTTACAGCTTCTTGACCCATGACCAGTATATTTACCTTAGGGAACATCCGTCAGTCCAGGAGCTGTAAAAATTTTAAAAACTACTTCAATGATTGAAAAGGTGAACTTAAGAGCTCTGTGCCTCCCAAGAACTAAAACCCCTTCAGGTGCTGGACAAGGGGAAACGGAAACACACTCCTTTTAATTCCGGGGAAAACAGGAAGAAATGGTTATCAAGCACAGAACTGTAAGAAAACCCGAGAATCTTTACAACCACAAAGTCTAAGTCTTAAAGGAAAACAGGAAGAGGGTTTCTTGGATCAGAGCGCTTCTTTTAGCGACAGAAGCTGGACAATACACCAAACCAAAGCAATACATCTCCTTTGGACTTGCAACAAACCTAGTTTCAGAGCAAACATGAATGAAAAACAGAGAAGAAACATGTAGCGACAGAAGACGCTCTTTGTGAAGCTTGTTTGTTATAAATATTTGTCAATTTTTCTCTGCCTTGCCCCAGGAGCTTATAATGAAGAGAAGGATATATACAAATATCAGACACATTTCTCAGTTACTTATGCTTTCTAAACTACTTAAATGAAACCTAACAATTTTCTGTTATAGTTACTGGTCCCTATCCAGACTATAATCTTATACAAAGCACAGCAGAATAGAGTCCTGTCTGTAACTCCTTCCCCTGCCATAACATGCAGGCCAACCAACAGGCCCATAAACTGGGTTTCACACTCTTTGAAAGACACAAGTCACTGGTTTATCCTCCAGAGGAATCTTCCAGTTTGGTGAAACGTAGGCCATAGGGAACGGAGTGAAGTACTGAAGCAAGATACAGGCTGCTGGTGGAGGCATGAGGGGAGACTGGAAACTCAGGCCTGTTTCTCGGCCGCTGCTCAGGGATTAACACACAAGTAATGCGAGCTCTGTCCACTCCAGGTATAAACAGCATGACCCAAGCCTCCTATCTGCACAGGAAGGTTTGCTGAATGGACCCCTATTGATAACTGCATGAATGCACTTCCTGACAGGGAAAAAAGGCTTGTCTCTCAAACCTGCATCCACCAATTCTTGTCTGCTAAGGATCATCATCAAAATGACATCATTTAAAAATCACTTAATAAAAATAATTTAAATCATTTAACAGAAGTCATCAATAGCAGTCAGTCACCTGGCAAAAAAAAAAAAAAAACCCTTACCATGATTTCTTACCATGAAACCTTACCATGCACTTCTACAGTTGTTTTTGTTTCAGAAACATTAGCTTTATTACACTAACTTTAACTTCATTTCCCAACTGAAGTTTTGAGCATCTACATCTGTGAAATTAAAAACCTTGCCATAACGTTACCGAAGCACATCTCAGATGTTTTTACATAAGTCACAACATATTACCGCAGAGAAGTGACTTCCCCCCTCCTCACTTTTTCCTTCAGAACAAGAAACAAGAACCACAATAGCTCTACCTACGTCCTAGATAAATAACAATAACCTTGTTGTTAATACTAATAATGACACAGCTAGAGGCTTAACAACAGCCAAGTGGGTTAAAAACGAGCACTGATATTAAAGCACAGCTTCCAGGCCACAGTGCCGAGAGCCACAGCTGAGGCCCCCGGGGGAAGCCCTCAGAGCAGCACTGTGGCCCCGCTCGCCCCCTCAGGCGGGGAGCCACGCTTACAGCGCTCACCCTGGGCAAGGCTGAGGAATCTTCTTGCTCCCTAAAAGAAGCACGCCCCTGTCCCGTCCCCTCCCCGTACCGGCGCCAAGCTGCTCCCCTCGCCTCCGCCCCACCCGGTGCGGCAACGGCCCGGCGGCGCACGCGCTCAACGGTCGCCAGCCGCCGCTCCCTGGCCGCGCTTCCAGCCCATTGGCTGCGACCTGAAGCTCTCGAGCGTCTGATTGGCCGGTGCAGCGCTTGCGCCCCTCCCTCTTCCATCGACGGCACACGCGGCCATGTCGCCTCAGCGGCGATAGCACCTTCCTCCTCCTTTTCCTTCTCCTCCCGCCTCACGGCCGGGGGCAGGTTTCCCAATGCTTTGCACTGAACGGCCAAACCGCAGCCTGCGGGGTACAGCGGCATGATTTCTGGTACAGTTATTACAATCTACCAGCAGCAGGAACGCTTCCAAGTCTGAAGGAGGGTGAAAATCCTGTGGAACAGCACCTGGTAAAATACTTGCACATTATTTTTACGTGGTTGGTTCTGGGCCATATTCCTTCCTTTAAACACAGTTCTTAATAAAGTTGTGTGCAAAACATCACTTAGCTGCCTAAAACAAACTAACGCCCAAACCTATATCATCAATTGCTTAGAGCATGTAAAATTCTAACAAGACAAACACTAACCTCCTCTACAGTATGTTGCATGTAAGTCATCTCCCTCTGGAAAGCACCCACGATCTGTCCAAGATGAACTTTAATGCTAAAATTGACACTGTTTTGATGAACCAAGTTGCCTCCTGTGGTGAAAGATTGTTCCTGTTGTGAAGGATCCTTCCAGGGAGAGTTGCTATACCTGTATGTCCACCATTTAAGTGGAGAACGAATGTGATGAGCAAGGCCATTCCAATTTCTCCTGGTGGGACACTGTCCCCCACCCCTCTCCAAGTGCACCCTGCCATTAAAAAAGTTAGTATTTGGGACTGTGTCTCACACCAGTGCCCTCAGTCACGCAAGGCCCTGCCTTCGTACATTTTACAACTGTTGTTGCTCACGTTTGTGTGTCTGCAGTAAATATATTAAAAAGGAAAATGAGCTTGTCACACAAGTATCATCCAAAAAGTCTGTATTTTCCGAGAGAACTTTACCAGTAACATCATCATGACAGACCAGTCCATAAAAACTACCCGAACAACTGACATTTTTATTGGCGAGTTCTGCTTATCTCCTAATAGATTTGATTAAAAAAAAAATTGGGTAACATTCCATTTGCAAACAATAAAATTATTTAACATTTAAAAGTAAACCAACAGATAGCAATTTTAAATACAAATTCTAGGAAAAGCCATCCTGGTTCCCCCAGGAGCTGTTCCTCGCCAGGCTGCCACCACCTCAGCTCCGCTATGAGTCAGCAAGCTGGGTACAGAGGATCTCCCATTTGGAGCTCAATTAAAAGGACCGGGGCATGTGCTATTACTACCAAAGACCTGTTGTTGTACATTCTTCACAGAAAAACATAAAACAGTTTGCAGTAAACCAACCAGTACTTTTTCTTTCTTTATTCTAAAGCTAAGTCATACTGAAAGGGCGGGGAAATGTGGCTTCAACATTCAGCTACTTTATCACACACACAGATTTCTACTAAGAGCATATCCAGGTTGAAATACACATCTGATTTCTGTCATGAGGTTAATGCTTATGGGGGGCGCGATGCAATCTACTTAGAAATAATAAAACACATCACTTCTTGATGAGAAAATTATTATTTTTAGCCTTTTGGACCAACGCATAGTTGCTAGGCTGTTCCTCCTGAATCTTGCCAGGAGAGACAGTTTTCACCGGTACCACAAATAAAAAGATGACCAGTGGCAATCACACACCTTATAATCAGTTAGTAAGATGTTGTGTTTAGGACATTTATTTGCATTCTGAAAAAAATCCTTAGTTTACCTCTTAGGCCCCAGAGGCTTTGTACACCAGAAATTACACAAGTCAACCACAGAAAATTGCAAATTGGTATCCACAGCTATTGTGAGGTATTCCACAAGAAACCTGGCTCTGCACCTGAATGTTCCTCTCAAAAAACAAAAAACAAAAAAAAAAAAGGAAAAAGAACCCAAAGCCCTAGCTGGAGTGGAAATTTCATTTAAAAGATTCCTTTAATCCCCCCATTCCACCACATTTCATCAACAAGGACATACTTATTTCCCCAGGGGCACCAAAAAACCTTCTTCATCCTTTTTCTGGAATATTAATTTCAATACTTCATTCCTAAATTTCCAGGTATGCTCAGAAGAGATGAAAAGAAAGGTGTTATTTTCTAGCCAAACCAGAAAAAACACATTCAGACACTGTTTTTGGTTTATTTAATACGTAAAGGTGCTCTAAGAAGATACCAGCGATCCCCTTAACGTTGAAAATAGCAGCGGTTTAGATTCTAAGCTCCAGTCTGTGAGGAAAAGGCTAGGGAAAGATGTGGACTGGAAAGTCTGAAGACCAAGTTAAGAAGAAATGGGTCTCCTGAGTCTGGATTTGGCTGGATAGAACCATATCTATTGAGGCAGTCAGCAGCGGCAGAAGCTTGCTCCTGTCAAGCAGGAGACGCTGCTTCATGGTGTGAGCAGGTTCCTAAGGGACTGGTCGCCTGCCTTACTCGCAAGCTTTTCTGTTGGGGCTGAAGGGGGAAGTACAGCTTTATTTCTCAGGTAACTGCTGTTCTCCTTTGAGCAGTACATTCAGAACAACTTCCAATAAACCAGAGCTGTAGTGCTAGTTGTGTATAATAAACTGCCCGCAACAGTTTTACTGGTTATGTTTTTTTTCATGAAAAGTGGAAAACCTTTGTAATGACCTTAGAAGGAAATAATTCGCTACTTCTGTACTTGTAGAAAAACCATAGGCAGTAATATTTTCTAAAGTGCTTCTTTACTTATCAGTTACTTTTTTAAAAAAGTTAGACTGGTATGTTGTAGCGGCATAGTTTCCTAGTAGTTCATGGACCAGTAGATAGTTTCTGATGTAAAAAACCCAGTACATATTTTGTTTAAGCAAATGACACTTGCTTTGACAAATGCACCCAAGTGAATGACTTCAGTGCAAAACCCACCATTTCTTAAAACACGGCTTTATGCTGGTTTATTAACATAACTTTATATCCTTTAAAAGTAGTTTACTTCAATTCCAAGAGCAAGGATTAAATAATACAAATAAAAGTTGAAAATTCAATGAAGCTATTGCCTATTTACCCTGAAATAAAACAGTCTTATGATTCACCTGGTGCAAAAATCCCTCCAGACACCTTTGTTTTATTGGCAAAGTCATTTAAGGTCACTTTTGCTTCCAAGACCATCTTTTTCCATGGTTTCCACTGAAGGAGTTCTGCTCTGTAATGGCTTGTGGTTCCACAGTGATTTGTAAATGAAAAACCTACTATGAATAACTCTACCGTAGTCTCTAAATTACAGATACTGTCATGAGAAAGTCCAAAACTTACAGTGTTTTGTTTTCTTTTTTTTTTTTTTTTAAAGTTTTCCGCAAGACACAAAATTCCAGTCCAGTTAAAGTGTTTTGTTTGAATGCCATTTTAAATGGCAGTAAATGGCTGCTGTGCCTTCTGGATGGAGAACTTAATGCGACACCCAATGGGGTTCTTACATGGTAGACAGATATTGTACTTCAAATGTACCCAAAGAAGGGTGTAGAAGGGCCCCTGCAGGCACAGCCAATTGGATCAGCTACTCTAGTTATATAGTGCAGTAGGTTTGGATCTGCGTAGAGAGAACCACAACTGGGTGGCATGTAGCAAATGTTGGGGTTGTCTGTTCTCAGAAGGCATGACACAAAGCATCCCAGACAGCAAGAGACAGAAGCATCTGCAATGTTCTTATTCTGTCAAGTAGTAGTAGCTTCCATCAAATGGTGGTGGTTATTGCTGAGACAGTAAAGCACTCCGGTTGGCTTTCATCTTCTCCAAGCGTTTTACTAGGTGACCATTGCTGACTTCAAGCTCTTCAGTTTTATCCAATGCTGAACGAAGCTGAAGGAAGGAAACAGAAAAAAACGTACAATTTTCACAGTGTTTTCCTTTCCCAAAGATAAAGTAAGGTTTGTAGTTACCAACACTAACTGGCCATGTTGCTAGAATTTCTTTACAAGATAAAGCAGTTGAAAATTCCTGTTAGCAGAGTTAAAAGTAGATGTTGTGTAACTGCCTGTGCTGTTGCTTCAAAGGCCACACACATGCACAGATATTTTCAAAGCATTGTGCTAAGAATCCAAGGTATTTACAGAATGTTGAACAAATGGCTCAGAGTTTGCCTGAACTTCAGAGGCGTGGACACTCAGAGGTGTCTGCTGGGTGACATACGCCTGCTTACTGCCTGGCTTTTATGTTTCTGGATTCTGGAACTACAGCCACAGCCATGAGTGTGGTGCCTTAGTTTTCTCTAAATCCTACCACAGGATGGGGGTAGGGAGAGAGAGGTGGACTGCACAAAGCAGTATTGATAGGCAGCATAGCAGAAGGAGTATTTAGAAAAAGCAAAGAGCCACACTGAAAAAAACAAACAACTCAAGGAGGCAGGTGTGAAAGAAGCTGACAAATGTATTTAAGCTGGTTGTAGCAGCTACTTGAAGAGAACATGAAGTATGTTAAGACAAATAAGGTCAAAATTAGGGACAGCTTGAAGATGCAGAGTTTTAAGACAGAGAAACATGGACAGAGTCTGTGGATGGACACACTACAATAACAGGCTGCAGAGATTGACACAGCAAGAAAAAACAGGCTCAATAACGATTCGCATCCATTCAGCACTCAAGTTTCAACTCTCAAGTTTCCAAATCTAGGCTGTCATTCTTGGTAAGGTGTGGCACTGTGCTTAAATAGTGAAGCACCCAAATTAACTTTACAGCAGGATTTCCAGCTTTCTACTGCTGGAATTTCTGAATCACATGTTCTAAGACAACCTGTGATTTGTATTTACAAACCCAGAATTTATAGCACCCGAAGTAGTGAGCCTTCAGGTACAAAAAAGTACCAGGACTGCAAAGTAGCAATAGGAATTCTTCAGCTTAATGAATGTCAAACCACGGGAACATTCACAGCTGCAAAGTAGCAGGCAAACCTGAGCATTTGAAGGCTGCTTCTAGAGTCAAGTTGCATAAGAAGAACTTGAGTTTGCTCCAGAGAACCAGCTCTGGTACAAAGCAAGGCACTGCAAGTCAGTTTAGGAAGAAATGGTGAAAAGGCAGTCAGAGTTCACAGTTGTGACTTTGTGACTCTTGCCCCCGTTTGAGTGCTGAGTTTGGTTAAACATTTAGAATGAGTAACTAAAACAATAAAAAAAAGTAGCTGTCTATTCTTTGCCGAGAAGCATGGTTCTCCCTCTACAGTGCACCGGACAGACAGGTCTCCCCCCACAGGTGCAGGCTGACTGCTAGTCTACGACAGTTTGCATTTAGAGTTACCTCTCTCTGTAGTTTGCGTTTCTCTGCTTTCAGTTCATCTTCTACTCTTTCAGCATTTTCAGCAGCAGTTTTGTATCGGGCTACCTGACCTTCCAGTCGTATGACCTAAGGTGAAGGCAAGTTTTCTGAATTAAAAGCTGTACCAAGAAGGTACTCTGAAGCTTCACTTTTCCACTAGTAAAGCAACACCCAGAGAGATGCTCACATTTCTAAATAAAATAAAGGCAGATTGGGGGGAGGGGCGGAATATACCAAGGAAGCCTGGCCATGGTAACTTACAGATACATATAAAAGGACTGGAGTATTTACTATGCTTCCAGCAACAAAAAAATACAGTCTATTAACTAAATTTATCTTAGCAACAGTATCGCTTGACACACTCTGGACAAGAGCAAACAGTCAAAATCAAACAGTCTTGTATAAAATCCATATATCCTATATCATGTGCCAGGAGCCATTTAAAAATTGTCAATAGCTAGGCATAAGAAAAGTATTCTGAAGAGTTCAGAAAGTGCTCTCAAGATACCCATGTCTTTGAATGTTTTTCCTTCAGTATAGATGAACAGTATGTTCTCTCTTCCCCATACATAAGTGAAAGCATTTTAGTGTTTATGACTTAAGTGCAGTAGTCCTAAAGCTCCAACACTTATTTTAACACTTATTTCTCTTATTTTAAGGGAAAATCACAGTAATCATGATTTCATTTATCGTATAATAAAATACACTTTCTCTTTCACCATGCCTGAACAAACAGAAAAAGCCAGAAACTTACATTCTGCTCCAATGCTGTTACCTCTTGCTCGGACTTTGCTAGTTTAAATTTGAGATCACTGATCTGTCTGTTGGCATCTCCTAAAAGAATTGCAGATTTATCAGAGATGTCAGAACAAGCATCAAAAGTATCCTCTAACAAGTCTGTCAAAAAATTTCCATGCTACAGGAATCTACTTGGGGCAGCGGTAGAGCAGCAAATGCCGTCTGCCAAAAAAGTTTCCTTCTACATTTCCTTCTACACTCAGTGCCCAGCAGACAGGAGCTATTCCCAGTCTTGCCCAATTCCCTTTTGACCCCTCTGAAAGCAGAATTAACCAATAAAGCTCTCCCAGGGAACGTAAGGGAGATTTCCAGTTGCAATCTTGTTCAAACAAAGGCTAATTGTTCCCTCACCTCCAGTAGAGGTACATGGCTAGCTCCCAGTTTGAAGCTCCCTTAGAACTGAAGGCTCATTTTTACTTACAGCCATCTGGTTATTGTACAGATACATTTTCTCACTCACATGCAGGACACAAAAGTTCTCTTAAAATCAAAATGTAGCTCACTTTGGAGGTCAATCATGTGCATATCTGTCCCATTTTCTAGAACTTCATCTTCTGACTCTGTATTTTCCATCTTGCCATTCTTTTGCTTTTCTTCCAGTTGTCCCTTTAATTTTTTAATCTGAAGGACATGAAATAATTAGTTGTTAAAATCAATAAGGGAAAATTGTTGCTTAATACTCAAATTCACTCAAGTATTACAAAACAAATTATATTGTTTTAAACCTAAATTCCAAAAAATCTTTTGTTACAAAATAGTTTCTTAGAAATTCTTTTGGCAAATGACTCATGATATTTTAATACCAGTGCTTATGTGTAAGTTCGGGACCAAACATAACGAGTGGCAGATGACTGTTCTGTTAGAAATACCATAAATGTTTTGTAGGCACATTCACGTAAAACATTCTTAAAACCCCAAAACTGCGTCTGGTTGTGTGTGAAGTCTCAAGGCCAAGGATATAGTCCCTAAATGAAAGCATAAAGCATCCTGCAGAGAAACAGATCAGCTAAAATTTTTTTGAATAAACTTTATATCCGCCACGGAATATCACAGTACCAGCAATAATTACTTTAATTGCTATTTACCCTTCTACTGTAATTCCTCCAGCATTTCTTTCTCAATGGCTCATTGCCCACAGACTCAGCAATCAGGAAGGCTTACTCTTGGAGATAATATTTGCTTCTACAATTTCTGGGCCATATTTGTTTTTCCCTTGGGCTTGGCCAATTTGAAGTAGTTTTTTTCAGAAATAGTCCTGGAGAAGGAGTTTTAGGTGACTAAGGACACTGAATGTGACTGGTTAGCAACACGGAACTGGGTCATATCTTTCTGCCCCTGTATCCTGAGGTAACACGCAGGAGAAATGTTTCAGTGGAGGAATAAAGTAGCAAGCAACGCTGTAAGACCTCAGCAAGAGCAACCCAGCACGTGTTCTGAAAGGCAATGGCATTGCTGTTCTATACTTCATGTTAGGGCCATTTTCTTTTTTTTTTTTAACCTCTACTATTCTTATTACAGATTTAGTAAACACATTTCAGTTTTCCTGTGATTACCTGGTCTAGTAAGGATTCTCGCTCATCAATGAGTTTTTTCAGCCTGTCTGAAAGAGAAAACTGGAAGTTGAGCGCTGATTTGATCGAGCCACACATTTCAGAGTGCATCTGCTATACGACTGAACCGTTAAGGTTAGTGAAACTAATGATGAAGTTATGCACGTACCACAGGAAATGAGGCCACAGACAGGGCTGGGAAGGGGCTGCAGCCAGGGAAGGTTATGTCATTCTCACAGAACATGCTTGTCACGGCAGTAGCAGCACCGAGCTGCATGCAAAGAGGGCTAATCTTCTACGTTAGGTTAGCATGCAAGAACTCTAGGGTCAAACGCAACTGCAACACAAAATCTCACAAATCTTTACAGTTTGACATAATAAAAATACTGCAAACACCTATAACCATAGCTAAGCACATTCTTAGCACTTTAAATCTTCACTTCTTTTAGCAACCAGCATGGGAATAACATTTTGTCTCATCTCCAGTACTATGACCAGAAAAACATTTGCCCATTTCAAATGCAGCAGTCTGGTAAACATCCTTTTCTCTTTAATCCTTCATAGTCCATTCTGCTGGTCAAACATCAAGCAGTCTAGACCAACTGTTGTGTTACACATGAACTTGGCAGTGCTACAGATCAGAACATTGATATGTGTGGCATTGATTAATGAAGTACACACTACAGAATGAGACAACTGGAAAAAACGACTAGAAGTAACCAACCAAATCACTTGTTTTTTTCCTTCCCTATTAACGGGTGCAAAATGTGAAAGCATTTTAGCAGGTACTGTATGCAACAAATCTTAACTCACAGATTTTCTTATCACTAAAATTACCTCATTAATTAACAACCTTAGTTTGTTCAGGTACACCTCAACAGAAGTACACTGGAACATAGCATTCCAATATTCTTATACTGAAGAAGAGGATATGTTGACCTCCGGCTGGTCTTAGTCCGCAAGTTTGACGTGTATGCTTATTGCAGTTTTATTTAGCTTGCCTGCCTTGACAGCAAGCGGTCACCTGTGCAAAACCAAGCCAGTGGGTGTTGAGAGCTCAACTCTACACATAAGGTCTGGCCTGTTAATTAAATGGTTAAAATCCAAAGGTCACTCAAAAAAAAGGTCTTTTTGTAAACTTAAGGAAAGCAATTGACAAGTTACAAATAAAAGGCTGGTGGACTTTTACCAGGTAAATTCTGTTGATAGACTTAAGTATTTTTTAAAAGCTTTAAAAATACCAGCACTGTAGTCCTCATGTGGTGTTAAATCCTGAACAGGCCAAAGACTTGTGGTTCACCATTTTTCTTGTTAACACACGCAGTAGAGTGAAAAAAGAGTCTGTACTGAATCAAATCATGGGGAAAACTGAAGTTTTCAAATGAAATTCCCTCTGTAGGGCAGACATGTACAGTCCATTAGCTAGTAGTAGTGTGGTACGTCATTCCCCTCCTGGGTATACAGGTTCCCGTATCTCAGCAGTCATTCTAGAGGATGAAATAAAACCTTTACCTTGGCTTCTGATGCAATACCCAAATACAGATCTTAAAGTGACTTCCCCATTCAGCAGTTCTATGCATTCATTTTGAATGTCCTCAAGTCCTAGACTTTTCTTTTTAAGCATTTGTAACACCCTCAACATTGTTACACCTGAGCATTGACATGGAAAAACAAAATAGAACAACAACAAACAAACGAACCACATTTTTATAAACTATCACAAGTAACAAAAATTTACAACTGTAAACCCCTTCAAAATAATAAAACAATTTCAACTATCTGTATGGGAAGGAAAGGAAGCATAAGATAGAAATTCTGTAAAAGATGAAACAGAAGAAAAATAAAGGTCAATGAAGAAAGCAAGGAGAGCAAACAGTAAAGGAAAGGTCAGAGATATTCAGACCTGGAAATAGAGTTGGGAGTCGCAGGTCAGAAGAGATCGAGAAATGAAGTTACTAAGAATGGGAAAGAGAACAAGGACTGATGCAGAAGGAAACCTCTAGGCCACTACAAAATTGCCCAAACTTATTGACTCCGAAGCGGCCTAATAATCCACCTTGATCCTGGAAGTAACTCGGTCACGTACACAGCTAAGTAACTTTCATTAACACAACCACTGCTGTGGGGTGAAATATGCCTCCAGTAAGGAAGCTCATCAGCTTCCCCCAACCCTTTCCCTGCAAAACCGATGTTAATATTTTGGGATGAACCTTGAAATCCAATCTCACCATCAATTCTCTCTTCCCTCATTACAGGCATCTGTGCACCCCACTGGGGCAGATGACATGCTGGCAGCAAGATTTGCAAGACCACAGAAAAAATTAGTTTGCTAAAATTGCCATTCATGTAGAAAAGTTTTCTGCATGTATAGATGAAGGTCTCTCAGGTTTCACTTATTTTAAAACCCCACACTAATACAGAAAACTTACTTTAGCTTTAACAGACATCTCTGCAGAGCCACCTTACTTTTGCATTTAGGAGGAGACATTTTTCCAACAAATCAAAGGATCTGAGGACCCCCAGAACTGTGAGCAGAAAAGAGCCACCTATTGAATTAGCACATGAAGCCGCTAATTACAAGTCTTACCTGTAAACGTCATTCTCCTTATTTCACATACAAAGATACTACAATGAATTATTAGAGCATGACATTCATCTCACTTAAATTTAACTTTGGTAACATGATTCCCAGGCTACTCACTGCATCAAATCATGGCTTTCAAACCTGAAGGAGCTTAACAGACGAGCTGGGCCCTGGGAAGGCCTGGGAAAGAGCAGGACAGACAGGGGTGGTGGTGGTTACCAGTGTCTCCTGCTATTGTACAGGCCTGTTTGTAAGTCAAATTATTCTCATTAAAAATTATTCTCAGTCAAAAATTCTCATTACCTTCATATTGCAGTTGACTCTAGGTATTTGCTAACTAGGGTGCTGCTTCAGTGGCACAGTTGACCAAACATCAGCCACAGATCCTTGACGTCTCCTCCTGCTTGGAGGGCGGCATGGGGTGGGAAGCAGCTGTTTTAAACCTGAATGATTTGCGTGATGTGCAGCCCAGCAGGTAATTTAATCCTGATGCAAATGAAAGGGGTAAACTGTACTTGGAGGGTGGGAAGACATCCCACGAAATCCCACCAGCAGCCCCAAGCTGCTGTTCAGAACAGCCTGCAAGAATCCAACTATCAGATCAATAGCAGGTTGGATAATACTCCTTCTCCAGATATATTTTGGATCGTGTGAAAAAAAACAAAACAGATATTGAGAAATGCCTGCCTTTCTTTCACAGAAGGAAGATACTGCTGGGGACAGGCTGTTGGGACAATGACGAAGCACAGGATTTAGAAGACACCAGCTTGCAATAGATTTTGAGGGGGACAGGAAGACTGTTCTTTTCCGTAATAAAGGAAATACTGACCAAGGCCTTTCACTATTACTCGCTGAATAAGGAAAAAATAAGTTTCTGCAGCTACTGCTTTTGAAAGCATTTTGGGATAGCTCTGAATTTGCAGTAATGCACAAAGCTGGGCAACAGGCTACACGTGCCACTAGGTACTGAACAGAAAACCCAGCGAGCATTTGGAGCTATGGAGCTATTCTGAAAGACAAAAGTCTTACACACAGAGTGGTGCTCACTTCAGCACACATCAGCAGGCTGTCCCTGCTCAAAACAAAATGGGTAATGTAATAGCAGCAAATACGAATCTTCATGTTAGTTCATCTCATTATTTCATGAAGTCTAACATGAAACAGAGAAAAGGCTGGTTTTGATATTTTGCTGTCTTTGAAAGTCAAAAGCAAGGAAAGGGACAAGCTAGATCTTGTCTTGTATCTGTTAGGGATGACAGGGAAAATGCCCAAAACAGTTTTCTATCATGTAACTTTACAAGAGATGCATTTTCTAGGGAATTCCTCCTGAGACACTGTTCCCTCCCTCTCTCTTACAGCACACATTTCATTCAAATGCTATCTGGCATACAGTATTTAATTTATTAAGTTTGGAATGTAACATCTATCAGTTGCCTTTATCCTCAAGATGATTTATCCCTCAATGTGCATATACTCAAGCAAAAACCAAAGAGGTAAAAGAACACCATGACCTTCTCCTCCACGGTACTTGCCCAATTCTAGAAGTCAGGAACCAGCTGCCAGCAGAGGAACCAAGCAGCTGATGTTCAAGAATGGATTTGTAGTACATCAGCTATTCTTCATTGCCTGTCCACGTTCCTGCTCCTATCCTAGTTTCACTGAGAGCTGGCCAGTTACTGTGGCATAAAAGATGGTAGATGGACAGGTAGTTAAGACTAAAGTTGTCATTACTTCTCCTTCTGTGACTTGGCTTTAAAAAGGACTTTTTACAGATACCTTGTTTTCTGAAGTGGAAAAGCTAGTTAAAAGCAGCTCACCATTAATTCCCTCAGCCATCCAGAAGGACTTTTAATAGAAACAAAGGCGTACGAAAAATACAGGAAATGCTGGCATGTGCCTAATTTAACTCAGAATTGCTTATAGATCCATCCACAAGTATAGGTGAAGCCTGGCAAGCACATTAATTATACATTTAAGTGTATTTAACATTTAAATATAAATACATTTAAAGCATTTTCAACATTAAACTATGTTTTACAGTTGCGAGTATAGCAGAGACAAATCTTTACATAAACACTGCTACATACTAAGAAGAGATGCTTTTAAAATCTATGACTTTTTACATTAGCATTTAGTGTAAACCCTTAAGAAGAACAACTGCTAATACTTACAGAAACCATACTGGAACTGTTGTAAGTTGGAGAGAAGCCACATGAAAAGAGTTACAGGTTTACAGTTACGGGTGCCATCATATATTACAGGTCCTCAAACACCAAGGCTGCCCATTCCTAGTAGGATAGCTCTTCTAGCTACGTAGCACAATGCAATAAATTTAACAAAGCAAGCTGCAGAAAAACATTTTTGAAATTATAAAATTTAAATAAATATTTATGCAGGTTTATAAAGAGTGCTCTGGACAGGCAATTTGAAGTATAAAATACGTTTATTTCAATTATATACAGCTCAGTACATTTTGATATACATCTTGACATTTTGCAGTCTGTTTGTACTCCATCAGCTTTGTAACATCAACACAAATACAGCCTTCCACAGCAACTCCCCCCCAACTTCTCAACTTGCATTCCCTTGGGATGTTCACTGCTTAAAACAACTTTAAGTGACTTTTTAATTATGCAAAACATGCTCTTCCTCCCAAGCACTAGTAACGATGCAAGAAGAAATATACCAATGGAGTCAAAGTGTTTAACTTATGCCAGCAATTCAAAGCAATCCAGCTTTTCAAAAAGGCACGGGAGCTAGTATATGGAACAGCAATTGTCTTTGGTCTGATATCTGACAAGAATTAAGACACGTTATCTTCTTTCCAGAAAGGAAAAGGAAATACTTTTTCAGAGAGAAAAACATTCCTTCAGAATCATAGTTTGCAAAAAATATAATGCAGTAAGAAAATGCAATTTTAAACAAAACTCTTCTTGGAAAAATAGATATTTTATATATTCATAGCCAGACAGTACTTGATAGCAAACCTATGCACACATTACAGTGTGTATTGACACTTTCTTCAGAAAAAATAAGACACCCATGTGAGACATGGTATAAAAGGCCTACTGTGGTGCAAAGTGCCTAGATGAAGTAAACATGTATATAAATTCCTTTCAGCAAGCTAAGACCTGTATGTTGCACTTTCTTCAAGCTGTATATTGTTCTTCTAAAATGTTTAGACTAAGCAGTGATCTAACTATATTTTGGAATATGACCATATTAGAAATACACAGAAAGTGGAATAAGAGTATCTTTTCTTTTTCCATAGTAAAAAAAAAAATAATGGTTCCTATTCCTTAATCATTCAGAAAGAAGTTTCAACATCAGATCAGTGTTGCTGATCTACTGAGTTCCTTCATGAAGCATTAATGTACTTACTGTAGATCTAATGCGCGTTAAGTACACATAAGCATGTGCCTATGTGTGCACGTAGGTCCAATGGACATAAGTATGTTCAAGACATGGATCATCTAGGCTAGAAAGTAAAGAGTTTCATCTAAAAATTCCTCAGTAGCAGTTATCCACACTAAAAGTACTGTAATTGCAAGATAGTCTGAATAGTTGATTTGTGAAGCTTGTTCTTTTGGTGATAAACTTTTAACCTGAGAAACAGCAAAACCAAACCCACGCACGATTTCTCGTGGCTAGGTACGTCAGTGAATAACTCAATACTTGCATCATTACCACTTACATAACATTGCATTATGATGAGAGTTACCTATAAAGGAAAAAACCTTAAAGAGTATTCCTAAGGTCTGATGTATTGTGCAAAGTGCATGCTTCTGTACTGGGACTGATCAAATGGCACGTAACTCGTGTAGTCTTGAGATTCTGAACTTACGATACCGTACAGTCATCTCTGGATTTACCCTTACCCCTTCTACCACCCTGCAAATCCCCCTTGCTTTCGTCCCCGTTATTGCCAGCACTTTCCAAATCCTGTTCCGAAATGTTTTTGTCTGGTATTTTTTCTACTTTATTAGCATCTGATGCTTTGATTTCATCTTCCATCACATCAGCCTTCTCATCCGTTTTCCATGACGCTTCCCCATGCAGGCACTCGGTTTCTTCAGGCTCATCTCCTTTTTCATGCGGCAAGCTGCCATCTTCAGTCAAAGCATCTTCAGTTTCTGTTCTGTCTGTTCTTTCTCCAGCTTCGTCTGTTTGGGCAGTTTTTCCGAGAGCATCATTTGCTCCATCGCTCTCTCCTTTCTGTGTATCAGCTTTTTCTCCATCACATTTTTCATCAGTTTCTAGTATCTGCTTTGACTCCTCCTCAAAGTCAAATGCATCACCATCATCTTCCGCTCTTTCCTCTGCTTGACTCTCCAATTTAAGTTCACTAACATTTTCCTCCTGCTCAGCTTTCTCTGCCAGGGAGTTATCTGCACCTTCCTCAGAAGCAAATCCACCACCATGGTGGTCTGCAAGCTCTAACTCTTGCTCATTTTTTTTCAGTGTTTCTTTATCAACTTTGTTTTCAGTAGTTATGCTAACATCCACAGTTGACAAGTCTTCAGATTCACATTCACCTTCCTCTTGTTTAACTACGTTCTGCATTTCACCCTCTAAAGGAAGATTTTTCTCTCCCACTGTATCACTTGTCGTTTCTTTACTACACTGAACTGTTTGAACTTCTACCTTTGGCTTTAAATCTTCTACCCATTCTGTCTTACTTTCCTTTCCTTTCCCAGACTCATCCCTCGTTTCCAATTCTGACTCCTTTGTTTTGTCATCTAAAAGACTCAGGTTTAAACTAGTTTCCCGAGCCGTCACCTCTTTCACAACGTCTGTGTCTGGCTCTGCCTGCTGCAGCACGCTTCCTTTTACCTCAGTAATACAGTCTACAGCCTCCACAGATGCCTTATCTTGCTCGCCTGTTCCTGCAGAATTTGAACACATCTCCAGCTCTTCTATTAATACTTCCTTCTGTCCATCCTTGTCAGCTGTAGTGTTTTCAAGTTCAATTTTATCTTGCATATTTTGTTCCTCTGATGATGCTGAAGGACTGTCCTCTGAAGAAGCTGGTTGGATGTGTGCCTGATCTCCTCCACCTTCCCTGCCACTTCTGTCTGCTGGGACACCACTTTCACATGACTCCGTCCCCTCCAAATCCACAGACTCTCTTTCCCTCATCTGACCCTGAACTGCGTTCCCAACCTCATTTTCTTCTTCAGCTCTATCACCTACTGTTCTATCAATTCTTCCATCAGTGCAGTCTTTGCTTTCAACAAGGGTTTCCTCCAAGACATTTGTAACCTTCTTTTCAGTGCTTTCTTCTGAGTGCTGGAGTCCCTCAGCATGACTCTCCCCATTTATCTCTTCACTAAGCAAGCCTGCTGCTGTCACCTCTGGTAATGCTGCCTCATTAGAAACCAACTCACAGCTCTCACTTGTAATGTCGGCTTCCCAATCCATGTCATTGTCGCTCAGGCCATGGCTAGTTTTAAGATCCTCTCCTCCTTCCTGTTCGGGTGCAGCTTTTTTCAGTTCATGCTCTGTACCTAAGTCACTAGGCATTTCCTGAGGCGTCTCAAAAATCTGATGACCTTGCAGAGAGCCCATCTCAGAGTTCTGACTTCTCCTTGCACATAAGTCATGGTGTTCAGCCTCCATACTAACAGGCTGTTGGACTGCTGTGCCTGCGGTCTCGGTCTCCTTTCTCAAGTCATCTGCATCATTGTCATCATTTGAAGAAGCACTCCCTGATACATGTTCTGTAAGGCTTTGAATTTGTTCTGCAAACCTACCATCTGGTAACATCGCTGGTGACAGGGCATCATGTTCTTCAACCATTTTTTCTGCCTTTGCATCTCCATCAGCATGCAATGTCTGTACTTCCTGCTCCTCAGACTCCTCTCTGTGTTCCTCACGCTCAGTATTCTGCAAGATTTCTCTTTTCCCCACATCCTCCAAAATCTCATTTTTCATGTCCACTTCATTGGCTTTGCCTAAAAGACCATTGAGAAAGTTGAAGGGACCACACCACAGCACCTACCTCCCCATTTAAAACCAGAAAGAGAATGAATCAAAGAATAGGTTAAGAGAAGATCAGCTTTTGCCAATTACGTGAGGCAAAGCAGCAATTGAATTAGTAAGGGTCTGAGGCTTTTGATCAGTGAAATTCCCCACCACCCTCTCAAAGCAAGAAGTCTCTGGTGCTGGCTGGTGTTTTTGTAGAGTAAAAGATTTATGCCCTTGGCTCCGTGAATTACAGCTTTTGTTGATGCAAACAACTGTTTCAAGCAGTGCAATTTAACAGCAATACTTGCAGGTGTAACACTGACAGTAAAAATTATTTTTTTCTCAGCAATATTATCTACAACTTTAACCCTAACACCACTCTATGCATGCAAGAGCGTGTGTCTGATGCCATTATAGTGAAGTAATCAAGGATTATTCAGTAATGTTTTACTCCTAAGTATAAACAGGCATCAGCAATGTATGTGACAAATGTAAAATCTGATTGGCAAGCAAACAGTCCAGCTGTTTCACACTACCAACACAGACCAAAGCTCAGGCACTTAGTGCCCCTTACAGCCACTTCATCCACTCAAAGGGATGGGGACTTCTGTCGGTTTTGGGGGGCAGTTCTGCAAGTTTTTCTTCAACTTTGACTTAGAAGCAACAGGTATTAGAACAACAGTGTTTGTGGTTTCAGCAGTTAGCTTTTGGGTCTATGTCGTACCTATTTCCAAAACAACAAAAAAAAAAACACACCAAAAAAAAACCAAACAAAAAACAAACCAAAACACAAAACCCCAAAAACAAAAACAGAGTAAGGAGAGACAGAAAACACGTTACATTTAAAAATACACCCTTACCTTGGTTTTGGTGTTCCATATTGTTTCCACACAAAAACTGAGTGAGGAAAAAGCAGCCAATAGCTAAAAGCAAGATAGCTTGCACTTGCAACAGCTGACTGCCTGTTGCTATCTATTAGTATGTTCATTTAGAACAAAAAAACAACAGAAAGATCTCTTATTTCCTTTCCTTCCACTAGTATAATAGTTCTCTGAGAGGTCATTCATCACAACTGCTTAAGAAGAAAGTTTTTGCCAACCAGATTTCTCCTTCCTAACACTATCCGTCTCAGAGGTATCTTCTTTGAATTTAACAGTGTTAATCCTGTTATAGCAAGTAAAAACGTTGACGTGTTCATACAAACTGGTCAGTAGTACTAGATACCAAGAACAACTAATTCATGCATTTGTGTATTTTAACAGTGCCCAGCACTGTTGTTCAGACACTTACAGTTTTCAGGTACATAAATGAACCAACGTACAAGTTCTTTATAGGCAATTAAAATACCTTTTTTCTGATTCTTTAAGATACATGCTGAAAGATATTGAACAACAGTAGGATTATTCTGGGACAATTTTCCAAATTCAGGGTTTAAATAGTAATCTGAATGATTGCTACTTATCTGGAATGTAGTATTTGTATTCTCACCCTTTGGCACCTTGAATGGAAAATGAAGTTTGCCTTTGCAGGAAACTGTGCAATATACTTGAAGTGATAATAAATATTAAGCAGAAAAATGCATAGGAAGTGATTCGACAAGAAGCATGCTGCGTGATGTGTTAATTGTCCCACTAACAGACACCCAGACTCCAAGCAAAGATGAATGAATGGACAGACAGACAGAACGATGTGAAAGGATACACAACACTTACCTAGCATTCCATCTCCTCCTGTCTTTAATGCCTGCGTTGTGCCTGGAACATTTGTGGAAGAATCCAAGAGTCCTTCGTTATCAAGAATGTCTGATGTCTCCCCATTGGTGGCTACAACAGAGTCTGGGATTATTCCATGTTTCTGTGGAGAAGCAAAAGAAACAGTTTAGAGCCTGCTGCTCAGAAAGGGGAGGACAGTTCAGGTGTTCTTGTCCTTGACATTCTGAATAAAGAATTGCTTCAATCATTCCATTAAACATGGCTGGAAGTCAGAAAAGAGGACAGAATATTACAGTTCTCAGTTTATCCATTAGGACAGAAAGCATGTGATCCCAGCTCTTTTTTTAAAACATAAATCTGCTGCGTAAAATGTTCCTCAGAGAAGCATCTCCTACAAAAGCAACTACTTAATACTATAGTCTATATTGAGAGCTCACAATCAATAATAGGGGGAAGGACAACTTTATACAGAAAATTCCTGAAATGGCAACTTATGGACGAAACGAAATTAAGAGTTCTTGCTACTGAGCTAGATTCATATTTTCTGCAAAAACGTACAGGAGTTGAATAAAATTTCTTTTATTCCTCTTGCATACCTTCAGTTGCTCCTTCAGCACAACCACTTCATCTCTAAGGTCATCCCGCTCACTCCTTATGGAATCAAAGAAATCTTTCTGCCTCTCTAACGCCTGAGTTCCCAACACAGACAGTGGGCAAGGAGATGTGAAGAAAGGGAAGGAGACAAGTAAAGACCATGAAAAGTAAATGTAAACAAGAATGAGTAGATTTAAGATATTCAGAGATTCATGGAAGTGGCATGTATGAAAGAGGCAAAGTTTAGAGATTAAAGGACCAATTTTGCATACACACAGATTAAACCTCAAGTCCAAGAAACGCACAGCTTGCTTAATAACCAGGAACTCCCACTAAAGGCATTCAAAGCCCAATCCTTTGGATTTTAATTCTTATCTGCTAGACAAGTTAATTCATATCCATATTACTTCAACATGCACATTAAAGACATAGTGCCATTCGCATGTGTTAACAGAGGGGCATGCAAGCAGGCCCAGCAGATTTTAATAGTCTTTTTATTCCGTGGGTTACCATCATGGGTGCAGTATGTTTCAATTAATTTGAAAGCTGCCACTAAGTCATCTTTAGACTGGGATGTACCATGTGCAAATGCGTATTTTGACATCGAACCTCTCCAGTATTTCTAATAGTATTTATATAATGCACAAATAGAACAGTAACCAGAAAAAAAAAAAATCAGAAAATTTTCAGTTTCAAATTGCTACAAGTTATTGGACATGACAAGCACAGGCAAGCTGCCAGATTTCTGTCCCCTTCTACATTTACAAAGTCTTTCAGTGCTCATCATTGGAAAAGAAAGCCATGATTTTCTTTAAGAGTGGGTTTCTATTTGGCTTTGACAGGGAGCGGTGGGCAGGCATTAGAAGCAAGGGAGAGTTAGAGACTTTCATCCTGCTAGCCCATAAATAGCGCTATTGCTTCTGTATGACACTCCAGCTTTTGCTCAGTCGGCAGGCTAAATCTGAATAAGCAAAAATTCAGTGCTGATGGAACTGCATTATAAATAGCACTTCCTTTCTCAATATGGCAAATACAAATGGTGCACCACAGCAAACAAATTATCCTAGGGCTTGAAATCACACCAGCTGCTAAGTTTTTCTTGGATTTTATGATACCGGCCAAAGACAAAAATCTGCTATTTGCTAGTTCACTGGTAATATAGTAAGACAGCCACACCAAGCAAAGTCACTAGAGAGGATTTTATTCATGGAGGTTTTGCAAAAGCAGGGTCAGCTGGAGAATGACAGTGCCACACTGAACACATTTGAGGAGTCGACAAGTCCTACCCCTATTTTTTTGTCTTTCCACTCTATTGTCTCCTGAAGATCAGATATTTCCCTGACATAGTTCTGCTGTTTCTGTTGCAGCTGTTGGATTTCCTGAGAGACAGGAGCAAAACAAGAAGACAGAAAGCAGGTAACAAGTTAAAAAAGAAGGTTAAGATTGCAGTGATGCCAAAGAACGAAAAAAGTCAGGTGCTAAAGTAAAAGAGTATCTACACATACAGTTTTACAGTTTCTGACATCTCAACTAAACCTACACTGCTAAAGACAATCTTACTATCCGTGAGATGACTTAAAACAAGTTGGACAGTTCCATTGGTTTCCTCTGAATTCCCACAAACAGCTGTCTGAAACACAACTTCTCATATTATGGGCAAGGCAAAAAAAAGCAGTCCACCTTCAGATAATACTTACGAAAGTACTATTTCTGTTTGTCAGCTCTGAACCTGTTTGGCCTGAAACACTAGTTTCAGGTGAGAAACTTGCGTAGGGAATAAAATTCTCCATGGGTCACCTTCTACACTCCTCCTGCTAACTGGGAGCATACCAATCAAAGAAGCCATTAAAAAAACACAACAAACAAAAAACATTACTTACTGCAAGCATTTCTTCTCTTTGCTTCAAAGCCTCTTTGATTTCCATGAACTGAAACTGCAATATGCTATGAGCATGCTTCTCCCTCTCAAATTCCTATGAATAACGAAATATTCATGAAATTTTTATTGATCAAAAATAGCATCCCATAAAAAAGAGAAAATAAGCCCAAACACAAAGAAAATGCTTACTGCAATGCTATTCTTGAATATTCCTCTAATCACATTCCCACAAGTGTAAAATTTTTATCTTATTTGTCCTTTTTCCAAGAAACTATTATTCCATCAAATACCGAAGCGACAGACATCATCTAGCCAGTTTCCTAAGTTGAGCAGCAGGCTGTGAGCGGATAACTTTTACACCCAGGTCCTACAGACGTCACAGATGAATGGATGGGAATTTAACCCAATCTTTCCACATATCCCTGTACTAAAAGTTAGCTAGACATTGTGGACGTTAAAAAACCCAACAAGACCACACTGTATCTTCCAGGAACTATGTGTTTTGAAGAACACTATAGTGAAATGCTGCAAGCTGAAGAGCCAGTTCCAAAAAGCTAACACAAGCCACAGCTTTATTATTTAACACCAGCTCACTAGCTGTCAGATGCTGAATTCATGTAAAACTTAATTCAACTCTCTGCCAAGTAGCTGCCTTAACGATATACACAGCCTTCTGAAGATAGATTTGTGTGTAAAAGTACTCCAGAAGTCACTATGAACAAACCTCCAAGTTTACTTTAATGATGGAATATAAAAGGACATGCAATAACATCAATATAGCCTTACATCTCTGCACTTCTTCACAAATTGCTTTATAAGACAGAAACTTAGGGAAGATTCCCATTTGTGTGATCGCAACCACATAACACGCTGCTATTTCACTTGCTTTAACAGTAACTAAAACAATAACTTATTTAAAATCTTGAATAGTAATTTGCTTGCCTCCTCTCAGTGGTCTCTGTGTGTCCCCCCAATATTTCCCTGTTAAGTAACATGCCATAGCTATATACATACTTTACTTTTTTCTTCATATTGCCGCCTGGATTCTGCCAGCTGTTCTTCTAACTCTAAGAGTGCATCCTTTAGGGTATCTACTTGGTACATGAAATTTGTTTTTTCATTGTCTAGTTGAGCATTTGACACCATAGCCTTTTTATATTTCTCTTCAACTTCGGCTAAAGAGTCCTGCAAAGAACAAGCAATCGCAGTTAGAGTCAGTTATAAGACACTTTTTGCCAACCAAGACCTTCAACAAGAAAACGACGTACTGAACCACAGGCATGCCGAGTGCTCCTACCGAAACCAGTGCTAATAGTGTGCCAGAGAGACTTACCAACTGTCCCAAGGTGAGGATAACCTCCCCTGTGTTCCCACCAGACGTCTGTCTACAAGCAAGGAACATTACCTTAGGACGGCTAAAACGTTTCCGGCTCTCTGCTGCTTCAGCTTCTGCCTTCTCAGAGTGTTCTTCCTCCTCCCTCCTCCCCCTGGCCCTGCACACTGGCAGCTCAAAGCAGCTGCTGAAGATGATAAGTTGGAAATTTTTTTTTTTTTTTTAAAGGTAAACTGGCCTTGATTTAAGATCATTTTAGACGATCTTAGGCCTTAAATTAAGGCAGTTTGACAGCCACCTCACACAAATTTCAGGGATGCTTGCAGTGTGGGAACTGACTCAGGAATTAGAATTTGTTATGAAAAAGCTGCGGCTTGTGTGTCCTGATGTATCAGTTTTCATTAGGTTTCCTATACCACATCCCTTCTTCACAAATTTGCTCTGTCAGACACAATTCCCAGGGTCTCAAAAACCTATCCTATCAACTTGACCTGAATAGAAGATACTGAAGTATTTACAGTAGCAGATGATGGCAAAACAAAGATAAGGATCATTTTGCATGTTGTCCAGTCAAACTTTGCAGTACTTAATTTTAATAGAGAAGCAAGAGAGTTACATAAACAAAACAGTGCTAATATGCAAAGGAAGACACTCATGTCAACATTTTAGTTTACACATCAAGCAATTTCTCTTGGAACTTCAGTAATTCTAATAATGACACCTAAAGCACAGATGAGTTTCATATACTTCCCCTTCCATTCAGTCAATGGAACTGGGCATGACAGTGGTGAGATGATCACAAAATTACGTTCGAATCAGTTTATTTTACATTTCGACTGGCAAATAAGATAATTAGTCTTTAAGGACATGAATATGTATAATTCCAAACACAAACTGTGTTCCGGTGCACTTTCCAGCCCAAGGATGAGAAATACCAAGTATAAGAGAGTAGCCAGGATTTGGAAACAGTGGTAGGATTAAACCTCAGAAATTAACTGGAAAGGAAGTATATGCAAGTAAGAAATTAAGGCAGTTGCTGCACCATGCCTTCAGCATGCTATGTTTGGTTCTCCTAGTATGTTTGGTTTTCTTAGCATCAAGCAGGGCAGCTTAGGTCTAAATCACAATAAAACACAGTCTAAGGGACACAAACTGAAAAACTGCCTACGTTTTTTTATGCCGTGTGATTATTTTACTACACAGCAATCAGGGGGAAAAAAAACCCAACAAAACAGGGTTTTACAGAAAAAGGGGCAAACTGCTCTTTTTCCATCGACAGCTTACTTAAGATGGCAGCATCTTCACCTGTCACAGGGTTGAGCCAATGACACAGTCAGCGATTACTGCTGATACATGTGGCATTTGATACCTGGAGGTCTGCATATATATTTGCAAGACTGCCTTTTCCAAAAAAGGCAGCTCATGTTACTGCTCACTTACAAGGTGGTGGTACGTGAATGCACAAGTTAGTTCTTGCACCAAAATTTGTTTATGGCTTCATGAAAGCGGCAAGCACCTCCTTTATGCCAGCAGGTGTGAGCGTTCATCCTTCACAAGAATGAATGTTAGACTTCATGTAACGAGCTTTGTTACACAAAGTTTTATTACAATAATTGTTTAAGGGTGTCTTCTGTGATCTAAGTATGAAACTAAAATGATAGTCATCACTGCACATGCACAACTTTGCAAATGCATGCTGGACCTTATCAAAACAAAATGTAAAAAAAACCCCAAACATACAAGCTTTTAAACTCTGATCTTTCATTGCATTGTAGCACATAAGTTCTAGTTCATCTTCCGATACTGGGACATTTCCTGGATTGGGAAACTGTTAAAAAAACACTAATAATTTCAATTTGATAGCAAAATGATTACCTTCTCAAAACAGCAAAGACAACATGCAATCATAATCCACAGCCTTTCAGTTAACATGTGGAAGCATTTCTCACCACAATCAGTCAAGGTCAGAACATTACTTTGCCAGTTAATGAAGTGCTTTTCACACCATTTACAAGCCCTCCCAGAAGAAAAGCATGCGAGGTCAGTTCTGGGTCTCACACCAACTCTCTGAATGTTTAGCTGGTGTTAATGATCACACTCCCAGCCTGCAGTAAACCAGTACCTTCATTTCTTTCAGTCCCTGCATGTATTTGCCTTCTACATCCTGAATCTGGTCCTTTAACTCATAGATATCCTGAGAGAAAGGATGAGAAAGGGGAATGATGCCACTGAAACTAACAGGCAGAAGCGCAGCTGACAGGGTAAAGCAGCTATCTAAAGTTCCCACTGAAACATTTCTACATACGGGTTAAGCGGTCTGATCCTAACCTGAAGCCTCGATGGACAATGACATTTCCTGGTTGGACGTTTATGCTAATTCTGCTCTTGACTAGAAAAAAAAAATGATATCTTCAACATTAAGGACAAGATGCAGATGCAGCTTCAAAGCCTACTACAATTGTATGCCCCAGCCACACAGCCCTTCTCTACCCCTTTCACTGATTATCCCCCTCTTTGAGGAATTCTGGTATTAAGGGTACGGGCTGCCAAAGCAAGCCTGAAATACAGGCTATACTAGAGATGTAGGAAAGACTGCAAGAAAACCATCCACCACAGTAAATTTAATTACAAGGCCTATTTCACAGTCTCTCTCCCCTTTTGTCCTTGGTCACCAGCAAACAGCTATCGTTCAGCTGTTTTACAGTGCTGAAATTGGGACAGACCTGCTTGTATCTCAGGTCCTAATATAAGTTACAGATGTTTTAACTGTAACTGGCTGAAATTTCCAGAGACTTGCAAGTCGTGTGCATGAAAGTTAACAGAATTCACAGTCCCAATTTTAAAGTAGCCTTCCAAATGGAACATTAAAAGCCAGATTAAACAGCCAATTTACCCATGGACTACGCAGACTTGCACTCAATGATACAAACACTGGATTGCGTAGCTATTTGCTATTTAAATGTCTCTAACTTCATGGGCCCATGAATTAGATTACAAACTCTCCCCAAATTAGCATCTATTAAGTGCACTGCTTCTTGCATTATTTCAATCCTCCTATCAGTGTGCTATATTGAGTCCATTTCCTATTTCATTAGGTTAGGATGAGATGTGTCTGTTATGATCAGTCTGACCTGCTATCATATGCCGTAGGACTTTACCCAAATATTCCTGCAACACACACTACCTTCCCAGCAGCATCTCTCTAATAAAGCTGTTCCCTTTTCATTTACAGCATACGATTCATTTGGTCAGAACTGCCAGGAGGGGGAGACAAGACAGTTTCTTTCTTGGGAAGAAGTCTAAAGGGTATTTAACAACTTAAGCTGGTTTTAAGTATTTCTCACCTTTATTTCTCTAATAGATGCCTCGGTATCGGCTGAGATGGATGTATCCCCACTGCCTCTTCGTGAAGAAGTCCCACCCAAAGAAGCTAAGGTAGCTGCTGATAAACTTGAGACAGTACGTGCTCCCTACAATCACACACAGTTAAAAATAGTTACAACTTTTTTTCTAGATATATTGTGGGTTTGTAGTTTGTTGTTTTGTGGTGGGTTTTTTTTTAAATACACAGGTTACACCAACCCTTGCACTTCCAAAATATGCAGGCTTCATTAAAATGAAACTTTCTAAGAGGAAAAATTGAAAGATGAAGATTTAACAAGGGACACTTATGAAAAAAGGCAGATCAGATGAATTTAAACCCTGTTGTTATAGGAGCTTGCATGAGTTAGCTTCTAACTACTAGTTCTTAATTAGACAAAGTCTTTAGGGACTAGTATCATTGTATTGGGTTTGAGTGGCAAGGGTTTGGTAGCAAGAGGGCTGCAGAGGTGGCTTCTGTGAGAAGCTGCTAAAAGCTTCCTCCGTGTCCGACAGAGCCAACGCCAGCCGGCCCCAAGACAGACCCACCGCTGGCCAAGGCCGAGCCCATCAGCGATGGTGGTAGTGCCTCTGGGGGAACACTGTTAAGGGGGAAAAAACTGGCATGCAGGAATTGTGGCAGGAGAGAGGAGCGAGAGTGTGAGAGGAGCAACTCTGCAGCCACCAAGGTCAATGAGGAAGGAGGCAGGAGACATTCCAGGTGACAGAGCAGAGGTTCCCCGGCAGCCCCTGGGGAAGCCGGCTGTGCCCCTGCAGCCATGGAGCTCCACGGGGGAGCAGATCTCCACCCGCACCCGGGGAGGGCCCCACACCGGAGCAGGGGGATGCCCGAAGGAGGCCGTGACCCCATGGGCAGCCCGCGCTGGGGCCGGCTCCTGGCAGGGCCTGTGGCCCCGTGGGGAGAGAGAGGAGCCCCGGCTGGAGCAGGTTTGCTGGCAGGAGCTGGGATCCCATGGGGGACCCGGGCTGGAGCAGCCTGTTCCTGAAGGACGGCACCCGTGGGGGGCTCAGGCTGGAACAGCCTGTTCCTGAAGGATGGCACCCGTGGGGGGACCCAGGCTGGGGCAGAGAAGGAGTGTGAGGAGTCCTCCCCCTCGGGAGGAAGGAGCAGCAGAGACAAGGTGTGATGGACTGACCACAACCCCCATTCCCTGTCCCCCTGTGCCACTCAGGGGGAGGAGGGAGAGAAAAGTCAGAAGTTGAGCCCAGGAAAAAGGGAGGGGTGGGGGAAGGTATTTTATGTTTTAGTTTTTATTTGTCATTACCCTACTCTGATTTGATTGGTAGTAAATTGAACTGATTTCCCCAAGCTGAGTCTGTTTTGCCCACGACAGTAATTAGCAAGCGATCTCTCCCTGTCCTTCTCTTGACCTACAAGCCTTTCGTTCTATTTTCTCTCCCCTGTCCAGCTGAGAAGGGGAGTGACAGAGAAGATTTGATGGGCACCAGGTATCCAGCCAGGGTCAACCCACCACAATCATCTTGCCAGATATTTTCAAAACTTTTAATATTAGATTTTGTGGATGCTTCCAACTACCTCTCAAGCTTCTCTCCTTTCATGGATATTTATCTGTTTTGCAAGCAGTAGCCACATTTAGCTATTCTACTGTACTGAGGGTTCTGCATGAAGCCAATTTCCCATTACTGCAGTATCCACCTCCTTTTGTTGTAATTTCTTTATTTTTACATAATACCATAATTAAAATTTAATAAACAAGCACAGTATTCATGTGGCTTAGCCTAAAGCAACCTCAGCCAATTGCAGTTGAAGGTCAGCTACTTAACATCTGAATGACCAGTGGTTCATCTTCAAAAATGTAACAGTAGAAGGTTCCAATAATTCAAATTTTTGCCCCCACAATGGATTTAATTGAAGATTTCTGTACACTCCCTGCGATTTCTACCTGCCAGCATGCGAAGAAAGCATTATTGTCAGAATAATTCATAAGATCCTTCTTACCTTCTCAAAGTCTTTTTCTGGCCTTTCCTCAATCTGTGAAACAAAGATTTAGAAGGAGTCATTAATATAATCAATGACAGACAAGAGAAGGCAGTAAGATATCAGAAAGGGAATTCTTAAACCTGTAGAAGACTTTTCATTAGCAATTTCTATCCACTCAAAAAGCAGCCGGCTCGCTCAGAAGAACGGTGTCCCGACTGGTATGTCGGGGCACAAGGCTGGATAATTCATGTCAAATTTCTAAGCAGAGTGTAATTAAGTGGAATATACTTATTGATAACAACCTTTTTGGTTTATTAAATAAGACAGAGGAATACCTTTTTTCCATATTCTTCATCACAGTGTTTCAAACATGAAGATGGCACTCGACCTAGGAGTTAACAATGCAAGAATACAACCCCCCCAGATGCCTTTCCCTGGTCATAAGAACAGCTGTATGCAACTGCTGTGCTGACCTATGCAGCTACTCCTATTTACTTTAGAACAATTTAAAAATAGGCCTTAAATGAACCCAAAAATAGCAATTTACTTCAGTAGAGAGGTTAAGTTTTTTAACTGAAAGATCAGTAGATTACCAGACCAAGATAGCTTCTTGAAGTTGCATGTTTTTATGGACCTTAACTAAAGAGAGGCTACCTCTGAAGCCTGGCAGCTCATCCTTCCCCATTCCAAAAAAGCAAGGTACCAACTCAGACTTGAAGGACTGTACTGTGTCTGCTCCGCTCACAAAAGTAGGGGAAAAAAAAAAAAGAGAAAATAAATTTAAAGCTTAAAACCTCTGAAAAGTATTCTCTGCTCAAGACAAAAGCTGACTGTGACTTCAAGCAAAGAGCCAAGTAATGCTGAGACTACAAAAACTAAACCTCAAGTCAAATATCAGGGACCAAATATCAGTTCAAAGTCTAAATAAACAGCTCTTTTATGGTTTCAGTACTTCATTGGAATTTACTAATTCAGAAGAGAGATCCTGCACTAAAACTAGTCTAGAAGCAGCAAAACAGAGCCAAAGTAGCATTTAGGAGTACAGAAAATTACCATGGATACAGACAGCTTAAATGCTTAAAAGGAAGTACAGGCAGCTTAAATGCTTAAAAGGAAGTTACAGAGCAAAAACCATGTACAACTTGGGCAGATTTTTTTTTCCCCTTGATGGGAACCATCCTATCAACTTCATCGCTGCTCTGAAACCAACCAGTATACAAGTTCCCAAGAGCAGAAGTTTATAAAGTGTTTTGTCATTACTCACTTTGATATTGGGGGGGGGGGGGGGGGGAAAGGCATTTCACAACAGAATCTTGTAATAAGTATCTCCATCTAAAATGGAACCAAGTGTAAAAGAGACCGAATGAAAGGAAAAGCTCTGCAGAACTCAAGAAGTTCAGAACATGTCAACTTGTGGGAACATTCAGCACCACAGTCAAGATGGTTTCCCAAAAAACATTAAAGGCTTCCCCACATCGAGCACTCAAGAGCCAAAGGGAATAGTGTTCTTTAAATGGCTGAAAAAAAACTCCACAGAGATCTGACTCAGGGGAAGGCAGGGGATAGCTGAGGTTGAGTTTCTAAGTTTCACTGAAACACACTCAAAAACTACATCTCTTTCCAGTCCGTTCACATGTGGCATAGTTTTTTTTTTTCCTTTGAGCTATACAGAGCAAAGGGTGGGTGATCCCATTCGTTACTCTTCATACTACCCATGGTACCCTATAAAAAAAAAATAACCCCAGAACCAAGAGGAACCTATTACAAATCAGCTTTCTAGACTGACAACACATCTTATATCATAAATTCCCTAGGATTAACATTAAGAAAATTTAAGACTTCGGCTTCAAAGTAAAATAAGCCAGACTTAAAGCACTAGATATAAACTTTGCAGACACACTGAATACAAAAAGTTCTTGCAGGGGGAGGGGGTGGGAGGGCAGTGGGAACTCTCTGAATTTGGATGCAATAAGGAAAGATCACTAATGAAGGCAGATACTTCAGTTCAGACCCGATAAACAAGATGGACTGACTTTTGCAAACAGTCTCTCATTTTCATGCCAGACCGCTCCAAGTGGTGGACTTGGAAGCCTTCTAGCCCAGCCAAACAAGATGATGTTGTTTATTGAGACAGTTGTGGCAGTGTAAATATTGGTGTGTTACCAAAGATTAGTGTATATACACACACAAATCTCCAGAAATTTATGTACAGCCTCTCGAAAGTCCACCTTATGGGTTCAGGGCACAACTCAAAGTATTATTTTCCTTAAGCTATTTGCAGAATGTCTTCTATATTCTGAAAAAAGTGTGCAACCTCAGTTTTTAGTAAGATGAAGGGAGCAAATCTTGGATCACATGAGTCAAATAAAAGTTTCCATTTACAAAGGGGAAAATATTGAAGACTATATGGTGAGAGATACGCATACAGTGAACATTCCTACTCAGAGCACTCAATCACACCTGTGAAGCTTGCTACACATTCACTGCAAAACAATCTTTAAGAATTCTCTGAGGTGGCATAATCTTTAATAATTAAAGCTATTAAGTAACTTCTGTTTTGGGTTGGGTTTTTTTTAATTTTAGATTATTTCATTTTTCCCTAGGGATGCCCTCATACACACATCCGTTTGGTGCCACGAATGGAATACTCTGAGCATTTTCTCCTCAAAACCAGTAATTAACCACTACCTATTTATTTAAGTATTAACGTTTAAAAATTTAATCTATTTGAGAAAAGCCAGTTCCTCACTCTAACACAGCATCCTTTCATTACAGGGATGCCTCCTGCTCTACAACACTTTTCTAAGCAGAAAGTCATTCTGAAACATGCAGCATTTAATTTTATGGTTACGTGGCAGTGCTACACCAAAAGCTGTAAAGAGTGTCTTTCTACAAAGACAGACATCTATTTTAGATGAGTATTTTATACAGTTTTCATTCTGCTCATCTTTAGATGAATGTATTCACAGTATCACTCCTTTAAAAAGATATACTGTGCCTTCCAACAGCCACCAGAGGGAACTCCAAGTTTTCAGCCTTCATCCGGTCCCCAACAAACCCTTTGGCATTTGATCCAGTAAGAAACCAAATGGAGAAAGGTCGGGAAGGAAAAAAGTTTCTTTTTATTTGAAGTAGCACAAAATTCTTGCCCCAAATACCTTCTGTACTGTCATTCAAAGAATACTGTAATGATTAAAAACCCTCACATTTATTAAAAACAACCTCTCTACCTTCACAGTACTATGCTCAGCAAAACTTTTCATAAAAAATACACTGGCTTTGGGACTTTTACACATAAAAATATGTAGGACTAACAGAATACAGGCTGGAAGAGGAGATCTAAAAAGGAATTCACCTAGCGATACTAGACCTTTAATTTCTAGAACATTGTACCATTTTTCATTTCTACCATGGCATGGGTCTGTCTGTAATCATGGATTACCTTCCTTTTCACTAGCAATTTGGGCAATTTACATTTTAGTGGGTAAAAAAGCAGGAAAAGGAAGTAATTTTCTGAGGAACTCCAGCACGCTTATCTTTGTTTTGGCAAGGGCAATAAGTTGCTCTCTGCAAAGTAAGTGCTGTGGGATCAGAGTTCAGCCTCTTCTGACAGCTATTTCGGAATAAATCCAGAGCCATGTTACAAAAATGTCAGCAATACCAGAGGCTTACCGCAGCTGGAAACTTAACAAGAGCAAAATCATCCCACAAGTCTATATATGGCTATATTGCCTATTTTTCACAGATAATAAAAACATTTTAGTATAATGTTTGAAAAAGTATTTCTCTCTACTCTGCAGTCAAATAGCAGGTTAACCCTTGAAGCTCTTTGCCACCAGCGAGCATCCAGGCCAAACTGAGAGCCCCCGCAGCATTATCGCGGTACATTCAACAAGACGACTCTCCAACACCTACTGAAGAGACCAGAGACCCTGCGACAGTTATGCATTACACCCCACCTGCGTGTAAAGAGATCTTTAAATCAATGGCAGAATCAGGACTAAGGCACAATTTCAGCTTCCAGCCTCCTACACAAGGCTAGAGAAAAAGGGAAATCTGAAATGCTTGCTGTTGGGTAGTGCTGCAGACCACACTCAGGTACGAGAACAATTTCAGCTTGTTCACTACGTGGCTTGTTACTGCTCAGCTCCATCTAAGATCTTGCACTTACATCAACTTCCTCATAAAAGCAAGGGGTTGGGTTTTTTTGGTGACAAATCAAATTAAGATCATTTCCTGCTCTTAAAGTAGTACACCACAGTTTGAAATGGAAATATGGCCCACACAGACAAAAAATTCTCACAACAGGTAGTGCTAAGCACAGCATGGTATCTACAAAAACTAGAATTAAAAAAAAAGTACTACTACAGTTAATATAACCCTTCCTACAATCCCCATCTTACCAGTCTGATCAGCTGGGCTGGGGCAGGCAGTAACACAGAGAGTTCCTGCGTGTTTTTCCTACGAGAGCCACCTTAACACTAGCAATTAGCGATAGGCATTTAAAAGTCAGCAGGGGAAAACCACTGCTGAACTTTGTCAGGTCTAAAGTGGGTTTGTCAGAAGTATCCTCGCTCAGGAATGAGTGTTATGCCAAACGCCACTGCTCAAACAAACTTATCAGTCACCGAAATGCAAGTTAACACTGCAGCAAATCCTCACTCTGGAGGGGCTGAAAGCACACCCAGGCCATCAGTGTCAAGCCTACCGTAAATCTTTAAGTGTAGAGGAGAGAAGGCAAAGCTTGAGCACACTGGTAACTGCTTCCATGAAAGTTAAGTCTGACTGTCTTCATTTTATTTCTGGTGAGAACATAATACGCCTCTTCAAATGAAAAAGCAGCTGTTCACAACTGTGCATTCATGTACTACCTGAGGACTGCACGCTCGCCAAGTCGCGCTTGCATTTGCAGTCTTGCACTTCATACGATGACGCTGCCGTCGATACCAGCCCGCTTGGCTAGGCTGCATGCCGGCCGCGTGTGCCCACCGTCTGAGACCCCGCAAGAAAGCGGAGAGTTAACATGAAAGATCATCTTCTTGGGGTAGCAAACCATGCCCTCGCCTATTTTTTTTTGCCTTCCTTTGCTCAGAAAATTTTGCGATAAATACTATTGCGTTCTGAGTCTATTTCAAATACATAAATAACTGCTTTACACTAGTAGTTCATTAATTTTTCAAAAAATAAAAATTCCAGCAAGTCATGTAAAAAGTACATCTCCGCCAAAACATGCCACTAGCTCAGGCACAAGGTTTACCTCCATCTGTGCTGACGGGCCTGATGTTTGCTGTAAATAGTCTTAAGATCTGTACTTTATATCAAGTATAATGCTTTGATATTAAACAACACATTTGCATATCTGCAGTAAGTGCAAGGACAGCAGACAATAATTACTAGTGGGGATGATGAGAAAAATGTATACTCACTGCATAAAAAAACCCAGCAAACTTCACACAGATACACCAAAGTCTTAAAAATGCATACAAAAGACAAGCAATTATTCACATGTTGCCTTTAAGCATCTCCCTGGCTTTTACTGTATTACAAACACAGTAACACAAACGAGAACACAAGCTGGCAAAGCTGTGCGCAGCAGGAAAACTACTGTGGCTTTTTGCTCACTGTTTAGTGAACAGTGATAGAAGGGAGAAACAAAATTCTGAGAAAAGATTTAAGGGCTGCAGTAACAAGATATTGTATGCTTTAATTTAGAAAGTTAAACTGACTCATTCTCCATTCTCAGTATATAATTTCTCATGATAGGCTTGGGAATAGTTCAGTTTTGGTTTTCTGCCTAATAATGCCCACAATCGGGAAAATCATACTTAACTTCAGTGTTAAGCACTCATGATTACAGCACATGGATTTTGTAAACTATCACACTCTCAAGTGACATAAGCATGCTGGAAATTCAGCTTTTCAACCCAACAGATACTCCCCTTTCCTTCCTCCTCCTCTGCCAGCCACTTAAAAAGTAAACTTGGAATTAAATCTTTATGTGTGTAAATGCCAGAAGATATATAGAGCAGAATCAAGAAAGCATATGGCTCGACACATTAAAAGGCAGGGAACAACTTGGTTTTGGGGGTTAGCATATTAAAACAGTTCTAAAGTAGACCGATGCAGACAAAAACAACCACTTTTATCCTCTCATAAGTTAGCACCATCATCCAAGCAGATTTTTTCCTTCCTTTAGGAAGCCCAAGCAGGTGATGTTTCGGGAATGTACAAGTGGAAGCGATAACTGCTAAGTCCACTGAGAAGAAGTTTCAGCATCTTCAGTGCCAAGATCAAGTACACAACTGGAAATGTTATCAAAATGCCTCGAATCCTCTGTTTGTACAAGTGATTCCTTACTGTGAGTTACATGAAAAGGTGTTGCCTGTTTAATGCAGAAAAAGGGGGATGGGGTATGGGAATAAATCACAAGGTGCTGCTGCATTGACCACGTGTAGTAATTAGAAACTTTTAAGAGCAACTCCACCCCCATTAACAAGGCTTGTGCCACCTTGCCTTAGGAGAAGCAAAGCCCCTGCAGTGGTGTCTTTTAGACCTGTATCAGCGTTAACGCTCAAGCTCTTCTTCAGGGCCACGGAAATAATGGAAGCGCTTCACACCCTGCAATAAACCACCAATTAAAAATAAGTAAATAAGCAGAAAAGCGCCTGTTGTCTCCTTGCAGCGCAGATTCAGCTTGGCACCTCTCCAGCCTCGGTGCTGCCACAGCTAACCGTCTCCAGCCACTTGCACACAAACAGTGCAAAGTGTAAGCGGAGAATTAAAATCCCCTATTTCCCAGGAGGGGCAAGCTGCATTTTGCGATTACCGTAAGCAACTTGCACGAATGGCTCAGACTGCAGACAAAAATCACATAATGGAAACCAACATCAATGCATGGGCGTCCAGTTCTTACACTTAAAGAACTTTAATGGAATCCCTGGTTATTGTGATTATTTTTTGCTTTGGGGATAAGTGAAATTCAGTTTGCAAAGCTATTTAAGAAGTATTACTCATGTAAGATATATACTGCAAGAACCCATAGCTCACTGACTCAGATTCAGGGATTAATTAACCTACCGATTTATTTATAGCTCACTGGCTGCCATACATTATCTGATGAAAATCCTTTTTTAAGAAAATAAATTTTAAAAGCAGATGTACTCTTGCCTTTAGCAAACACCAATACTTCAGAGCACATAGCTCTATTCTATCAGTTCTTCATTTTCTTTTGCTCCAGCCAGTTTATTCAGCTCCTTCTCACTTAGGAGAGGGCTCGCTTGATGATCAAAATGCTCGCCTATTCCCTGCCCAATGGCAAGAAGTAAACCTGCGTGGAGAGTTCAGCCACCTTTCACCACTAGGACACAGACCTACTGCACATTTCTAACTAGGGGAGAAAACCCCCACAACGCACAGGTTTTCAAATCACAGGCTACGGTTGAAGGGGGAACCAGCATGACGGGGGACATCGGATATAAAGCAATTCCTTACTGCAGACTATGTGTGTTTACTGAAGGAGAACACTCCAAACGTTCATGTTACAGCTCACCATGTTGCATGCTGTGGTAGCTTCTTTGACTATCCAGATACTCCTTTTTAATTAGTCCTTAAGGCAACATTTACAGCATTTAAGTTTCAGCTCCTCAGCAAAGCAACAAAGGCAACAGGATGTTATGACTAGAGAAGCACGTTGTGTGCGTTAATTCACGGTATCGCCCTCCTCCTCACTTCGTATCTTGGGGATGCGGTAGGTAATATATGACAGGTCCCGGGAGAACAAGCACTTCAAAACTTCAGTAGGAGGAACACTTCCATGAAGCAAAGCCACTTTACTGGAACTCAGCGCAACACTCGTTCTCCATGGAAGATTAATTTTATTACAGACTAGTTTACTGTAAGCTGCACAGTTCCTCTGAAAGACACTCTACTGCACTCCGCTACTGTCACCACACTATTGGGCCTTGCTCTGAAAATAATCAAGAAATACATTCAGAGTTGTAAAAAGCTACATGGAGCTATCACAAAGAGAAAGCAGCAATGTGCCACTGAAAAAAAAATAAAAGACAATTACTTTGTATCTGTAAAAAGCAGGGGAGAAAGTCTTGTCTTGGTCAGCTACAGTCACAGGTGTGCACAGGCCTTTTGAGCCTTGCTCAGCCACGACTACTCAGGAGTTCACGATGGCTAGACACGCTGGGTACACGTAATCCTTCTAGCCACTTCACCGTGACAAAGACTCTGCAGTGACTGGCAATCTACGGTCCAACAAATATGCTCAAATCCAGCCCTGCAGACTTGCAGCAACACACCACCAAAATACTGCTGAACAGAGAGAAACTAAACTACCTGAATGCTGCAGTGAGGTTTAGGGTCTCCTGATTTTAATTCCCAAAGGAGATGCGGCACTAGCATCAACAACCCAGGCTTTTTCATGATACCCTTGCCAATGTGCTTTATGCTCAACTTGGAAAAAATTTAGTATTGTCACGCAAGTCCAAAGTGTACTTCTATTGTAAAAACATGTGCATCTGCTTAGAAATTACTTTGGCTTTGTAATTTCTCATCTGGTTCACCCCTTCTTTGTCTTAAGCATTGCCCAGAAGGTCTAATTAATACCATAAGAAACTGTCTCATAAGGGACAGTGACCTCTTCGTACAAAAAGAGACCCCGAAGAACAGAGGAAATAAACAGTTTAGGGACAAAGAAAAAAATAGAGGAGCTCACCACTGGACTGGCCCGAGCAGAGCTGGCTCTTGAGGATGCCCGAGATCCTGAACCAAGGTAGCAGCTGTACTCAGAAGGCTGCCGCAGGTAAACCAAGAATAGCAAGCAGAGAAAAGAGAAAAGCATTAGATTTGGGAAGGGAAACAAGAGAGGATTTAGAGCATTCCACCTGAAGTTAGTTACAAAAACGGTTACATGCAGCTGGACAAAGGAATAGCAGTGAAGAATCAGAGAACAGACACCTCAACTGTTCATTTAAAAATTAAGGCAAGCAGTAATTCCAGTTGATGGACCGCGCGGAGTTTTGATTCAATTCTTAGAATGACTGAATACTAATGATTTATCTATGTATCTTAAGATACCAGTCACAAGTAAACAACTCTCAGTCTCTATACAAAAGGCTCAATCCTACTACTCTCCAAGAGCTCTGAGGTTCGCTGATGAGCCTTCTTCCCATGTTTCCAACATCGCACACATAGGAAATGAATCCGTGCTCTGCAGGCCAAAGCAAAAACACACCCATCTATGTGGTGATTAAAGTAAAAACTGAGACGATCTCAGAGACTGAGTATCTTTCCTGCTTTTCCAGCACCTGCAGTCCTCATCTCCTGCCAAAGAAAGTATTTTAGTCCTTCTTAAAAGCAAGCACCTAAGCAGTGATGCAGAACAGACAGGGCTGACTTGTTGCTGACAGGGACAAAGAATGTGTCTACACTGTTTTATTTCCAGAGGTTAAAATGCAGTGGAAGTAGAGAAGGGAAATGAAAGTTTAAAGCGTGAGGGAAACAGAACTAAAACTTACTTTGGAAATGCATTTTAGACTTATTGCCTCTATTTTCACAGATTGCAGAGTAGCAGCTTCACATTCAAGCTTGTATTTAGATGTACTTTATAGAAAGATACATAAGCACATATAAAAGGGAGGTTTTGATACATTCAGAACTCAGAGAGGAATTAAGGAAGTTTCTGAGGTTTACCAGACATAGTATTTTTGCTACTGCTACTACCTCAGGGCAATTGTGAACGCAGCCTTTGTAGAGAGGCACGGCTGTCCGTCAAGTTTCACGTGCAAAAGCTTGTACTGACACAAGGGCAGAGGCAGTTGAGGGACAGGAACCAGCACGAGGAACTGCTCTTCTCAGCAGCTTGGAATATGCCGCTACCGACCTTTCTGAGTTTGTCTTATAGGCACTTAAGACTTTCTCAGACACAAAACCACTGAAATCTAAAGAATTATCCTACTTTTGAGATGCATGTACTCCATCTTTTTTCCAAGGTTTCTCCTATTAAGTTACCTGGCCGCTACAGGAATCCCCCGGACTCCTCAGCTACAGACAGCCAGGTCTTCACCAAGCTGGACGACTGCGTCCGCATCATTAGCCATGCTAAGAAAGCGGCACAGTATTAAATGAAAATTAAGCTTAAAAAGTACTAATAAATGATAGGAGGGTAAGCTGGAAAATAACCCCAGCTAGAGTATAACCATAAGCTTAGTTACTAACCACAAAGCATTACCTTCCAAGGTACACAGCCCTTAGCAGGCCCCTGAGACGGGCAGAAGGTGACCAAGCAGTATCCTCTGATGTCTTACATGAAGTGACACTGGCTTCATGCACTTGAACTACTGAGCTTCATTTCAGAGACGAGAATATAGAAAATTTAGAACTGTGTTGCACGCAGTTTACAACTACTACCAATCACAGCCACTTCAATTCCTAAATTAAAACCAAAAGGCATTGAAGTAAATATTTAGATTTTATCTTCTAGTTCTAGCAGAGAAGCCTTGCGCCATCATTGGCATTTTATGTTTAACATAACAAAGATATAGAATAAACCAGAAACACATGACAGGGAAAAAGGATTAACTACCGGTGATTTCCACATTAATGCTTCACAGGACCTATTTATTCCTTAGTTGCTCCCCGTGGTATTGCAGGGCAGAATATGGAAGCAAGTGCCACTTGTTCAGCTGGCTGAGACCAAGCAAGGCCAGTTTCAGCCTCACCCCCTGCACTCACCTGTCCTCTGGTCATCCGAAAACATTCTTTGGGGACAGCTACCCAAATGGCACACACTCTACCTGTTAAAAGCGCTACAACGTTCAGGGACATTCAAATAACCTCAGATAACCTGGTAATTGTGTCAAAGGCCATTTCCTTTGAGGCAAAAACCTCGTACTTCAACACTCTCATTCCTTCAGGTAACCGTGCAAGAGAAACTGGGAAGGCTCCCAGATACCTGTGGCACAGGGGGGGATGGGGATGAAGGAAGGAGAACAAGCAGCACCTTTTTATTCAGTGTTCCCTGCTCAAGCCATGAACAGTGGCTGAAAGACTTGTAAACAGTGTTTGGGCTTGAAGCCCACTGTAAATTATTTCTCCCAAGGGTAGAAGTGTATCATCTGGACCTTTGAGACACTTCGCAAACAAAAAAAGTCATCCCATACAAAGAAGGGGCTATAACCAGCTCAGCCTAAGTGGTAAATTCACTGAATTGCAGGCTGCCGTAACAGTCCAAACGGATAAGTATCAATGATTTTTCCAAGGCAGCCAAATGAAAACAAGGCACAATTGCAAAACAAAAATTAATTTGAAGCCTAACATCAGTAGCAGCAAGATGCACGGCCCAACTAGTGAGTCAGTGTGATTGCAAGGGGATGGAATTGCAATTTAAAGGCTAAGAAGCACTTAGTAAACATTCTTGAAAGTTTGTTTCCTGCTCCAAGCTAATAAAATTGTAACTTTTAAGGTTAAATTAACATCAATGCTTTGTCTGGAGGCTTTTTTCCGTTACAGTCTTAGGTGATGGGTTTTTGTTTGTTGGGGCCTTTTTGGTTGGTTGGGGTTTTTTTGACAATCAGTAAAGGAGATCAGAGACAGAATAAGCAGTGGACCCACCGAGCAGAAATTAAAAATCAGAAAAGAATGGCTTGCTTTTCCCCGCCCCGGGCAGATACAACGGCAGCAGATACATTGCCTGGCCCAAACGCCCACAGTGACATGGAGGGCCCACCTGAGAAGAGGTGAAGGCAGCATTTTCTGCCTTCCAATCTGTAAACCAAGTCCTGCAGCCTCTCTTTGTTGAAAGGAAACAATTTATATTGTCATTCCTCATATTGCCTCTCCCCATAAGTGAGAGTACTCTCCACTCACAGGAGCGTGTATTTTGAAAACATTGTCACAAGTTGCTCAAGACATCATACAGAATATAGATCCAAGAAACAAAACCAAGCAAGCCATACGTTCACAAAATCCTTTACTTCATGCCGGCAGGTAAGTGCTAATGGGGAAGTGACTTTTTTTTTTATTATTATTTAAAAAAACAAAGCCAAACCTGTGTTATTCTCAGTTTTCCAAAGAATTAAGTCTCAGTGAGGGAAGGGACTTTATGTACTGTCTTCCCAAGGTGTTTTATCTGCAAACGAAGTGCAAGGCAGAGCTGAATTCCCCCGGCCACAGGGGAGGCGAGTGCCTAGCACCAGGCTCTGTGGCTGCTAGCCAGAGCCAGTCTGTGTGAGGGCAGGCATTACAACAGCAGGTAAATCACTGCTACTTATTTCATGGAAGCTCATGGAAATGGTGCTCATACTTTTGCCTACAGTAGCAGGCTATGAACCTCGCACAGTCCATCTTAAATGTTCCTCAGCCCAGAAAAGGCTGTGTTCTGATACACACAGGTTACTAGAGGACAGAGACAAGACAAGAGGGAAATGCAGAAAACATCTTACAGCACGAGAACTAGAGGCACTATACCGACGACTCCCACTGTAAACGCTCTCGTCATACACAGACGCCTACAATTAAAAGACAGAGTCAGAACAGGACTGGCAGACCTAGTTTCTGGTTTCTACCTGGAGCATTACAAATTCACAAGGTGCAGCACGAAGGACGTAGGGGAATGAGCAGTATGTGTAAGGACAGGGACATCTCCTGTACGCAACCACGAGCAACATGCAAGTGAAGATCTAACGCCACCTGAATTCAGTGAGCTGGGAAATGCCATAAGGCACGTGCAAAATCCAAGACACGGACACCCCCAGTCCATCACAGTCATGCATTTCTAGCAGTCCTCCCAACCATCAAGTCAACAGTTTATATTGCCTACCACCAAAACAGCTACATCAATTCTGAAATTGTTCAAATCTGTTTAACTTTCATTTCTGCTGGCAAAATATGGGAGAAAAAAACTCACATCTGATGAACTTTACTTACTAGCCAGTTTACTAAATCAATAAAAAAGGAGGAAGGCGTACATTCCCAGACTGGCTCTAGTTTAGCATATAAATGTATGGCTCAGGAAACACCGAGGAAATAGGAAACTCTACCTTTAATTGTCGAGAATAAAATCTGAAAGAAGCCAATTTTTAAACTTTAAGAGAGCAGAATTAACGACAAAAATTTTTAAACAGATTTTGCACAACCAGAAAGAATTGATGTTGCCTCTCTCTGGCCTGCTCTTGCCCGTTGTAGCTAATACACCAAAATGAAGACAACCGTCTCCATCCAGAGAGAAGTCTGTGACAGCATCACAACCCCACGAGCAGTGGTCGCACAGTTCCATCGGGAATAAGAGGATGGATCAGCAAATCCAGGTCTGTACAAACAGCGTTGCGCACGTGCATTCAGATGGACAAGACACCAGAGTGTGAAATAAATGGACCCGACACAAACTACAGAGGTAAGAGACAAACATATGCATGGCTGAAGGTGAGTGGCTTCGCTATTTGTGTTTAAAGCATCAGTACAACCAACCCTGTAACTTCTGGCTGGCAGGGCATCGCTGTACAGCAGGGAGGGCTGAGGAAGACAAGCACAAAACTTTTTTGCATAGAAAATGAAACAAAAAAAAGGCGCCTACAGCGGAGTTAAGCACATCTTGATAAGACATTAGGATTATTAAACTACAACAGAAGGAAACCCAGTATAGAGAATATCAGTCATCTGCACCATAAAAAGCATTAGATCAACTCCCAAAGACTAAGAATACCAAGCAGACACGTGCATTTCCTACAGGAAGGGAGGACACGACAGTACGCAAAACAGCGTAATTTAATTTTAGGTTGTTAAGTTGTTATTGTCTCACACACATTTGTGTATCGCAGCCAGAAAGGGTGTTTCTTCTCACTTCAACCAAAGCCAGAGTAAGAGCTACATACAAAGACAGAAGCGTTTTAAGATACACGTTTTCAGTGTTTCACACAGCTATAAAGATCATCCCTTGTGTATTTTATTATTAAGCAAAAATGCAGAGAAAAACCACACAATTCAGGACAAAATGATGAGTACTCAAGTCAGAGCACCATAAAACAAATGACTTTGCTGTTAGTAATCATCATTCACAAGATGCAGCAATTAAGCTCAGAGAGCACGTACTGTATCTGGCATAATTAGGCACAAGAGATACTCAGCAGTGGTCCCCAGCCCACAGCTTGCAGGCAACATGTCACCACACGTCACCCTGCTCATCTGCAGTGCCACCACAGAGCACCAGGCAATCTCCTTGTGCTGCTGCGCATCGGACACGACAGGCTGCGGACCACTGCTCAAGCACTGCTTTGCTAGTGCCGGACTGGCTGAGCTCTGCCCACACGCAGAGGACAATCCAACCTCCTGGGTGATTTTGAAGCTTCAGGGATTTTCTGCTAGCAGTCTGTGAATTACTTGCTTGTAAATTCATTTTATGCAGACTGGATTGTCTTAAGCTTGCCAGACTGACACGGCCAGAGAAGCTGCCTCAAATAGAATAGAGAACTTCAATTAATTAAGATTTCCTTTATTTTTCCAGACCAGTTGAGGCCAAAAGCAAACAAAGTAAGTTTGTAGGAAAGGGAGGAGCAGCAAAGGAAAACTAATTGTGCTCATTTTAAAACAGCTTTCTATTACTCATTCCAATTTTAAAAGGTCTGCTTGCATTTTGTTTTTTTTAAGTTTTACTAAAAAGAGCTACGGAGACTCTTGACTAATTGGTCCAAGTTCATTCTTAAGTACAAGAGGTTGTATTATCCAAATGAAGTCAGAACAGGTCCAGGCCAGGTAAAGCCAGAGGGCAACAGACCCAGTTTCCATTTTGGGAAGAAGGTTGAGATGTGGAAGCATAGCCGCTGTTGTGAAGGCCCAGATCAGAGCAGTATGAAGCCTGCATTAAGAACAACAAAAAAAAAAACCCCCTTGAGAACTCAGCTTCGTAACATGAAGGACTTTCTGAATTCCTCTACATGGGAAGCAAAAGTAAATTAGGTGATTACAAATTGCAAGGAGTCAAAGTGGTCACAGATGCAAAAAAGAAGAGATAACTGCAATAAAGATACGAGGATGTATGAAAATCGTGTTCCCTTTCCATTCGTAAGGTAGAGCTTCTTTTAACAAACAAAAGGCTTTCCTCTATCCCCACAGCATCTTATGCACAAAATACCAATTTGGTTTATTTTCTACTGAAAAGGCTTCAAATCCTCACGTTTTCTCCTCCCCTCTTCTTGCTATATGGCCCAATGAGAGAGTATGCTGCAGGCACACGCTTTGTACGGGACTTAGAAGATGATGGACCACATTTTCAGAAACGTGGATGCAGTTTGTGCACTTAAGTGTCATCCTAACTCTAGTTAAGTGAAGCTGGTATTTATCAATGTACTTCCAGCTTCCATCAAACAGAACGGATAACATCTGTTCCACAAGATGCTGGAAATGTTCGCTTCCAGGCTCAAACTCAGACTAAATGGCTGCATCACGGCTTCATACCAATGGCTGCATCACAGCTTCATACCAAAAAAGCCAGGCTCCTGCCTTGGAGGATTTATTTCTTTGCATGTGCAGTCCCACCGCTGCAGACAACAGATCGGATTGCCACTGCCCATCAAGCACTGGAACAACGTATTGGCCAGAAAGGAGGTCAGCTTCCATCTGAATTCTTGGGGAGTTTACGCCCTGCAAGCTAAACCCACAAGAGATGCAAGAAAAAGCATCAGGACAACTCTGCTGGGAGACAGAGAACAAAGCCAGGGACCAAAACAGCTGGCTGTGCCCATCAGGAAAAGTGAGTAGCCCACTGTCAGATATGGTGAGACTGAATGCAAAGAAAATTTTCCTTTAAGAAGTGAGACTGTCTAAATTAAACACCTTCTTTTATGCAGCTTCCTACCTAGCATCTAGCCAACCCTGTGCTTCTGGTCCACCTATCTGGTCTCCCCAAGAATGGGGAGATCTTAATTCAACTCAAAATTAAACAGCAAAAGTACCAATAGTGACTGTCTGACAACTCCAGTGGACTTAAAAATCACCCTTGCCTCCCTAAACACTACCTTGTCTATCCAGTGTGATATACATCATCTCCATTCATTCCCCCTGGCACCGGTACTGGAGTGGAGGATGCCATGTCAGCTTTTCTGCTGTCAGGTATTATCTGTGAGAATTTCTGCTGCATAAACACTTCAACACAAAGGTGGCATGTAGGGCTTGCCAGGGTGCAGGAAGGCTGACAGCCGTAAGATATTTATAATATTGAGTGGAACTCAGTATTTTGGCTTCCCAAAAGCCTTAGGAGCATGCAACAATATTATGAACAACTGAAGCAGCCATAAACAGCTGTTTTTAACATGGAGGGATATTTCAATCTGCAAATCAAGGTCTGTTCTCAATGCAGATTAGAAATCCATATATAAGACATGATGCATCTTACAGAGCCAAAAGGAATCAAGAAAATACAGGTGTACTAGGAAGACTTTGCATTTTGCTTGTTTTCAGAAAAACACTGGCCTAAAAGCACATCTAAAACGTGATAAAAAGCTGTGCCAGGGACAGATGCAGCCCTGAGCCGAGCAGGCAGGGTATATAGCCACACCAGGACGGCGTGCTTAGGAGAGCGCACAGGCTGCCACAGAGGCCAGGGAGGAAACGCTACCTCCCTGCATCCCCACCCTCGTGCAATGACTTACGTGCTCGCTCAGTCTCCTGTAACTAGCCCTGCAACAATATGCAAGTTTAAGGTATTTTCAAAGCCTCCCAGGCGCTGTTTAGATTCCTTATTTTCCCCTGGGTGTGTGCATGCTGCTCGGAATGGTCGTTCTGAACATCTCCGCACCTCTTCCTTTGCTATACTCCAGAGCTCTCCTTTCACAGCTGTTCTCCAGTCATTTCTTATGGGGGTCTAGACAACCAGGATGCTCTGGTTGCTTCCAGTAGTCAGCAATTACTCAGCTTCCTTACAAGCCCTAATTAATCCTTGCATCATCACTGTAAATTAAGGAGGTGTTAACTCCATTTACAAATGAGGGATCTGCAGCAAATTAAACTTGTTTGTTCTTGACAGTGGGACTTGTGTCTTAGCCACAGATCTATTTGCCTGCAGTGACAAAAGACCCACAGGTATATACCGAGGAAAAATCATTGTCCAACCTCAAAAATTTACATCCGTTTCCCCCTCATTCTTCCTGAATGCCTGTAAAACGAGACTTTCACTGAAAAGAAATCTGAATAAACTGAACTGAGCTTAAAGAAATTGCTTTCATTCCCACCTAGGGAGTTTGTAATCTGCATGCAGACTACCTAGGCACACAGCATTATTAATTTTTTAAGGAATCAACCCGTCATATTGCAAATACAGCGTACAAAGGCTGATCTCCATGCGGACATCACTCCACTTTGCAGCTTAAAACTGGACACCTATTTTGGAAACAACTATTTTATCAGACTCATCACTTCCTGACCCGACGAGCTCTGCCTCTTCTCTGTTTTTCATTGCCACCTTGGCAATCTTTACAGTTAGGTTTGGGGTTTTTGGAGAGAGTATTCCTAAAGGTGAATGCAAGCCAGAATGGCGTCAACTGGTTTTGGAGCTTCAGCTATTCCAAGTCACCCCTAAACTCTCATCCTCCTTCCAAATAATGATTAATCTGAATTACACTTAGTAATGAAAACAGCAAGAAACTAATGATGTTGCCGTAATTATGCTCTACAAACACTAAACGTCCATGCTACAAACCCTAATAGGAAGATTATTTTAAATTATTTGAAGAGAAACCAAACAACTACTTTTCCCTGGATGACTTTCTTAGGGGTATTTTGCTTTTCCGGCAGTACTCGGAGCTCTGGAGTATGTCATTAAAGAGTAATAACATCATTTGTCAGAAGAACTACATAATAAAGTTCCTTGAACTTGTCAAGCAGTTGAGCAAGAGTACCAGTAAGAGGACATACTGTTTTCTTAACAGCTTAAGCAACAGTATTTCATTTTCTCTTATCCACATATACAAGCTAAATGCACAAAACCATATGGAAGCATCAATTCAAAACGGACATGAAATACAAGGTCCCATTTCACTATTTATACGAGCGCCTGCTTAACTTCATGCTTGCAAAGTAACTCACTGAAGTCTCTCTCATGTTTAGCATGTATTGCTCAAACACTTAGGAGTCTTAAAAGCAGTTTATTTTTCCCCTAAACATAGGGCTTTAGTCTGCATACCACCAAATTTCTTTAGAAGTCTTGATAGCATAAAGATCAACAGGCTCTGAGCTTTTGTCTGCCTTTGTTAAAATAAAGGCAAGGAAAAAAAGCCAGAGTTCCCCTCCCTGCCCCTCCAGAGGCTCTGCTTGAGACAATACCCTTAAATAATTTGCACAAACCCCAATATTTAACAAAGCAGGTCAATGAATTCCTATAATTGACACAAAACACTTGTGCTGGAACAGAAGGGAACGTTGTGACCCACATACACGCAACAGTTAATTATTAAGCTTTTTTTGGACAAGAATTTTGCTAGAAATAAAAGTACATCAATGGTAAGTAGCTAAGGAGTAACACTCGCACTGGCTGTTCAGCTCTGTGGGAATTTCCAAAAACCCTAGGATACAGTTTACACAGAAAAACAAGCATTTAGTTATGCAAGCTTCAAATAAGCAACATACGTTTTGGGAAAATTCAAACTCCATTTCACATATGCAAATCTCCAGACATGAACTAAATTCTAGGTGAAGCTTGGTAGTTTCAGTGTTAAGAGCATGACGTGAACAGGTTGGAAAACAATCGTTCTGTTGTCCCGCACATGGAAATCCTCCATGCCAGGTGCTGCCAAACTATTTCTTGTCACAATTTAACTTTTACCCAATTTTGTTTACAAGTTAAGCAGTTCTGGCTTCCAAGTTCTTCTTGTACCAAATTCGGAGACTTCCCTTCCCACTCATGGCCTAATTTTTTTCAAGACAGCTTACTGCTGCACCTCCGCGTCTGACGAACTGCAAAGCCCACAACATGTAAGACAGGAAAAACCTGCTTTACCACAGAAAAGAACTTGCTAATTAGCTTTAATCCCATTAAATAGAGCAATACATTTTATAGCAATATAAATCATCTACTAACCCTGCTAGATTTTCTACTCTGTGACGATCCATACACGTCTTCCTCATAACCATTGGTCTGTTACGGAAGGAAAGGAAAAAAGAAAAAAAAAAAAAGAGAGGAAAAAAAATTGACACAGACCCAAAAGGGAATTTTTAGCAAAAGTCATCACTTATGAACAGCAAAAGCAAAGACAGAACTTTTCAAAGATACACCAGGAACAGGAGAAATGCAGGATTAGGTCATGATTTCAAACACGAGGACATGAACATTTGTGTCTGTCAGTACCTGCATACCAGCCAAAAATGTCAAGGATACTGCCTGCTTGCCTTTTCTGACCCCTTTTTTTCTTGTAAAGAACCACTTTTGCTTCCCCTATTACTACTGCACTATAGCACCCGTCTCTCCAGACGTTCTGTGAAGGGAACACGGGACAAAAAGGAGGCACTAGGGATGAGAGACTACAACAGAAGAAATTTATCACTGCAATTACTTACACCTCTGGCAGCTAAGCAAATAAAAAGCAGCAAATTAATTAATTTGAAGTTTGTATTGGAGAAATTCAATTTAGTAAAGATGCAATGCTGTATGAAATCTCTTTTTAGCTTTCCCCAATTACATCAAAATTAAACCCAGGCAGTGACCATCTGCCACATCCTGGTATTTTGTGTGGCAGTCCAAAGACAAATAAGAGGTTTCAGTTGGTTCAGCTGTCCTCTGTCACACTCGGTAGCCTGCTCTGTCATCATTAAGATGTCTTCTCTCAAAGGACAAAAAACAAACAGGCTCAAGAACCAGCATTTCAGAAGCAGGGTGAGGTGCTTCAAGCCCCTACAGCAGTAGTGTCAGGAATAAAACAAAACCACCACTATTACGCAGTTTTTAGTCTGGAAATGCGATGTGGGAGAAGAGGATAGAATCAAAAGTCACCTCAGCTGACACCATTAAAAGCTCAGATTTCTCAAGCGATTCACTATTCTGGCATCTCTTCACAACGAGGCCTGGTTTAACATCAAAAATGAGGAAGCGATCTCTGTATTTGGGGTGGTTTAAGTGGAAATTTAATTAGAATTTCTATTCAGAGTAAGTTTTGAAGTCCAAGCTTTAATGCATTCCTGAAACGAAAATCCGCTTAACCCCATCTGAATCAGTTTCCAAGCAAAATAGTTATCATATACTATACAATGGCTTCCATGAAAAATTAAACAAATTAACTTAGAAACCAGTTTTGATCCAAGCTGGTAAAGCAGCTTCTGGGAAAAAGCTTAGATTCTCTACTAAAATGCAGTATTATCACCACAAACGAAGGGCCAACATAGTTTCTTTTTTTAAGAACCGATTCAAAATACTGCTATAGCCTTGTCACACAGCTCAGCTTCCTTCCAGTTTTTACTAGGGTTTTTTTTCCAGGCTCCTTGAATTTCTCTAACATTTTCCTGACAAATGGATAAAATGAACCTTCAGCAACTCAAGCCATCAGTCCAGCTGCAGCCTCAACAGCACCGTGCAGATCTATTACCTCCACCGCCCCTTTCATTACTACACCGAGCGATAAAATTTGCCTTTTATCAGCAATGTAATATTGACTAAATGTAACTTCAGATTATTCTCTGAACAATTCCCATGCAGAATTCTTTATTTTGTAATAGTATATTTCATTTTTCGTAGATGTAAATGTGGTATCCCTCTTTTATTTTTACTATTACTCAGTTTTGACAAGTTGTCTCCTATTCATCGTCGGTATTTTATTCTAACCTCACACGAAGCCACCTTCACTCCCTGTACTTAGACAGCCAGGCAATACAGACTCCTGCAGAGCAGTTTTCCCCTTTAAAAACAGATGATGATGATGCCATCTTAGATGGGACTAGACCAGATGAGATCCTTTCCACCTGTCCCCGTTTCTAACAGAGTTCTTTTTCAATTAACTGTGCATTTCTTTTACAAGAACTGGATCTTGCCTAAGGTTTCACTTAACATCACGTAGAGACAAGCCAAGAGCCTTATAGCCGACTTAACAGCCACATCTAATGCTTTTCTTTTATGCCCTTAAATAATTACCCTGCTTAGGGAAATTAAGTTGTATTGACATGATTCATTTTCCACAAATCCAGGTTAACTGATTATCACTTTATATTTCAGGCACTTCTAAATGTATTTGTTTAATTTGCCCTGTATCTTTCAGACTTCAAGCTGAAACTCAGGTCATTTCCCTTGTCACTATGACCCATCCTCTCCAGAAACCTCTCCAGCACTATTTTTGAAGGCAACTCTTGAGGAGCAGGGTCAGTTTTATCAGACCTCATTGACCTTTGTTCCATGCTACGCTAACACGCTAAGCATCTCATCATAACCTTTATGAAAACTAGAACAAATAAAATTGCAGACTGGGGAAGCTAAAGTATTCAGATTTTACTCGTTCTCCCTCATGTGCAATTGACCCTATTCTTTTCTGTCTTTTCCTCTTGCTTTTAATGGATGCAGAAAGCTCTCTCATTACCATTACGTCCATTTATACTTGTAACTTTTTTTTACCTTAGACTGTGCCTAATGCTGCCTAGGCTAAAGGCCTTCAGGCCTTCTCAATCCCCCATCCAACTTCCACTTCTCAGAAAATTCTCTGCTGATTTCAAATGTACTGAAGAACCCCCACCCAGCCTGGCAACCTCTTTCTGCTATGAGTAGCCTTCCCTCCACAGTAGCAGTACACCACTTTGGGCCCTCTCATGTATTCTCTCCCTCCCTGGAATTGCTTCCCCATGAGACTCACCTAAAATCCCAACTGTGTGAAAGCACAGTATCCTTTACCTCCCAGCCACACCTGGTTTTGTGGTGCTCTAAGTAGTGCTCTATTTGTACAGCTGCTAGTAAGGCATAGACACTACATAGAACTACCTTTATGAAAAGGTGCAGCCTCTACTACGTATATATCCTACCAGTATTACCTACTCCTGTGTAATGATAAAGCTCAAGTTAAGTTTTGAGTTTTTCAACATGCTCTTTATGTACAACACTGGTATGTTTGGATTATACCACATTTTGCAGATGAAGTGGTGCTCAGTATTCTCAGGTACCCCAACAGTTACACCGTATCCTTGACATTAGGCTGGTGAGCTCTTACAGCCAACATACTTGCACATATTCTTTGTCCTATCACAGTGGTTTTGTATGTAAAAACACCTCTCTGAGACAGTTAGTCAAGATACATACTGCTTTGGAGTAGTTCTTCTTTTTGGTCCTCTCACTCTCTAATCCAGCCTGCAGTGAGATTAAGAATGCAGGATGAAAAGATCAATGAGTTTATGGGCACGCATCCATAGCCAGGCATGCATATCAACATGCAAAACCATCAGTCCAATTTTCCTCCGGCTCTACACAACACGGCTCAGTAAGCGCACATGAAAAAAAAAAATAAAATCTCAAAGTCAAATGACCAGTTATTAAAGAATATTGTTAAAAGCGATGATAGCGCTGTTAAATTTAGTAGCCACAGTTCAAATCATTCACACTTGCTGGGTTAAGTCAATTAAAAGAGCTACCAGCTGTCTATACTTACTACATCAATACATCCATGCAAAATCCAAATGTGTTTGAACTATTTCTGTATGTAGGTCACTCAAATAGATACATTGCATTCCTAATGTGAAATAGCACAGGGAACAGAGGAGAGTGAAAAAGCTAGAGAGTCTATAAAACTGCTCTCTGCCGTTTGCTTTCTGCAGAAACTAAGACACCTCCATTTCACCACAGTGCTGCCACAAGACAGCACGGCTAACAGTATGAGGAAATTTTTTAAACTAAGCTTAAAGTCCCAATCCTCATTCTCCCTTCTGTGCCCTTTCTGTTTTTCCAAGAGTCAGCTTTATCTCAACGTGTTCAATGCAAATACTTGCTCTCGTCTTCTTACTACCTACAGAGTTCGATTTTATCCTCCAAAGCAAAGGTGACCGCTCGATAGATAAGCTGCGGCTTTGTCCTGTCACCTTTGCTAGATCTATTCAGAGTGACTTTGTCAGAGTTTTATTCCTTTTCAGATTTATGCCAAAATAAAACCAGACATACCTGCTCAAATGATGGACAGACTGTAACAGAGAAAGTCTGTTAAGGGAAATAAAAGCTATTCGGCTCTGTCCTATGGTACCTATGGGACTAGACCAAGCTTAGGTCTCTCTAATCATTCAATGCTTTTCACCTGAACTGCATCAGAGTAGGTGAGGGAAGCAGCGTCTTTACATCACAGACCATGAACTGCCTCAGGATCATTTTAGATCGCCCCTTATCTCAGATCAGCTATCACAATTGATGTTAGTATCTCCTTCACGATTAGTTTTTAAACACACACTGCAACTTGCAGACTATTCTCACCACTGGGTAGGTGCTGGCATATTCCAAATGAGACTGTCAAGGCATGAGAGGAAAGAAAAATCAGAACACAAAGGAAAACCCCAAAGCAAGTTATGGCAATTGGAAGGATCCCCCAAAATAAAACAAACCCCAACCCCACAAAAACACACAGACACAGACGTAAATTCCAACTGAAGAATTTTGATAATGCAGGACTTCTTGCACAAAGCCTGAAGCCAGGAACTCTGGAACAAACAAAACAAGGAAAATAGACAAACTCCCATCACAAATGATTAATAACACAACAATATTTCATGCTGGATGGCCTCAGATTAGAGACAGCCAGCTGAAAAGTGCTAAAACAAAGACACTTTTAGTAGAAAAGGGATTGAAGAGAGGCTCGAGTGTCTCAGCAAACACAGGATGATGTTACTAGGAAAAACCGTGTGATAAAGAACCAAGCTTGCAGAACTTCTGACACACGAGAGGCTGGACACTGATGGGTTCAGGATGAGCCACAGAAAAGCTAAAGATGCCCCTTCACAGCAGCTGACGGTCTGCCAGCAGGAGACAGAGATACACTCAAGCTATCATTATATCAATGCACCAGGCCACTGTTTACACTTTAGTCACAGCTGTGCAGCTTAAAGCAATTTGCTGGCCTGGTCTAATCAACATCTCAGGTGGTTTTGCAGTCCATGTTGATGGCTGCTCTGCCAGAAGCATCCAGGCCAGTTCCTCAAAAGCTAGCTCTGCAGATCAATGATGCCTGCAGTTCAGACATCCACTTAGAAACTATTCCAGGAGAAAATCCAGAGTAAAACTCACACAGATTAGTAGGGTGGTAAAGTTCTAAGGAAAAATAAATTTCTCATATTGGCTCGTTTCATTGAAACCTTCCTCTACAGAAAAGAAGCATTGCCTTCAAAGAGCAACCCCTAAGGCCATCAACCCCTCACAGTGCAGTGGGCCCGAGTGCCAAAGATGCAAGATCCATTTTGAGAAAATGTCAGTCTCATAGACCAACTACAATGGGCATCCCACAGCTATGGAAGCAGCCTTCAAATATCCCCAAAAAAGAAGAGCACACCGAATTCTCCTATTTGTTTTATAAACCCTTGGTGGACACAAGGCACCACTTTTTGGTGTTTTCTTCATGCTAAAATAGCTCAGAAGCCAAACTGTGAGCTCTAGTCCTCAGCGGTAACTTTTGTTTGGTGCTAGCTCATTTTTTTGCTTTGCTGTTTTGAACAGTTAAGCCTCCACAAATAGTCAAAGACAGATGTGGTCAAACTATTAAAATCATTTACTATAAGCCCACGCTAGGACTATTATCAATGGTCAATTCATTGTGAGTACAACAACTAGAAGATGTTTAAGGCTAAATTTCAGTTCAGAACAGCAAACTTGCACATTTACTTTCTTACTTTCTTCTACAATCCCAGTGACCCTTGGATCAGGGAAGGAAGCTCTGTCAAAACTCTGTTTCAGTGCATGCCCAAGTGTAAGCTTGCCTAAGAATATACTCCGAATGTTACTTTACGAGGAGAAGGGGGAGCCCGTGCAACATCACTAGAAATACCAGGGTGAAAAGTTTCAACCAGATCCTTCTGTTAGAAAAGGACATTCTTTACAAAAGTGTTAGGTATTTATGGGCCATCCCATAAACCAGCTGGAGACCGCTGCTCCCCAGACCAGGTTATCGCAGCCTGAAGGCGTACTGGCAGCCCAGAGACTGGCTCCTCCACGAAAAACAAAGGTCAGAAAAGCTTCTGCTCAAGGGATGGTGGGGAAACAGAATGCAAGGCTTCTGCTGTTTAAATATGTAACAACAAAACACAGGATCATGTTACAAAAGACACATCAAAAAAAACCACCACAGTAGTGGATTTCCATGAACAAAAGGTGTTTCAGATGAACAGGACTCCTGCCATAAGTACAGTGCCAGTGTACTTGCAGACACACAGTTACAGCCATGGTTAAACCACCTATTTGTATCGTAATCACCTTCTAAATAGAAAGAACTGACATTTCACCTGAGCTAGAGATTTTTCCCCTTCAGAAAACACTGTCATAAACACATCCAAATTTAACTCTCAGTAAAATAAACATTGGCTTTCATGTTCAGCTGTGAAAATAAGCTTTTCTTCGTTGAATCTCTGGAGTTTTAAGGCATCTTCTAGCTTGGAAAAGCAATTGAATAAGTTTGCAATCTTAAAGATTTTAACAGCATTTCTTAAGTAGTAATAAGGATTCCACTAAAAAGGGGACAAGGCAACAGTTAATTTTAAGTATGTCTTACGCTATCTCACAGTGAACTCCACTGGAATCACTGAGCAGGCTCTGCAGTAGTAATTTTGGTTAGTTGTTGGGTTTTTTTTTTTCATCTTACAGAACTCTTGTAGAGACATATGAGGTGTTGCACTCAATACTGTTCTTTGGGGGTTCAGGAAAAAAGGTGGTTCTAGCCTAAATAATTTTTCGAGGGGAAAAAAAATAATTTTATGACACAAAATCTCCAAAGAAGCCAGAAACCAAGGATTACAAGTAAAGACCTTGCTATGAATGATACAGGTCTTGCTTGTTCTATAAAAATACAACTGATCATCCAGCTTAACCACGTAACTAGCACTCCTGGTAAATTAGAAACAACATCAGTAGAAAAACAAGTTATTTTCGAACACAACCGTTTTGGGCACGAATGACTCCATAACATAACCTAGTCACAGCTGATTCAAGTTCAGGATTGCCGAGAGCTTCCTCCATAGTGCTGTTACGGATTGTTTCAGGTCTGTGGTTAGCTGGATGCTTCTCCTTAGGTCTCGGAAGCGGTGCACTCTGATCGTCTTCTGAAGACTATCAACACATGCTGAGACAAGAGCATTAGCTGTTCACAACTAAGTTCCTTAATCTATCTTAACAATTACAAGAGCTGATTATGTCTGTGCTAGAATGGAGTTAAGATTTGTCCACATGTGTATTATCTGGACAAATATTGTATGGATATTTTGAGAAAAAAGTCATTTGAACTTTTCCTGCAGATGCGTACTGGTGCACTGCAGCACTCTGTGCCCTACTAACCCTCCCTCCATAAAACTCAAGTCTGCAGATGAATTTCAAATACCTCTAAAGCAGTTTTGAGGAGGGCGTTCACCTGCAATTCCAAAGCACTTAAGACTTATTTCCACTGACAATTTGCTTTTGGTTTCCCAAGCTAATATAAACATTGATCATGGAGTAAGCTAGCACTTCTTCCTCCCAAATTCAGTACCTGTAATGAAACAGGCGAGCTTACAAGGTGTATACAAGAAACAGCTACACATACTAATGTTTTAGCTAAGTACTTCCTGCAACAGTAACACTGAACAGCATTTACCAGAAAGGTTTCCACAGAGTCGTGTGCTCTGCTGGTGTTCCTGCACAGCGCACACAAATTTGACGATTCCCCCGGCTTAAAGAATTACTGACCTACATGTACTAACAAAAAAAAAAAAAGCACCAACACAAAACACCAACCCACTCCATGTGCCTTGAACATGGAACACGCCAAGACCTTGGAAGGATGGTATTATCAGAGTACTGTAACCAGTCTGGTGGTACAGGGGGACAGTAACATCAGAGCACACACATGCATACTTAAATTGTACGATTTACCAACCCTCAGGCTTCCACGGCTACCCACTGACATGCGCTCATCTTCATCCGAAGCCTATCGAAAGAAATATAAAGACAAGAAAACAATGAAAAGAACACAAGTAACAGGCAGTGATGTAAATGCAGATGGCTTTGGTGGAACACAAGGAAAGAAAAAGACTTACAAAATACACGTCTTAAAAAAGAATCGCATTAGAACTATAAGCAGAAAGGAAATGAAATCACACCCTGCCCCAGCAACACCGTCAAGCATTTTACTAGAGGACGAATGAAAAGCTTGCTCGGGTGTTCCCTATTATAAGCTCTCAGCCCAGGCTCTGAATAAACAAACATTAAACACTCCAAGCAGGTTATTTCCCCACCTTCCACCCCCTGTCCCCCTTTATTCGAGTACATTTGCAAAAGCTCCAGAGTGAGCGGGGAGAGGGCAGAGAAGTCAGGAAGTGGCTTTGGGGTTTTCACTCGGCTGGGGCAGGGTGCGAGGAAAGCTGCTTTTGATTTTTTTCTTCTAAAAAGAAACTGCCTTATACACATCTATTTCTTAACTTGAAACGTCTAGCAATAAAGAAAAAGCAAAAGCAGATACTAACCGAGGCATTTCTTCGGGCTCTACGGGAATAACGCTCACTGTCTTCCTACCAAGGCAGCAGAGAAAAACAAAGAGCAAAGTGTTGAAAAGACAGATACACCAACAGAGCGCGTTCAGAAAGACACAGTGAAGCTTCAGCACTGTTTAGGAGTCAGTAAGGCTGAACCAAATAACAGAAGGTGACACCTTGTCGAGTCAGAAAAACCCTTTTTCCCTTCACTTGTGACCCCAATTTTCTTCCCCTCAGTTTTATTCTGCTACACACTTTAATTACTCTTACAGCAAACCGTACCCAGTGACATCTTTATTTGTATCTCAAAAAAATGCTTCAAGTGCATCTCTCCGCATCTGGCAATCACTTATATACTTACAGTGCTTTTGTAATTAAGCTTTCCAGTTTGCAGTCCTTCAAAATAAATCTTCTAGCTGAAATTTTGTGGCAGGGCAATGGTCTCTCTCTAGCGAGTATCCCAGAGGGGCACAGCCCGGCCCCTTCTTCCAGACCAAAAGCATCTCTGCTCTGCTTACAGCCTCTGCGACACACAGCACCACTGCCTTTTGCAGGCCAAAAGCCGTGTTAATGCTGGAAGTGCTGTAGGATGTTGTTACGTTTCAACAAATTGATTTTAATAAACTGGCTTTACATGGAATTTAGAAACAGCGATAGAAAACAGGAAAAAAAAGTTTAAGCATTGTAGTTCATGGTTGTCACAGGTGAACTGATTTGTAAGCAAGGGAATTGCTAGTAAGGTGGAGCTAAGCTCACCAAGCAAGGATTTGAAGAGACTTAATGGCTTATCCATGAGATTGGAGCATCTTGGGTGGACAGTTGGTCCATATGGCAGTAGGCTTTCAAGAAGGCATAGAGCAAACCAGCATTTATGCTGATTAATTATCACGGGTCAAGGAAGTCAGGGAGTTTGAAAAGTTATCTCCCACACTGGGAGTCAGCTGCTCCGTTTTGCCTTTTCCAGTGCGCGCTATTCAGATTGTAGGGCAAGGTCACGAACAACAGTTTTCATCCAGCATCGCTGGAAAATTTATGACATCACTTATGTTTGAAAGACGTTTGAAACCAATGTCTTCCAGCCCTTTAGCAACTTCTTCATCTTATATTGTGAGTGTTAAAACAGTCAGATGTTGCTAATGGCTAAGTCTGTGTCTGATATTAACTTCACTGGCTTCGCAAATAGTAAAATCCAGGACGCTGCATTACCAGAAAAAGTGAGCATTGCCATAGTAGCAGTAATAATGCATCCGCACAGTGCTCCTGGACAAGTAAGTACAAAGGTAACTGAAGAAGCATGGATAAAACCTGCCCAAAATTTAGCTGAAGACAGATTTGAGAAGACTCAAATTCTAAAAAAATCCACAGGAAGTAAAATGGAGTACACACACTCCTTGTATCACAAGTGGCTTTAACGGGTCTATATGCTAATCTAATCTGCGAGTGATGGGGTGCAGACAGAGATCTCTGAAAAGAGATGGCTCTAACTAAACCCTTGCCCGTTTTAAGCTGATCATAAGCCACATTTCAGGTATTGATGCGGACTGCAAGAATCCTTGCGATAAAAGTGGAATTCATGTTTCCAATGCATTGCAATACCTACTTTGTGGTATTTCAAACTCTGTCAACTATACAGAACTTCAACAAGTAAAACAACACCACGTTGCTTAGCTACGTTGATCAAGGCCTACCATCCATTGCTCGATGTCTCCCCATTTAGTATCCAGACCATAATATTTCTACAGACAGAAAAGGGAAAAAACAGAGTTTAGATGAGAAAGGCAAACACAACATTTGGACATGCATCGCCAGATTTCAGCCGAGCCACACAGCTTCACACACGCACACAAGCCAGGGAAAAGCCATGCCGAGTGCCACCAGAGCACCAGGAAAAGCTGCCTGGCAAGGGATGTTTGGGGTACAGCTGGGGTACTTGACAGCTTCTGCTTTCTCAGCAGTGCAAAAAAACCCCAAAAACAACAGCGCTGTGGGGACAGGAGCAAGGAGAGTAATGAGTCTTGAATTCCTGACCCATTTAAGTCAAGACTCATTACAAGGGATCTGAACACAGAACACTTCACGATGAAAAATGCTGTCAAATCATGTTTACCGTACAGATTTGTCAAACCAGGAAGACAAGTTGAATACAGTACAACTAATCTCTGTATATTCTTATTCACCAAATTCAGAACTCCCCAAAGCTCCTTTTCAGAGCACAAGACTTCTTGCCTACGCTTCAACCATCTTGACAGTGGTGGTACCACCACCAAGGGTAGAAGAGGAACCTCTAGGACATGCTCCACCAATGCAGGCGAGACTGGAAAGCTCTGGGCATTTCAGTCCCAAATGCCATGCATTTTCCTAGTAGACTGTCACTTCTGAACCATTTCTCAGTTCATATTTTCTTCGCATAACATTGGGAACTTCCCTGAACTGAAGTTGCATTTCCACCAGACAGCGGGACTTTTCTTCCTCCCCAAACATGTACTTTGAATCCAGTCTCAGGAAGTCTGCATTTATAATGGTGGCCATTAACATTCCTGTGTGAAGAAAAAAAATCACTGGCCTAAAGCACAGTAATCGGCAAATGCTTAAGGAAGCATAATATGTATTTTAGAATCATTTAGATTATGTGCCTTGATGTTCACGTATTTGTGGAAAAAACAAGCCTTGTACTTGCCAGCTTTCCTAGAGGCTTGAGGAGGCAGGAGTATCAAGTCAAAACCTTAGGTAATGACAAAAAAAAAAATCAGAAACCTGGTCTGTATTATACCCTGTATTTAGCACCCGGTCAATGGTATTAATGTAATTTTACTTTCATCCTTTACTTTCACCCACCGACATGAACTATTGTTTCTTCAAGCCTTACACACTTTCTCACAAGTGCTCAGACTTGTTACTTCCAGGCAGAAGCCTAACACATACAACAGCTTGTTATAAAATTAAGTTTTAGGGACATGACATCCTGAAAATGACCCCCGAAAATTACATGAACTCCAGCTGGTCAGGATTGTGCAAGAGATCAGAACCTACAGATTACACGCTTTGTAGTAAGTCAGGTCAGGTAAAGCCTTATTAGAGGCTTTCCCCCCACCAAAAGAGATATAACATTTTCTAACACTAGAAATCAATTGAAAAAAAAATACACTATGAGAAAGGATTCTCCTTTCTCAGACATAGAAATGATCCATAAACATGCTAATCATTTTTTTAAGGTCTGCTGCTTCCTTTTCCTGCCCTCTGTTCTCCTTACTTACCCCTCAAAAGACTTGTTATGTCACAAGTTTAAGTTCCGCTCACAACCTTTTCTTCCACCATTTGAAGTTACATAGCTACACACTTACTATCCCCAAAAGAAAAATATCAGTGAATGCGATTGCCTTGAGACTATTTTTAATTTATAATCTTTTAAACGGCACATGTCACGCTGGACTGAACTGGCAGCATTTGAAGTCTCAGGTATTTTGCCCCCTCAGCCACTTCCCATTTCTTTCGCTAAGCCGACTGCTCTGTTCTGCCCTGAGGGGCTTGGTCTGAACTGCGAGGTGGGTTAAAGGAAGAAATTTGTGCTTATCCATTCATTTGCTCTTTAGTTAGAGGCCTTTGCCAGGCTCAGGTTGCCTCCTACCCTGAAAAGTGGTATTACAATTAAATAATTAACGATGTTAAAATACCATTGAGAGAATTCCTGATCAGATTTGCTCACTAAGTGATAGTGAAATTGCTAGACTTGCAAACTCGCTACGGGATGTTGTGAGGCTAACCTACTTATCTTGTCATCCATGGCAGGACACCAACAGCAAACAACCTCCTTGGTCTCCCACAGGGCTACGTTTGTACCAGAAGGTTAAATTAGTTCCTATAAAAGAGATTGATAACGAGCCTGTTGATCCATGGGCCGATGTTGATTTGGGTTACTCAGTATGTAGTCAACTCCGCAAATAAAACCAAGAGTAAGTATTTGTTGCCAAATTCATGGGGTCAGGATTAAATACCGGAGCACATGATTTGAGTAGCTATCTTCATATACACATGCACTTAAAGAGGAGATCAGCATTTCCAAGAAGCACACGCACTGCTAGGTCAAGCAAGTGAAACATGCAGTGAAGGCAGCTGGAGTGGCGGAACAAAACAAACAGGCTGTGGGTTTAGGACACATTTACCATTCAGCAAGCAATAAAAATATCTCAAGGAAAAAAAATAAATATTCAGTAAGGTAGAAAATGGCAGGCTTGAAGAAGTACATGCTTTCTCCCTCCCTGCAAAATTTCTTTGGTGCTCTCTCTCTTTCTAGGTACCCCACAGTTCACATGCTGGAAGTATACTACAGCCAAACACCGTAACACAAACCCCAAACTCTGCTGTTACATGGCAAGTGGCCTCAGCTACAGCTATTATCATTGTTGTTATTATCTTTGCCATCGTTTGGAACTATGAGAAGGAAATTGGGAGGAGGGAAGAGATCATGACTTTGAGGTGAGAGAGTATTAAACGATATAAAACCATTTACAATGCTTCGGTGACACCAGAAGGAAGGCCATACAGTTTATGTACCAAAAGATTACAAATTCAAACACCGCATCCCTGATTTACTCCAGTCACTTTCTGCACAGTCATCTAGAAGTCATTCTTCCTGCTGGCACCTGTCAGGTGTTTGCCCAGACTGAAATATTTTCAGCAATACACTTGGCCTTCAACTCCCAAGTGGCTGTAAGGTGCTTAGTGACACATGGAGCCACCGTACCCTCCTATGACTGCTGGTTTTCCAACTTACTCTTCTGCTCATCGCTTATTCTTTGCCAAAGAGTCCATAGAAAAAAAATTAAGTGTCTGACCAGACACATTTTACACGGGTCATCTTCCACCTCTCCCCTTTATTATCCACCCCACAAGCCTATGGGAGGGAAGGAGGGAGCTGTATGGAAATACAAAGCCTGCTGTGCCTCTTTCCATTCTTTAGAGGTTTTTCTGATGCGCTAGCAAGACTCTGAACGTGGGAACACACACATGCAAACAAGAATGAAAGAGAGTAAGCCCTACCTTCTGAACTTGATAGATCTAGGGGAAGAGGGAAAGGAAAGAAACAAGGAAACAAAAGCTAGCATGAATAAATAGCAATGCAATGTTCCACAGCTCATTCTAAAGGGAAAAAAATAATCGTTTATACAGAATATACAGCAAAACACGCATACAAGAGAAGTGTACATCGAAGCCCTGTAGAGTTAGGTAGAATGAAAACAGCGTTTACATTCTAGGCTTCCTTCACATCAACAGTTAAAACACAGCAGCATTCCTCATTTTCACACTCTTGGAGGCACATGCAATTTGCTCCCTAGACTCTGCACCAGAGCAGAGCCTGAGCCGGCTGTGAGCTCAGGCCTCGCTTTCCCAACCTCCCTCCTTCAAAGTAGCAGATGCCCAAATATTCACCTAGGATGACAGTTGTGCATCTACCACCACAATTAGAGCAAACGGCATTAACTACAGAAAAATGGTTCTTCTTTTAAGGACAAATTTTGTCCTTCACCAATGAAGCATAGTTGCAAAAGCATCAATGCTATCCTTCTTTCACCTGTGTACAGCACAGCTCATTAAAAGTCTCTGAAAACTTCTTGCATATATATTGCCAGCATTGGAGGATCTCTGCAGGTTGCTGTTTCAGTTTTTAATGTTTCCACAGAGCCTCACACTATTTGCAGGCACTAATAAATGCACCACTGACTCTACAAAGTTATGTAATCTTGAACCATTTTAATAATACACAAAAGCGTTACAACCACTCCAATACATCTGAATATTGTTGGAGAACTGCCCTTGACTGACCAGCTTTGTAAACCCATATGAAAACTGAAAACATGTTTTTTTCTTACATCTCTCCTAGCATTTCTCATTCAAAAACACCTAACTGGCTACACAAATACGGAAGGAAATTACACCTTCATTCTCCCCACTTCTCTGCTGAACATCTAGCTTTGTATCTGTAGGAAATGTATCACAGCTCTGGCCTCAAAGCCCTCAGCTGCCTTACTGCTTGTCTTCTTAGATAAGCATTAATGCTGAGTAAGTATCATCACCAGCCCTCTGCTCTGTGAGTACAACCCAGGGGGAGCAGATCACTGCTCCGACTCCAATCCTTCAGCTGGTCAGCAGGGTAGCCAGTCTCCCGTATTTTGGATTATTCAGGGGGTCCCTGCCATCCACTGCTCTTCCGGTCCGCCTCAGGGGAGCCCAGATCCCAAGGCTGGGAAGCAAAGCGTACTTCTTTCAATCCCTGCCGCCCTCCTGATCAGGTTCCCCTTCGTCATCGTGAAGGACAACTGCAGAACCCAGCGTTATACCTCAGAAGCATTAATTTGTATTCCTACAAGTGCAAGGAGGATAATTGAGACCCACATCTAAAAACTAGCATTCCCACACAACTAATCACCTCGCTTATCTTTTATTAAGAAAACCTTGGACAGGAACATGAACTAAACCCTCCCACAGTTCCCACAGTCAGTGCGTACTGACTCTCATCTTTTGCTTCTCCGTTGCACACGCAGGGTGCCTTTCGTCCACAGGCAGAAAACAAACACCACCATTTTAGACATGGCAATTATCACAGAGCAGTTTAACCTTTAAACTTCAACTTTTCCGTGCTGTTGTTTCACCCATACTTCAAAGGCAACACCATGGAAGTCTTATTTTTCAAACCCCCATGCTTCAGGCTTGGCATAGCAGGTATTCCCGTTGAATGCAAAGCCTGACACACAAGAGGTCTTGTGTCAAGGACCCAGATTGCCAACGGATAAGATAACAACAAGGCGCTTGTTCAGGGCCAGACACCGCAGAGGGCAGTGGAGAGGGGCACAGGGACAAAGCCAAGTGCGTCACCATTAACTGTTCCAACATTTTATAAAACCTGGAATTTTTTCGTCATCCATTAGCTAGCAGGCATTACCACAGCTCTGCTCCAAAGCGACTGATCTCTCATCAGCGTACTGTCCTCCTTAGATAGTAAGTTACAGGAAAAAACACTTTTAAACAATAGTCTCTACTGCAGGTATGCCCCCTACAAAGGGCTTAACAGCCAACAGATATTTAATCAGACAAATGCTTTAAATAGTACTTTCCTGTATTATGGCATGACAAAAGAAGTGTTTTGTCCACATTATTACTGGACAAAACTAACGGAAAAGTTAGAAAACCAGACTGCTTTCCTGGTTTCCTCATCACGAGGTCTCCCACAAAAGTAAAGTTCTTCATAGAAATTACTTCAGAACAGGACAGAAAAAGCCAGTGAAGCACAGTTCAGAGGCAGAAATTCAAAGTCTACTAAAAACACCTTCAACATTGTCCCTCTCCAGATTTTCCCGTGCATCTTCACACTGGTTGTATAAGATACAGATTAACCTTCACAAACCTCCTTAATTTCCTCCTTGTATATGTAAACACCAAGTTTCATAGTCAGCCTCTCCTCTCATTCAAACCAGGAGAATTCTGCTTTTCTCTAGTTTTTCCTGCACCGCCTGGGATTTTAAACAGCTTCAAACAATCCCGAATGACAGCTGCGGGCACCAAATCCTCGCAAGGGAAGAAGCGGCTCAAGTCACAGTCAACAGGATGGGTAAGCAGATCAAGAAGTGTTTGCAAGTCTTTTGCCCACACTAACTTGGCTTTAGTATATTTACTAAACTTACTACATGCTCAAGGAACTGACATAGGAAGAGAGAAATCCACAACAGAAAGTACTGGTAACATATTTTATTCCAAAGAAATATGAATCCAAAGGAGGAAAAGTACGTACAAATGAGTATGCTGGTATAGAGTGAATTTTAAAATTACGAAGACAAGTTTTTTGTGCTGTGCCCTTAAAGCAAGAGCTGAAAATGAAGCGAGGAGACAAGCACAACGCTCTAGCCTTGAACTGAAAGTACAGGCTCATCTGCTGTGCAAACTGGCAAGCGAGAATCTTAGCCTGCAGATTAAGGGGTGGGAGGAGATCATTCCCTTTTCACTTCAGGCACTAATATCTGCTTAAATTGTGGTCTCCAAGTGTCACTCCTCAAAGACACATTTAAAGTCTTGCCAGCAGAACACACAGAAGGTACTCCTACATAAAACGTTCTCTACCATTAGCCCTAATTCTGCAGCTTTTACTTGTCTTGAAACATTACCGTTAAATATTTCTTGGGGAAAAAAAGGCTTTAATATCTCTTATGCCAAGCTTCTAAGAAAAAAAAAAAACCCACCACACAAACAGAAAAAAATCTCCTCTCCTTATCTAGTAGCCCCACGAGAATTGACAATTTGTCACTCGGGAAAACTGAGTCGACAACTCTTGACTTGCTCTTCCACATGAATTAAAAATAAATATCTGAATGCACACAAGCATTTATCTCTGTACCAAACACACCTCTAGAGTACGAGCCAAACAGACTGGCTTTAGACTCTGCAGCTGTAAAACCAAATGTTCGAAGACCGTGGCAGCATGGTAAAAGCACAGGACCCATCACTGCTGACTCCCACCAGTTGGGTGGGTACAGTGGTGTGGGAACAGGCAAAGGAGCAAGTACCATCTATTAGAACCATCCTTTCAGCTTAGAACATGCATTGTCTCACATGAGAGCTCTCCTGTACTGACTCACTGTGCATGGAAGCATACCAGAAAACCTCCAGATTAATTATTTACATCTTTGCTGGATAACAACAACAAAGCAGCACAGAATAAGAAGTCAGAAACATTCAAGCAGTTACATTTCTTAGATCTGTGGCTTTCTTGGAGCCTCATGTCCAGGAACTACGTCTCTACTAAACATATAGATATTCAGATTCACAAATATACACACCTATATAAGATTCAAGACTGACCACTACCCTTCTCTTCATAAATCAGCATATATCATGATTCTTGTGCTATTTTCTTTCTTCAGCTTCAGAAAACTCTTTGTTTACCTACATTACTTTCCTATTAAACTCACAGTCACGCTTCCCTCCTTACCTTCCTCTCCTTGAAAGAACACCCAGAAACCCACCCACGTTGGCACACTTACCCTCTCTGCCGCCTGGCGCGAGGCGATGCCAGGCGATGCGATGAAACCGCCTCTGGAACGCAGCTGCAGTCCTGCCCCACCGCAGTGAACGCAGCAGCCTTCCACAGTAACTTCCCCGCACCTCACATGGCAATTCGGAGTGTTTTCTTCCGAAAGCCCATCTATTTCTGCTATGTGATTTCTCCGACTAGCGTTCTACTACGGCAGTACGTTGCTTCACATTAAGTTTCCAGAAGAATTCTTAGAGTCACCTTACATTTGAAGCCAAGTTTTCTGAAGCGATCCCTCCGAGCACACAAACCGCGAGGTGAACGGCAGCGACCACTCGCAAGAGGTACGGCAGCCTGAGCAAGGGCTGAGCCCGCAGCAGCGGCAAGCGTGCTCACCGTCACCTAAAGCCAAGCTGTCTGCCATGAGCTTCTCATCCTACGCTCCTTCTGAAAGGAAAGGAGCTTATCAACAGCGTGGCTGATAAGAAACACAATTTTAAAATTTCCAAAAGAATCGACTATTGCAGCAATTTCTGATGTCAATTATATGTGCTACACGAAATAATTTCCGCCAAAAGAAGAGCTCGGGATGATATGGGGTAGCCTTCACCATTTACCGATGGGCTTTACTACACTGCTGTGACCAACCTCTGGTGCACTCTTCACCTATGTCTAGCCTACAGAACCAGCACAGGGCATTTTAACAGCTTTCTAATGAAGTGGCTGTTCATTCTGCTACAGAAGCATTCGTAAGATACAGAACGAACAATCTCAGACACCTGGTCTTTTGCATTGACATGTCTTTTGTAATGCCAAGCAGCACATTAGTTAAAACACCTGTGTAAGACCCATGGTGCAGAAGTCATCCAATTCTTTTAAAATGCGGAAAATTAGGCACATTAAGAAAGGTCACTAATACTAGACAGTGGGCAGGAGAGGAGCTAATTTAATGATTTGTATTTGGACTGGAAAACACCCTAATTCACTGCCAGCGAGAGCTATACTACCATGTTTAGAGCTTGTATTGGTAACATCTGGAAACTTTTAACCCAGACCATCAATATAAATATATTCTCAACTAATCCATGCTCCACAAGAAGCCTGTCAGGGCATGTACATTGCCTTCAGCACGAACAAGTACACACACATGCAATAAATTTATTTGTTGCTTTTTAACTTCTCTAACTGGCTCTAACAAGTGTTCTGAAGTAGTAAAGCAAGCGCTTTAAGTTCTGGTTATTCAACATGGCAGTAGTGGGAACGTGCTATTTATTGCTCTGAAAAGTTTGTCAGGGAAATTGAAGATGGCAGACAACAAGCTGTACAGACACCAGTATCACAGTATGTTCTCCTCCAAGGAAGGGATAGGTGCCAAATCTCTTGTGCTGATGACTGCTCAGGATTTTCTATATTTATGCTTTCTTTTGTTCTATCTGCAAGGTAATTGTGGCAACGAAACATTTCCTGTAGCCATCCTTACTAGCTCTACCTTGCACCTGGGGGCTGAGATTAAATTATTGGAAAAAATTACAGAATATCCAAGCTTGCAAAATATCAAATTTCATAATGTGACTACACATTTATTTATGCCAGTGAATTACAAAACAGATTGTAGTGGGTATCTGGCTCAGCTTTCACTGAATTTGGTATTTCAGAGCAGCATCCTGTACCATTTAGCTTCTATGTATACAAAGAAGTTCTCACCGAGTTTTAAGATCACTACCTCTTCAGTTACTAACCGCAGGAACACGCACACAGCCTTTAGTTTTCATACCAAAGTTTCAATTTACTAGGACACCCCTTGCAGCATCAGCTTTTAATCTTCAAGGGGGTCATCAGCTGTATTAAAGTTATCTGCAAATTAGATGATGACACCCGTCAGCTGCCATGACACCCGTATTTACTTTGCTGCCCAAACAAAACACCTAGTGGTTGTTTACCACGGATCTTCCCAAGGCTGCTCGGCAAGTCCCATCACTCAGGCTGCAGGCACAGCAAGAAGCTTGACAGTGACAACACTTATCTGCACTCCAGGCCTTCCAACTCTGGTCCAGGTTGCAAGAAACATCCTTCAAAAAGCAGCAACTGGAGTAGTAAAAGGCTCCTCTCTTCCACAAGCACTGTGCTTGCAGCAACGCTCCCCCACAGCTCTTACTCCTGGTGTGTTTGCAGGTACATCTAACCCTGCTGTGGCTACAGGGTGCTAAGACGCATCCCAACATGCCTCAACCAGACAAGACGCTCCGGCAGAAAGCTGAGCATGGGCAAACTGCCCAACTGCTTCCAGGTTGATTCCTGCAGCCTGCACCGACACTAGTTTGCTATTGCGTCCTGATCCACTCTTTAAAAGCCAACCTGAATCCTTCTCTGCACCCTGAAGCATAGATGCACATCTATTTTTACTATGTATTCCCACACCCCACCCCCAAACTCCTTCCCTTATTTGAAAAAATTAAATTATGATTGCTGCTGGCCCTGCTACGCCTGCTCTCCTGTATCATGAAATGCACATCAAAAAATACAAGTTTTAAGCCCTTCTGGTTTTCATCGCTAGTTTGGCCCACCTGTGCCATCCTGTGCTTACAGCCCCATTCTAATAGCACTGCTTTAGCCTCTAGAGCTTCAAAACAAGTGCTGCTCTCAGTTTCTTGGCGTGGAGTAACATTTAGTACAGCTCCTACTGGTCAAACACAACAGGAGGAGAACAAGTCTTTTTGGTCTTTCCTATCATTCCTACACTGGAAGCCCATGATCTCCCACACACTGACCTGCAGAGCCACAGCAACTTTGCTGATGGTATAAAACAACTAGCTTGTCCAGCATTTGGGAGAGACTACACTAGGCATTTAATCCAAACGCTTTGGAGAAGGTAATGTTCTGCCAAGTCCGGTTTCTACCGTTACTTCCGCCAACGGCAGACCATTTTTACAAAACGGGGAAACCACAATGCCAGCTTCACAGCAACAAAGCAAAACAACTTACAAGTAGAGTTATACAAGGGCCAAGAGTCTTCCATATTCATTAGATTTCTAATGAAGTGATAAGAATCCACCCCCCTAATGCACACACAAACAAGCTGCGTACTTCAAAGTTTAATATTAAACAACGATTACTAACTAACCACCAGTGTTTTCTGTGAATAATTATACTGGCTTCACCAAGATAAAATTGTTGCCACAACCCCAATTTTTTTCCGGGCTATATCCTATGATCAGCTAACTGAGCAGCATTAGCTCTACGCAGACTATGAACATTCCAGCCAAACATAGATTAACCCTTTGTTCCAGCACCTCAGACTTTTTACCTATATATTCAGGAAAGAAGATGATCAAAACACGCCCCGAGCCTTGACCGTACCTCTTTCTGCTGCCTCTCCAGTTCTTTCATTCGGATCTCCCGTGCCTCCGCACGTGCCGCTCGCTTCGCTGCGAGCCTTGCTTCAGCCTGCAAACAGGAACAGAGCAATGAGACAAAAGCCAGACAATTCAGTGTGAAACACACTTGTTAAGCAGGGCATGAAATAAAGAGGCTTGACTCGGCAAGACTGTAAACACATCTGTAGGAGTTAATTCCCTATTGCAGGCAATGGCCCAGCATTCTGTAACTTGTTATGCTTCACAGGCAGGTAATACACCCTCGTGTAGGCACTACCCTCGGTTAGCAGTTGCGTTTAAAAGTGCTCTGCGTTTCTTTAATTACTATTTGTGTGGCTAGAGAGGAAACAGTAAGATTTATTTAAGAAAGGCGAGTTTTGCTTTTTTTTTTCCCCTCTCCTTGCGGCACAGATTAATTTTTATTGATTAATTAATTTGACCAACAGCAAACACATTAGGTGCCATTTTTCCTACACCGCTGACATTGCACACACATACCCGGGCACAGCAGTTAGATAAACATTGCTGTTCAGCATGACTATGAACAACCAAGGATGAAATTATGGAGGCTAGGGGGTAGGGAACCTGAGAAAATGCACTAACTCCAAGTCTCCAGACATCTGTACTCAAGTCCAAACCTCTCTGGAGTGGAAATCTGCACCAAGAACAGGCCTCTCAGGAGATCTACAGTGCTTCCTCATTCCAGCCCAGGTGGAAGGGCTGTAATATGTTGTACAGTAACGTATTTAATAGTCTGCTTTTAATCCCAGGCAAAACCAGTTAGAAAAATTAAAATTAGCTCAGGCTTGGTACAGCACGACTGCGAGCAGCTCACCCAGAATAGGATTTTGCAGAGAGCAAAAGGCATCGCTCAGCTAGTCACCCTGGCGTTACACCCAACTCTTCTGCTTCCAAAACCTTTTACTGTAAGTACAGCATCCAATTTAACAGGAAAAACTGCAATAATATCAAGGTCAAGCATACAGAAAAATCAAAACATCAACACTTTCACTAGCACTTCTGAACAAAAGAAAAACCAGAAAGAAGCAAGATGTAATTTCTTTTCCCTTCTGTAAGTATATTCACCACTCAAACTTGTGGAAAGGGGCCACAACTTTCAAAAAACACAAAACAAAACATGGGAAAAGAAGAAAAAAGGGGTAGGTTGGCTGAAACTTTCAGCTAGCAGAAAAGGACTAATGAAAACCAAGTACATGACGGTGTACAGGACTGGGGGCCTTGCACTGCTGTAGATCTTAAATCCTCACCAACGGTAACAAAATCCAAAATATACAGTCACTAGGCCAAAATTTAAGTTCACATCACCCACCTTCTACAACACCCCACCGCAAACAGCCCCAATCCCTAGAGACTGCTGCTGTTCAGCTATCGACATTCTCCCTCGTTTTACCGCGTTGCCCCTAGACTCGGACTGGTAGGCAGGCAGATTCCTTTCGACGACTGCTGCGGCTCCCCTGTTGCACCAATACGGTCTCTTTAAATGAACCCAGTTTTTAAATTCTTGCAACTCAGACAACTTCAGCCTGAAAAATTACTTGTAGCAAGAGAAAAAAAATCTTCTCAGAGGCTAAAAATGCCCATGGCAGAAAGAGAAGAGAGCCGGTTCTGCACAGAGCGCTGCTCTCTCTTCAGTTCGTTGCTTGAATTTCAGGGTAACTGGCTCTGCCGCAGACAGGCACTGCAAGATGCGCCCACAGTCCCACACCTAGAGCGGACCTCCACACTTGCACCCAAAAACTGTCCCCTCTCATCATCACAGGGTGCCGTTGCTTACGGAGCCAAATGACAGCAGGCGGTGGGGTGAAGGCACGTGTTACTGCGAGCGTTTTCAAGGGACCGTGGCTTCAACAGCATTTACCAACCTGAAGCTGTTTGGGGTTTTTTGGGACGCAGCCCTGCGTCGGCAAAAAGGGCAAACACTTAGGCAGAATCCCTGCCAGGCAGCGTTATGATTTATCCGCAATGTCTGAAATCGTTTATGACACCCACTACATAAGTGTGCTGCAAGATGTACGCTAAGGGTAAGAAATAACAGTACTGGAGCAAGCATGATATTGATTTGGCATGACCCACTTCTGTTTATCTGAAAATAAATTCAATACCTCAAGAAGGAGTACTGTAAGTCTGTCTCACAGTGGGTACTTACAAAGTACAGGGCAGTGTCAGAGAGGGGTACTGCGCCGGGCTGCTCATCACGAGAGGCTGCCAGGCCATTCACGCGATACCGGATAACAACCATCACCGTTTGCCAGTAACCGTTCAAACACAACATGCACGTACCCCAAGGAAGGGGAATCTTGCTCTGAGGACTCCAGCCCATTAACTATTTTTTGGGGAGAGAGGGAACAGGAGATACAGCTTTAAGCAACACCGTCGACTCCTTACAGTTTAGAGGTGCATTCCCGCACCCTGACACGCAAGCTGTAGTACTCCACAAGAAACAGTACAAAAATCAAAGTAAAGAAACTTAACTCTCTACACTCATTTGAAAGTTGCACCTGATCTGGGTGAGGAATAAAATCAGTGCCAACAATTAGCTGTATTTTTCCCCATATGGAAAATAAAGGACCTTAAAGTCTCCACAAGCAAAATACACCGAACAGTACAGAACTGTTTATCTTAACTTCCCTCCTGCCAGAGACAGAAACAAGATTATTTTGATATTAAAATTACTGTAGCTATTTTCCTTATGTATTTCAATAACCATCTGAGCTTTCATGTTTGAAAAACTCTATGCCTGTATGCAAAATTCAGATATTGTGCTTAACAGAAAGGGAAATGCTTACATGTGTGTGTTTTCCTCATATGATTAGGGCCAAAGGATTCACACGCTTCCTAGCTATGTTGCAGAATTATACATTCTCTAGAAGTGAGCACAATATGTAATGAAATGAAGCAGCTTGAAAATGGAAACGGGGGGGGGGGGGGGGGGACGACACCAAAAAAAGGGTTTAGCAAGTTGTTCTAAGGCCTCCCTGAGAACAAGGCTTGCCAGTTCCCTAGATACCAATACCAACTGCAGTAAGTTAAGTTAATTTTACTTTGTGCAATGTCCTAGTAAATGACAGATTACATGTAGGATATATTGCAGTTTTAAGTGCCAACCCATGGGGCATCTCTAATTTATTCTGTTTCAGCTTTGCAGTCCTCCACCTGCTCATGCAAAGGCAATTTGCAAACCTTTAAAAGATGCAAGAGTAAAAATAACATTTTCCCTTAGTATCTTTGACTAACAATAGCTTACATCTGGAACAAGCATATTTTTTATTTATGAACTTTTTCTTTCCATGGCCACATGGCTCTTCAGCATTAAGTATCCTTCAATACAAACAAGAGAAACAATATATTTGGGATCCTTTTAAGTAACTTTTGAGCTTTTTTTTTTTTAGCATAACAAATTCTGCCATCAGCACATACCCAACCAGAACCTTTGTAAGAAGTCAACACAATGGTATTCCGCCCAGTACACTAGTATTTTAAAGCGACTCATTTTTATCACATCAAAACAGAAAATTACAGAATCGTTCAGACCAAATTCAGACCGTATTGCTCAGGGCCTTGTCCACTTGGGTCTTGAAAACCTCCAAGGTTGGTTGGCAGCTCCACAGCCTTTCTGGGCTCCTGCTTGAATGCCTGACCATCCTCACAGTGAATATTTTTTTTCCCCCCACCGTGCACCATGTCAGAACCTGCCCTCTTTCAATTTAAAACCCACTGTCTCACCCTCCCACCATGCATCCGCATAAGAAGCCTGCCTCTTGGCTTCTTCGTAATCTCAGCTTGTATGTCGGAAGGCTGCTCTTAGTTCCTACCTTGAGGTCTGTTATTCTGCATCAAATACTGTAAGCAAACTAGCTGCTAGATTTTTTAAACATGTTCTCAACAGTGTCTGGGTGCTATCCAGATAATTACATAGTTATTTTCATCGTGGCTCCTGACAAAAACACCAGCTCATTTGCGCTGGACAAAGGCGGTTTGTAAGAAACAGGCCATCCTTCCCTAAAGGGTGTTTGAATCCACAGCAAAAACGAGACTATGAGCGATGAGAAATACAGAAGCCGAACAAATTTGCAGTGCAGTGACGTGATCAATACAATAAGCAACGGTCTCTGATGGTATCAGTGATACAAATGGCACTGAGAGAACGATTAAGCATGAACCAAACACTTTCATGAAATAAAAGGTTGGTTATGAAAGATTTAATGTACTCTTACTCATCATCCATCTCTCTCTGGCACTTTAACAAAACAGGACAAAACAAGTCAGAGCTCCCGAATCCTCACAGGTCCCCAGGAAAGTCCTTAAACGACAAAGAGCAAAACCAGTCCCCCAGCTGCACAAGTCCAATATTCTGTCTCAGTGTTTCCAAACCCTACTCATCCGAGGCTACGCACGAGCCTTTGGAGCGTGTTCTCCAACATGGCAGAACTGTATTAGGCTACAATCAGGCTGGTCATTAAATGATCAGCCTGTGCCCTTCATCATCCCATTTCTACCATGCTTTAATTGACATAGGTACTTAACCCAAATGAACATTTTTGATATTCTGTAGGCGGCACTGGTGACAAACCAGGCATCGCTCGTGAGCTCGGAGGACGTAAACCAGTCAGGGCAGGGATAAATCCACACCTATTGTGTACAATTTTATCAAAGTCAAGCTAAAAAGCCGGTAGCGACTGTAACATCCGGCAAATTCTGCAGCAAGTGTGGGAGACAAACAGGAACCATTAATTACATAGATATTTTCCTGCGCAGAAGCATAGCTTACCTACTGACAGGAGTAGCTACACCCCAACGGCAAGCCACAATGCACGGACATTCATAACACGACCTTCACTGTCATCTACAAACTTTTTGACTAATACATAAGAGAGTCAGATTTATTATGGACCTCTTCCTCAAAAGCAAGGGCATGACTGAACTTGTCCGAGTTTGTCAAAGCACACTCTTTGGAAGTCTTAGACTCTGTTTTCACATTAATAGTTCTGTGCCATAAATACCTTGATTTCTTGCACACCCTGCAAACAGCAACTTTAACTTCACATTTCGCTCTCTGTGCCGACTAGACCAAAACCAGCTTTGCCTGGATGACTTTGGTCTTCATCCAGCCCAAGCACTTGTTAGAGCCCAGACCCAGGCCACTTCCAAGGGCAGAAGCAGAGACACCACAGCCTGCAAGAGATACGGCTAAACACCATGAAATCACCAATAAATTCATACAGACTTCTGAAATACAGACTACAAAAGCTAAAACGAAAGTCTTGCAGTTGCCAGCATAAATAACTATTCGATAGATTCAAGATGAAAAAAATAAAATCACTAAGATTGTAGGAAGCAATCTTAAAATAATCTAAAATGCACTAGTGACTCAGTGAGCAATACAGGCCTCAAAAGTGACAGATCACTGGCAAGAACAGAAGAATGAAAATATGAAGCCTAATTGCACTCATTACAAAGCTTTTGTAACTTCCCTTTTATGAAGTATTGCTCATCTAACAAGGAGAACTGGCAGCTTCAGCCGTACTGTACATGTCATACAAAAAAACCAACCCAGCCTCCTAAGGGGCTTCTGTAAAGCCTCGTGGGCAAAACAAGAGGAGATGGCAACCACACCACCAAGATGAAGATGGAAATCCACACCAGCTGAAAAACAAATCACCTTAATTTACGTCACTTGCTCAACTCCAACTACACATCCCGCATTTTTGTCATTTTACTGTGGTTGCCCAGAATGATTTAGAGCCACTAAACCCTGAAAGAAGTATACCGTTGCACTGCAAAATGCTCATTGTTTTTGTTGGTCCACTTGCTCAGCACTTGACACCCCTGCTTAAGGGTAATTTTTGTTTTGAAATAAGAAGCCAGTCCTGTGCTGCAGCAGGTTTTTTTCCTGCCTTAAGGAGTTCAGTACGTTTAGCTCTGAGCAGGGAAAAACTAAGCAGGTTGTAACCTGGTTCACTACTGAAGTACCACTGCACCTGAAAAAAAGAGAAAAGCCAAACCAGATATTTGGTATCAGCTGGAAAGGGCGAGAAGCATCTTTTGCTGTCTGCAGCATGAGGCAGCGCGGAGAAGTGGGAGTACTGCAACTGCTGAGGAGTTACCCCCACACACCCCTTTTTTTAAACACCACTCATCTAGATGAGGCGAGGTCTGGCTGCACCCGTACCCAGCGCTGCCGGGGCCAGCATGTCATGCACAATGGTTACGGAAGCGACGGCTTCCTGGCCCCGAGCGCGGCGTCGGGGAAGCTGCACGTTCATTATCATTTTGATGAGTGAATTATTTAGGTGACTTCGTTAGGTAGAGGCTAACGACACACATCCTGAAGGTGTACATTCTCAGAGCTTTTCCCCTATGAAATGTCCAAGGGTTCATTGTTCCACTGGAAGCCCCAAGAAACAGCCAACAAAGACAGGAAATTATGCTGCTTTTTTGAGCAGTGAAAAATGACTATGTTGACTTGCCACATAGCTACATATGTAAGAGTTTTCGGTCTATACAAAGCACCCCTTAATTCCAACGTACTCAAAATTATCTCCTTCTAAGACCAGTAATCAAAGTTAGTATCGTATTTTTTGTGGAAGACTGAAATGTTAGTTTGCCAGCACCAAATCATACTCAGAAAGCTCTCTGATCCCACTGTCAGAGAAGTTTTAGAACACAAGTCTGCCTGACTAAATTGCACCTGCTCACTGTATGCAACTACTATTACGTATTTCTGCAGTAACTACTCTCAGACTGATTTAAACTTCTTGCCAACACACTTAAGATACAGCCAGCAAGTTGCTTTTGGGGCAACCATAGTTTTTCCATGACTGATGCCACCCCATTCTGCATATAAAGGCTTTTCCTCAAACGTTATACAACTGTTCATCCTATTTACACGAGTCATACGCTTCATCAGACAAAAGAAATCTGATAAGGTTTGCTGTACTTCTAAAGAATTTAAAGTCTATTTAGACAAGTAGCACCTGATTTGCAATATTCCTGTAACGCAACTGAGCAACATAGCTATCGGGTAAAACTCGTGCTAACCCATGGCAATATTTTTCCTCATCTCCCTCTTGATTAACAAGTGACCTAAAACAGCAAGTTCCAGGAGCTCACCGTGAGTTATCATGCGCTTCTCAGCATCAAAACAAGAGCGTCTATAAATGACTTGTATGTTTAGAGGTCAAACCAGCACATTTACCTGCTATTTTTTGCATCCGAGTTATCAATATAAACATACTTTGCACCACTTATATGACAATGAGCCTATGAGTCACATAGGGCTGGGTCAGTCCACATCCTCCTTAGCTCTTCACCTTTCTCTTAAATGCAAATTAGTATTGAAAGGCAGCATGTTCATGAACCTCAGCCTACACATAAACATAAGGATTCCCCTCTAATACCCACGTAGCAGTGTCACTGGTTAGACAGACAGGCCCCTCATGGCCTTGTTTAACAGCTCCTCTCCCGTTCATACAGTGACAGTGGTGAACTGGAGCCTGACGCTTTATGTCATCCCCTTTCTTAAAGGCTTTTTAGCAGGGCCTGTAGCGATAAGACAAGGGGTAATAGTTTTAAACTGAAAAAAGGAAGATTTAGACTAGATCTGAGGAGGAAATTTTTCCCAAGAAGGGTGGTGAAACCCTGGCCCAGGTTGCCCAGTGTGGTGGTCAATGCTCCATCCCTGGAAACATCCCCAGGTCAGGCTGGACGGGGCTCTGAGCAACCTGCTCGAGTTGAAGATGTCCCTGCTCACTGCAGGGAGGTCGGACTAGATGTCCTTGAAAGATTCCTTCCAACCCAAACTATTCTATGATTCTATAATTCTATGACTAATCCACCCATTAACATTTTATGGGCACATGGTGCTGTTCTGAAACTTTATTTAGAAAACACTTCCCAGGTTCAGCTGGCGTATCTGAGCAGTAAGCAGCTTACATTTTAGTACTGATTTTTGAAAAAAAGCCTTCGAAAACTCCGTGCATTTTGAAGAATTAGCTACCTTAAGCAGCTGTCAACCAGTGGCGGTAACGAGTATCTCACTAGCGGCCACCTCCGCAGAGCTGCTGGGAGCGACACACCGCGTCCGAAAGGAGACTAGATCCCCGGTCCTCCAAAGCCCCAGACCACCACGTTCAAGTGCGGAGGGCGAGGGCCCCGGCCTCCGCCGCGGGAAGCGGCGCTGGGCACACAGCGGGGCTCGCCGGTTTGACAGCCGGCGGGACCGCGGGTTCGCGGCCCCGCTGTCCCTCGCTGGGGGGGGAAAGCCGAGCTGCCCGTTTCCCCCCCACGAACTCCCGCGGGCACGACGCGGTGGCCGGGCCGGCGTCCCGCTACCCCCCTCCCCAAGCCTTTACCTGCTGCCGGGCGGCCGGGCTGAGGCAGTCGGCCGCCGCCTCCATGGCCGCCGCTGCGGGACACCGCCCGGGTCGGCCCCCGCGGCGGCGGGGCGGAGCGGGCTGCCGGGGCGCTGCTCCTCCTCAGCTACCAGCGAGTACTGCTGCGGGCGTGCCCTCCGGCCCCCAGCTTCCCTTAAGCTGCTGGGATGGGAGAGCGCAATCCTCAGAGGGGTGTCAAAGCTCCAAACACCCCCCCCCCCCCCCAAAAATCAATCCAACAAGTCCCCGCCCTCCGGGCTGCATAGCCACAGCAGAAGGGAGGGTAACATTCGGAAGCACTTGAGCAGATGCTTATACATATATATCCACACCAACTCGCCTTTGCGTAAACCGCGTCACTGGTGTTAATTTGCTGCAATTCTAGTAGTATGGTGTGTTCAGCTTAAAATGGGTGATCAGTGCTGGGTATGCTGGTGTTGGTTTTGTTCTTTAAGAAGCAACATTACACTCTAAGCAATACAAAAAGGTAAAAAAAAAGAGACAGCTAGTAAAAAAAAAAGCACCTAACCAATGCAGAAGAGCAGTCAGGAAGAGTGGCTGGGAAAAAAAGAGGGCATTCTGCATTTCAGGTGGTCTCTTGTGATGAGCCTAAAACACACAGTGCTGGGTTTGGCTGGGGTAGAGTTAATTTTCCCCATAGTAGCTAGTATGGGGATATGTTTTAGATCTGGGCTGGAAACAGTTTAGGTAACTCCGGGCTGTTTTCGTTACTGCTGAGCAGTGCTTACACAGGGTCCAGGCTTTTGCTGCTCCTCTCCCCACCCTGCCAGCAAGGAGCCGGGGGGGGCACAAGAAGTCGGGAGGGGACACGGCCGGGACAGCTGACCCCGGCTGACCAAGCAATACCCCGTGCCAATACGGCGTCATGCTCAGTGTACAGAGCTGGGGGCAGGAGGAGGAAGGGGGCAATATTCGGAGTGATGGTGTTTGCCTTCCCAGGTCACCGTTACGCGTGATGGAGCCCTGCTTTGCTGGAGATGGCTGAACTCCTGCCTGCCGACGGGGAGCGGGGAATGAATTCTTTCTTTTACTCTGCTTGCGTGCGCGGCTTTTGCTTTATCTACTAGACTGTCGTTATCTCAACCCACAAGATTTCTCACTTTTACCCTTCTAATTCTCCCCCTCATCCCGCTGGGGGGGAGCGAGCGGCTGCATGGGGCTCTGTTGCCAGCTGGGGTTAAACCGTGACACCATGGACAAAGCCAACACCATCCTGTGCTGACATTCCTGGCCCATACTGTGACGGACAAGTCAAGCCAAGCTCTAACTACAGGAAAAATCCGAAGGATTAGAGGACATGGATGTTTTTAAATGGCACTAAATGGGACAATATCCGAACAACAACTCAAGGCAGAGTCAGAGCAGAGATCTTGGCTCCATGGAAATTAGTGCCATCTCGATTTCTACCCGATTTCACCCAAAAGTGCACACACCCGCAACCCTCACAGAGGCAAGAGGGCAGGGAGGAAACCACCAGGGCAGGCAGAATTACCAAAGCTTTAAGCAGCTCATTTTACCCGTTGCAATTTGGCAAGAGCAACAATAGAAAACACGGAGAGTCATCTCTTCCTGGCACCGGATTTTCTCCGGTTTCAGAGACAAGCAAAACAGGTTGCTCCTTAGCAACAAACCCCTGCGCTCCCTCTCCTTCCCGGTCAGCCGGTGCAGGCTGGGGAGCCCTGCGAAGCCTCCACCCAGCAACAGAGCTGTTTTGCCGTGAGCTGACAGCCCAGTACAGCGAATCCAGCTTTTCACACCGGCAGAGCACACGCCACCACGCTGCTGACAATATTTTAGCTAATTTGGAAGTGCTGGCACTGTTTTACATTTGGGAGCAATACTGCAATGGGATTCATTGACAGTCCCTGGACCCCAGCCATGTCCCATTGTCCCTGGAAAGGCCAGGCACGCTTCCTTTAAATAAAAGGCATCAGGGATGTCTAACTCACACCCTGGCCCTGGGAGAAACCCTGCTTAAGTGAGGGGAAGCTTTGCGTTTGTAAAACGGGCTGTGGTTTTACTTAAGTCATAGAATCACAGACTGGTTTGGATTGGAAGGAGCCTTCAAAGATCACCTAGTCCAACCCCCCGTCATGGGCAGGGACATCTGCCACTAGATCAGGTTGCTCAGAGCCCCGTCCAACCTCACCTTGAACACCTCCAATGACAGGGCATCCACACCTTCTCTGGGCAGCCTGTTCTATTGTCTTACCACTCTCATCGTAAAAACATTGCTTCCTTAATCTTCCCTCCTCCAGTTTAAAACCGTTATCCCTTATCCTATCACTACAGGCCTTGGTGAAAGGTCTCTCTCCATCATTCCTATAAGCCCCCTTTTAAGTACTGAAAGGCTGCAATAAGGTCTCCAAAGTCTCCATCTTTCACTAAGCTCCAAAACCATCTGTTGAGCCTACAAATTATTTCTTCCTCTTGATTTGTATTTTCCTTCATCACAGGGTAAATGACCCAACTTTGCTTTAAAAAAAAAAAAATCTGAATTGTCTTAAACCACTTCAAAATGTGTATGAAAATAAAGAAACTAATAGAAATAATCTATGTTCCTGTGAAGCACAAACATAATCACAGGCCTCAAAGGTATTGGGTTTTTTAATTAGAACAAGTCAGGCTTAAGCTACTCTGGAAGTTGATATTTGGAGATTCAATGATACACTATAGCCTCGTATTAAATTTCTTCTTGGTAAACACATGCTAGCTGGAGAGTATGACAGGTACGCCTGCATAGCAAAATACGTGAAATCAAAGGGGAAAGGGAAGCCAGTCCATACAGTCTGCCCAGCACGCTTCATAGGCAGTCAACGTTCGGTGCAGAGAAAATGTGTCTAACTTAAATCTATGTTTAACAGACACTCATTTCACCCCCTGGTATAGCTTATACTGAAATGGGGAACCAGGCCAACGTAACATGGTCAGGAAACGCCTTCCTATTCAGATGGTATAACAAACAGCCCTAAGCCCGTCAGTTAAGGCTGATAAAGCTCCTAGTCTGCTACACTCTCCTCACCCTCCGTCAGCAAGAGCAAAGAACAACAGAAGTCTACAACAACCGATGGAAGAAGACCCTGGCGTGCTCTGCAGCGGTGCTTTCTGCCCCAGCTGGCTAGCTTGCCTGGAGATGCACCTTCAGCCTTAAGGCTGGCAACCTCTCCCCTCTGCCCTGCGATGCCGGGCGAGTCTGTTGTTAGTGAATGGCCCCGAGTCCAAGAGAAGTTATGCCCCAATTCCCCAAGACTGCTCAGCATTTTAATTTTGGTGCAGTAAATGGTATCAAGCATTGCAGAAATCCAAAAATCATGATCAGCTGTGAAGAAGGCACTTCTGGACTATGGCAGCTCACCCAAAGGTAGCCGGGGGCTAAGGCATTGAAGTTAATTCTTCAGGAAAAATATGTCTTGCCTTATATGTAGAAGTTTTAACAGAGAAGGAAAGGAGATTGACGTTAACTGTGTAAATCTGAGGCATCAGAACAACTCAGCATGAAGAAGTATGCATATTTCCATCTTAGCTTAAAATAGACAATTTGTTCCAGTTTTCTTAGTTAACAAGAACTAACCTCCCCTTACATTCACCAGCAAATCTGTACAGTCTTTGTACTACCTGGCACTTGGAAGATACACCAGAGATGGGAATACTTCCTATACAAGGTGTGAATTACTGAGGACCCCCCACACACACTTTTTTCTAATTACTTTCGAAATCAATGTAGCACCCAAGTTGTTTGGGGTTTTTTGGTTTACTTGAGGGAGCACATCCATACCTCAGGATGTACCAAAACACATAAATGTGCTATGAAGCTGCTGGGTAGGAACTAAAGGATCAGGTCTTTTTAGTACTAGCAAACTTCCATTTTTCATTAATGCAGCATTCAAAACACACACTTCAGTATGTCTGAATCGATTTTTATATGAAACAAGCCCCGTTCTGTTTGGATTTCCGAACAGGTCCTGACAGATTTCTCAAGAACGGGAATTCTCTGCACACCCACATGTACACTTTGTTGTTCTTCATCCCCCCTTCCTCCTGGCACTCCACTGGAGTCTTCAGGCACCGCTAACTAAAAAGCGAGCGCATACGGTTCTGTAACTACAGGAGCTGAGCCACAATCTAGGAAGCCAGCGATGCATTTTACTCGATTGCTTGCCAAAGCCACAACCTGATAGCAGTCAGCTCTGACTCTTCTCCCTTCGAACTGCTGCTATGTAACGTGGGGAGCAGCAGTTAGAAGCTCTGCTAAATATCGTGCCTTCAGTGCATGTGCCTGTGCATTTCCCATTCGAAACAGGACACTACAAGAGTGACATGAATTCAGGCAGATGTCTGAGCAGGAAGAATGTTCACGGTGGAAATATGCATTACATGTACTACAATGCTAAATTGAGCATATGAAAAAACAGGTAACGGAAGAGAGTTAGAAGGGAAAGAAAAGTCAGCTGACATTTTCAGAAGCCTGATCTGTTAACTGCCCAGGTTCATCTTGGGTACTTCTAAGCAAAAAAAAAAAAAAAATTACTGCATTTAGGTCAGCAGCACAGTTTGATGGCACAGACTCCTCCTCTCTCCGTGGGGAACACACCTCACCTTTGCAAATGCACATACACAAAAAACGCACGCTTGCACACACACAATGCATTCCTCCACAAATACAGGCCTAAATCCTAAAAATCACTTGTACAGAAATGCAACCCTCTACCCACAACTACTAAGGAGCTGCATCAAAAGGAAGAGGGAAAGATCATACAGTCATATTCGAGGTATGTTACAATCACTGATAATGCAAACAAATTCCAAGGAAGCCTGGCCTCCAACTCAGGTCACACCCAACTGGTTATTTCTGTCTCCAGGGCATGTTGTGCCAAAGGTAATTTAAGAAGCATGGAAGCAAAGCTTCAAGAAGGAATAAAGTAGTCAGAAACTTTACAGACATGTTTAAACACTAAAAAAAAAAACATGCAACATAGAGCACGATGGCTCCAGCTGGGCCCATCCCAATATTAATTCTTAAAGAGTATCACCAGCCACCTTGCAACACTACCTGTCACTTACATATGTAACTCAGCTTATTTCATTTATAGTTTAAAAAAAATTCTATTGTGCCTTTCCTTTATTCTCTTCAAGTAGTATCTCTTAGAAGTTCAACAATGTCCCTCCGTATCCCACTTACTACTGCTCTTCCAAACAGTGGGAACAGACAGTCTCATTTTGTGGAGAAAAAGGCTGGAAAGTATGTCATATTAAAAGAAAAATTCTGTTACTTGAGCCTTTTCTTTTTTTAAAAAGAGTTCATAATCCTGTTCTTCTAATATTCAAGAAAGTCCATAAAACTCTATGGAGTAACACCCATCTGAAGTCACGAAGACAGAAAAAACTACACATGCACCTCACTTCATCATGCCTGTCTGCTGTGGGCACTCTTGCAGCTCAGTTGGCAAAATTAACAAAACCTCCTTGTAAACCGTAACCAAGGCAATGAACTCAAATGGACATAACCAAGTGCTTCTTCGGAAAACAATGTCCGGTTTTCATCACCAAAATGTACTGCCAGTATCAACAGATTATTTTCTGTTCAGGCTAGAACGCGACGCAGCAAGGAGGACGAAAGGAAACTGCTGAACCAGGCTTGTCGCCGCACTGAAGTCAGACAAACCGAGTCATGCTAGTGGGGAAGTCGGAAGACTCTTGGGTAGTCCATACATGGCATGCTTATTCAGCTAGGGCAATCCATCCAGCTTCAAAAGAAATCAAAAGCACTTTGAGATGGAATATATGAGTGTCTTGCTACTATCAGAAAGCTTCAGAAATTTCAAATATAGGTGTATGAAAAGTTAAGTGATCTTTCTGTTTTAGAAGCAACAGATTTAAGAATAGTTCCCATAACCCAATAAATTCTTGGCCTACTCTTAAAACTTTTCTGTTCCTTCGCTTAATAATGAGAAAAAACACCACCAAAACAAAACCCCACAGAATTTTAAGACCAAAAAAAAAAAGCGCTTTGGTTAAGAGCATATCACAGAACCTGAGTATACAGACACCTGTGTAAAAAAAAATATGCAGAAGTGATCCAGTAAATCTTTTACTTGTAAAAGTGCTTCTCTGCTGGTGTATCCACAATATTAGACTTTGCCATCTCCCAGGCTCTACCTCAAACCTATCAGCTTTAAAGAGTTGGAAGCCGCACTAGCCATTTCTGTCATGACTGCAAATCTTGTAAATTAGAAAAGCAACAGTAATTTCAAAGAATACCATGCAGAAGGGCAGAGGTTCAGCACCTCAGTCCTGCCCTCCACAAGAGACATTAGGTAGAAAAACACAAGCAGCGTTTGAAAACTCTGGCTACCTCATCAAGCTCTCCAATTCAACATGTAAAAAAAAAAAAAAGGCAACTAACATCCAATTCACAGTAAAAGCCAAGTCTAAAGACTTAGAGCTAAAAACATAATTATGGTTTCAGCCTAAATATTTGACTATATTCACTGCATAGAATAAGCTAGTACGGCATCTTATGTGTACAATGACCACGTTTTTACCTTAAGATCCTGTGCAAACACTGAAGAACCTCGTCACTAAAAATCTTAGCAATAAATTGACAGTTCACTTTCAGAAGCATCCAATTTTCCCATACAAAGGGGATAATAAGGACACCTAAAGAGGAAAACTGACTAGAAGAACTGTTACGGTGTTTCCCATGACCACCCTAACTGCAACCTAAGCCTAGTTTTCCTGAATCAGACTCATTCACACGATGCAGTCCTACAAGACTGACATTTGGTGGGAGATTAAATGATAATTTTTTTCATGGAAAGTTCTTCTTGCAAGGGTGTTCCAAGCCAGATTTCTTATTTTGTTTCTAAAGTTTCTCAGAATAACAGAGCTTTGTGTTTCTCTTTCCCTTCATTCCCAAGCGCCAGGAACAGGGAGTACGAACAGGCAGATGCTCCCCTCTGACATGCCGATGGTGCTGTTGCGAGTTATCTGTGTTTAGGGGGTCAGCATTCTTGATCTTCTTGCTTAACATTTTGAGCCAAAGACTGCGAAGAGGAGGAGGCAAAGAGACCCACGACTAATGAGGAATTTACACATGAACATTGTCCACTTCAGAGAAACATTCGCTTATGTGTTTGCCAGGAAACCCATCTTGGAGATATAATTTAAGCATGTGACCAGAGGCTGGAAAGTCTTGTTGACACAGACCTTTTTTGCCCCATAAAGGAGGGGAATGTTTATTTTGCAGAACGCTGCACTGAACAGCGTGTACAGCTCTAAAATGTAAGAGACAATTAGGGAGTTGCATCCTGCTTCATAAATTATATTGCCATGCAGTCACAAGGGGCTGCTGCTAAAAATATAGTCTAAACAATAACTGAACTCCATCATGAGCTTGCCTGGGTTACCAAAGCAAATCCAGTCACAAGGAATTGATCTTAAAACACCTGTTAAAAGTGAGGTATCCTAGAACCATTTCCATACATCCTAGCAGAGTTTTAGAGGCATTTATTCCCTTAGTAATTTTTTTTTTTCCCCCTAACACCACCACCACCTCCCACCTTGGGGTTTAAAAGTGATACTGTTTTCAAATTTACTAGTTACTTCGGAAGGCGATACGGTCTCTCTCCCTCTCCTACCTGGTCCCGTACCTTCACCTGCACACTAGTAATAAAGAGCTTGTCGACAAGTTCTGCAGTGGGTTGCGCCTGGTGCGGTCTCTGTTGTGATGTCGAGTTCACCTTGCATACCGAGCCACCAGCTTAGCTGCAGATGGGTTAGCTGCAAACTGGATTCCACTTGAAGATCCACTGGGTTTGTGGTAGGAGGGAAAGAAAAGTGCTCGAAGCACGTCCTTCAATTCAACCAAGCCCTCTCCAGGAGGACACTGGAGAGTTCAAAGCAGCTTCAGAGACAAGAATCAGAAGAAAATTAGCATGACAACTCATTAGTTCTGTAGAATCCTCTAAAATCTGAGATTTTCATAAGCACCGTAGCTCCAGAGCCTGGAGGAAAGGAAGATCACTGCTTACAAATGGAAAGGGATCCTAAACCGACAGAGTTTGTACATATAGGGCATACCACTTCCACTGCTATTTATTTAGCGATAAATAACTTGTCCTGTTTCCATACTCTGAAAAAGCAGAACAGGGATGAAAGAACAATTCCAGTATAGGATGTTGGCCAGCAGCTCTGCAGCAGCATCTTACAGCTTTAAACCCCAACCAATTTTCTGTAGGTAGTATATTCGTCAGAGGACCAACGCAGTATCAACTAACCATATTTATGTCACTTCTTCAATTAGCATTGCCCCTCAAAATAGATTTAGTCAGTAAGTGGCTACACCCACCAGAAAAAAATTGGGATACCACTCCACAGCTGTTATCTCAAGGAACAAAACCACAAGTTTTATACACCCTATATATATATATATATATATATATATAATGCCACACTCATATTTCAGATCAAGACTATTACTCATGTAAAATAGTTTTGAGGGAGTCAACATTGACCTTGGAAACAGCTGGATCACTCATTCAAGTAAATGAATCAGAATTGTTGAGGCTACAATGATACCTAGAAGGAAAAAACCAAACGAAACCCAGTGACAGTATTGGCAAATATGAACTGGAATTTCACAAGAAAAGCATACAACACTTCCCAGTGCTGTCACCTCAAATACTTCGCATGAAGCTGCACTCAGTGGTTCCTTCCATTTGCTTTGCTCAACTTCTTTTTATAAAGAGGGAAATTTCTTTTTTACAGTGACCACACTGATCTCTATTAGATGAGCAGTGTTTTGCAGCAACTGTTGTCCCTCATTTAACATTTAGATAAAACTGAACCTCAAAACACACGAATAGAATGGTTGTATTGCAGAGTACTTTTTAAATACTGTATTTCTGATTGTAGAACAGCCTTTGTAATTAAAGTCGCAGAGTTCACTGCAGTCTTTAGAGACCTTTAAGCAATCTGGCTGAAAGAGGGGCAGTATGCAAACAGAGGGTACCCAAGGGAGATTAAGAGCTTGTAAAACCCACCCCACAGTAAGTTTATCCCATGTACACCTCCAAAGGCTTTAAATCTTCCTTTATTAAAAAATTTTGTATGTTTGGCATTCTGAATTTCTTTGTTTGGAGGGAAAAAACAGCACACTTGCTATAATAGAGGCACTAGGGTTATGCTTCTAGTGCAAATGAATTGGTGGTAACATACAAAACTGGATGACTTTTGCTTAAACCAAAGCTAAGACGAAAAATAAATTACCATCTTACTGATTCTGCATTCTCACCAGCTTGATATCCTAGCGTAATGCCACAAATAGAAGAGTTGAATAGTATTTCAGACTCTTGGCGCTCGACTACCATTTCTTTCCAGCAACGCTGCAACCAGCGTTTCCCACCAGAGCCAGTCCGCAGGCACCCAGAATGCAGGGAGGTCAGCGGAAAGACTCTCAGTAAGGAATCACGCATGCAAAACTCATTCAGCCATCAGTGAATTCATTACTGAAGAGCAAACACATTTGTCTTGACTGTGCTCACAGAGAAAGTAAGCACAATAACCAAATTTGGAGCCTGCAATAAACAGCAATATTTCATCCAGCATAAACACAGGTTGGGGAGGGCTCCAGGGCTGGGCGAATGCCAACATCTTGTTGAACATGGGAGTTCTTGTTCCTGACTGGTAAAGATAGTTGAAATACACACAAGAACTGAAATTCAGGGACTGCTGCAAGCAATGTAATCTGTGGGTACCGCATTCCGATCTCCACTGAACTGCCGATTTCATCTGAATAAAAGCTGGCAAATCTTGAACACAGCTGTGCACTTATAGCACATTAAAATGTAGCTACAAACCTCAGCAACTGCTTAAAACAATGCTCAAACTGCCAGATCAAGAGAGAAAGAAGGGAAAAAAAAAGAGAAGGAAAAAACCAATAGATTTTGAAATAAAGGTTACTGATGCTGTTCTAGGGATTGCCCAGTTTGTGACATCTTTATAAAGCTTTAAGAAAGGGCATAAATACAAGATTAAGTTACATTTTGTTTCTCAAATCAAGTGTACTTGCTTTCTGGTTTAATCACCTTAAAAAACACCAAAAACCCGCTTTTACTTGCATCACAGTAAGAACAAATACATTTGCAGGGAAGTATGTGTCCACCAACACCACCGGGGTCTCCACAGAACTGCAGCCTTTGCATCCAGTCAAGTTCCAGACTAGTTTCTTCTTTTAAGGGCAAGTAAAAGATCAGAAGTTTCAGGTAATCCACTGAATACTCCCCCCCGTATTATATGCTCTCAGAGGTACAGAGGCAGTAAGAGATTTCAATGTTATCAAACACCCAACAGCTGGAGCCACTTGGTCAGACACTAATGAAATGTCCATGCAAGTTACATGGTATTGAGAAATTATACAAACAAGTAGTGTGAAGTATAGATGGTAAGAGATAAAGGAAAAAGGTGCTGAGAACACTGCAGGCCAAACAAAGCACACAGCAGGATATGCAGAAGAATATCACATAAATAGATTATTAATATAGAACAAGAGAGCACAAGAGGGATGAGAAGTAAGATACTAGTGAAAATTAAAAATCAGGAAGGGGGGGGGGGGAAGGCCTAATAAAAGCAGGGGAGACAAGCACCAAAGCCTAGAGGACCCAAGACTTAATAGCTATATTCCAGTTCCTGTACACAAAGAACTCAACATCAGTTAAGTGATTGAAACAGAACAGCTTCCAATGCTAAGACAAATTGTATCATTATTTGGAAATGGTGTAAGATTGGAATTAGAGCATGTGAACTGCTGTTATTTCAGCGTCACACTAATGTGAGGCCTTTCCATTTTGCAATAGGTCAGAACAATTTGTCTCTTAAGTTTCAGTTGGAAATTTTTTTCAAGAGCTTCATGCCAAGTACTAGTCAGTGAAGTTGCACAGGTCTTTGCCATCAATTAGGAGCAATTCAGAATTCCACTATGCTTTAGTTTCTTGACCAGAGAAGAGAGATTACATGTGTCTCTGGAGGAAAACAAATACAAGTAGTATTTTTAAATCTTCAGACACAACACATGACACAGATTTTATGCCAGCAGAGCAATTGAGAAACTACAAGAAAAAAGTTAATCTTTTGCACAGCTAGAGCATTTGTGTTTGTTTATTGGGTGTACAGGAGAGCACACAGGAAGCAAACAGAGCTCTTTTGTGGAATTTAGTTTTCAGGAGCAACTTGCATAACACAGCAGCTCTCTGCAGAGAAGAGCAATAGCCCATGAAGTGCGACTCAAGAAGCGCTGACTACAGGAGAGGAGATACGAGACAGATCTTAATACTGTCAGCATAGCAGGCACTTGCACAAGGCTGGTACAGTTACAAACAGACCTCCCTCTGCTTTTACAAAAAACTAAATCATACTGTAAACTAATAGCACAGCAGTATAAGTCCTTAAAAAAGTAAATTAAACTTTAAAAGTGGATTAAATGCTTTTACAGATTTAATCCTCTTGATATAAAAGAATGTTCTAATTTCTAGAGGTATGCAGTGAAGCAAGTCTTAAGGTCAGTAGTCCATCCAGTAGATCAGAGGAATACTGCTGATTAATTATTCCATCTAAAAAGACTGAGAGTGAACTTCAAGCTTGTTTAAACTGGCCTGAAACCCACAAGAGGGAGCAGCAATCAAGCAAAGCAAACATTTTTTGTGTCTCAGAGACAGTGCTTCCATCACACAAAGCTGGATCCCTGAATGTTAAGTATAAATTATTATCTGACTGTTCAGTCATTGATTATGTGGATGAACATTATTAGCACCTTTTAATCTGACTTTGAGATAACAAGCAGGGTAAGAGACCACAGTAGATGTACTCCTCTGTATTCCTGCCAAGGACATGGTAATTCAGCCTTCCTTAAATTACTACGCTTACCACACGTATGTAAAGAAGCAAACCAACAAAGGTGGCAGGGGGGTGGGGATATTTAGAGTTTGTGTTAAGTTTCCAGATCCCCCAGGTCCCCCCAAAAAACCCACAAATCCTACCTAGCTTTACTAGTAATCTGTACTTTGTATCCTCACTCTTCTCTTCATCAATGCTTTTGAAGAGCTCCAGCAAAACCTACGCAGTTTTTCTTTAAGTACCAGCCTTTCAGCATCACTTCAATAGAGCAGGGGGAAAAAAAGAAATTAAGAGGTTTGAAAAGGCTCACAATATTGTTTCTTGCACGCTCCCACAAACATATGACAGCCTTGCTTTTATGTGAAAAAAACAGAAAGAAATAAGACAGCAGTGTGCTTCCTTGACAGTTAGATAGTTTTTAAGTAGGAGCACCTACTTGGGATTTGAACCTGCCGGTGCAGCATCTGGTAGCCCCAAGAAGAGAGGCGGCGGAGAGTCCCATCATTACTCCTTCTAGCACCACCTGAAGGGTGCGTTTGGAATTCTTCTCATCCCCCCTTAGTTGTTGTTACTGCTCTCCCTTCCCAGGACTCTCCCACTGGGTTTATCCACAGTAACCTCAACAGGTATTTAATTATATGCACACACTACACATCTGAAAGAGGGGAAAAGGTCGGCATCTGAATTTAACTGAAACCATGCCTTGGATCATGAAAGAATTAGGATTTTACATTCACCCGTAAAATCCAGCACAGTGGCTAGCAAGCCAGTACCACAGACAAAAAAAACCCAAACCCAACCCATTTTTACATGGTCTGGGTTCCTTTGGGAATCAACCTTGCACACATGAGTTGTTCCAACAGACATTAATAAAAGCTCTGACTGCCCCTCATGCTTCCCTGACTTCTTAAAGCTGTCTGTTATGGATGCAGAATTACTTGGAGCTACAGACACACAAAATACAACTGGTTTTAGAGGCACATCTGCCAGAGAATACAAGATTTGCTGGTAATCATTCAAGAATGTTAATGTAAAATATTATTAATAATCACAATACAGTTTACTACTAAAGCTAGAGTAAGCTTTTGGGTTATAAAAAAAAAAGCAATATATAAGGAAGTTAGGCACCAGAATAACTAACACTTCTTTTCTTAGCTCTGCCAGCAGTTCATGTTTCATGGATAGTAACATTTCAGAAAAGATTCGCAGCAACTTTTCAAAGCTTTAATGATGTTTACAGCCGTATCGCCTCACACAGTTAGACAGTACAGGAGTTTAAAGCAACCAAAATTTGGAGAGAAGACCTCAAAGCCTTTCCGTGTCACCTGAAGCAATGATGCTTTAACAGGTAGAAAACCTCCATGGCTCAACAGCACCGATTAACCAGGGAAGTAACAGAGCTCCTTGAAACCTGAGACACCGCCTGAAAGGAAAAACATCTCTGAGGTCACTAAGAATTCCTTGTGGCCTTTCGCAAACACAGATAAATCCCATGGTTTGTCCCTGTTGGGCTCCAAACGCCCACCTGCTCTTCCCTGGCAGTTACACGAGGGTATTACGCCAGTGCACTTTACACAGTTGTGAAGCACTCCTCCTGCATTACAAGCAGCGTGCTGATAAAAATGTACCCTTGCCAAGTCAATTCCAAAAAAATTTATCAGTTGAGACTCAAGGGCATGAATGGCAAACTTACCCAGCTGCTCACAGCAAATACCAGCGAAGCAAGTAGCACTACCTGACCATTTTAAATGACTCTTCAAAATACCCAAGAAGTGCTTCTGATCAAAATATTGCCTAAAAAAATTGTATGAGTAAGTTTGAGAGAGCTGCTGACAAGTAGCTAGATACAAACTGAATTATGGAAAGACACATTTGTCCAGCACAGATCTTTTGTTAGGAGTGCATTTTAAAAACACTATACAGAATCTGCAGATATTGCATGCAACTTAGAGTAAAACTTGTTAGGGAATGAAAGTGTGTAAAATAGCATACAGCTTGGATATGCTCCATTTACAAGTAACTGAGAAAGCCTATTTTCACCTTGCAAAAGCATTTAACACTACTTTAGGTCTCGCCAATGCTGAGGAACAGACTTGTGAGCTATTTATACGAAAAGATAAAGGTGCCAAAAAAGGTTTTAAAAAACCTTGAGGTCATCAAGCCTCAGTCTCTGTAGGAGATGTAGAGTTCCTGCTACACAGCCAGTTCGTCATATAGCTGCTAGCAGAGAACAAGTAGAATAAAGGAAAACCAGGGAGCGATGGGCTGTTTCTCTGAAAAAAACACATTTAAATAAGTGAAGACAGAAGCTTGAAGTGCTGAGTATCTGGCCAGCATACGAATGCATTCAGCTTAGTACACTATGCATTAGTTAACAGCAGGTCTAAGACTTCCTCTAAATAAAACATGGGCAGCTGCAGGATTTTACACCATTACACAATTAATGAAAGAGTCACTTCACAGTGGGTAGCAATATCACAAAAATCATGTCACTGCTCCATTCATACAGAGGGGTGGGGGAGCAGGCTGTAGAATTATATCATTAACTCGACAGAGCTGTTGAAATTCTGGCAACGTCAAGGTTATCTGAAAACAACCTTGAATGTTCAGAGGACGCTCTCCAGCTATGTTAATGGCTCGACAAGAGCCACAGTCAGCAAAGTCCGCTTCACTGAAAGCCTATAGTACCAAGACTGCAAAAGCCATTTGAGTATTCAACTACAGTTTATGCAAATCCAGTAGAGCATCCATAGCAGATCTGGGAAAAGCAAGGCTAAACCTCTTCAAATGGGAGGAGCTCTGCCATAAATCCAGCTATATACTAGGAATAAGCATGATAAACAGTCCAGGTTTTGACAATAATGCCATTATAACCATTCTGCTGCAACAAACTGCTTGGAGATGCTCACATGCTTAAAGAATATCGACGAGATCAGCGTAAAGTGGCACACTACACCTGCAAAGACACTACAGCTCGTATCCTGGCAATTACCTGGACACAAAGAAACATTATACACAAGAGCAGGTCACAGAAATCAGCATCAAAGGCAGACTTAGTAGCTAGAAATTAGGATGTCATCTGAGGAGGAGGAAAAAAATCCATCCATGGATTATTTAAGAGACAAATAAGTGCACGTTAGTGGGAGGGAAGGATGCCCCTGCTCTCTGACATTTCCAATCAGCAGCCGAGATGCACAGTGGTTTCAAGGGGGATATATAGATATAGAACCCCACTGAGCTTATCACGGAGAGCAAAAGCAAACACGTGCTTTGCAGGTAAATCGCATCCAAGCTTGACTTGGGAGGTGCCGCTTTTAAGTACAAGGGGAAAGCCCAGCCACCCAGATGCCCACTGCAAAGGATGCAAGGCACACACTATGAGCATACCACGCTGATGCTTACAAGTCCGCCTCGCCAGCAGCCACTTCGGAACCAGAAATTATTTGTCATGATCGGACTTCCTCCGTCTGGAGATTTTCCCCACTAAAAACACAACCAAGCTGACTAATTTTAAAAGATCAAAACAACATTGCCCTTAGTTTGTTCACCAGGCTCAGGTTTAACACGTTTGGGGATAAATCATCCAGATTAAGCGCAATGGAGTATCATTACAGCTCTGTTGCAGCATTTACTCTTCACAAACAACTATCTATTTCTGCTCTCTCCTTCATAAAATATCCTTTGAACTCTTCATGTTTTGGTGGCATCCAGGGACCAGCTGAGATCACAACTCACCTGTGTAAATATTTAAGCTACATAACATGCTGCAGTTGTGACAGACACCATAGACCAAGTGTAACACTGATACCATTACTGGGTCAATAGTACCCCAGTTATCTGGCCGATACCATCATCCACATCAGAGTAAACTACTCAATTGACCAGGATTAAACATGATATTTTGTTCTGTATTAGATGTTTCATGCTGGTTAGGTTTTGTTCTCCAAATGGCATGTAAAGGTGACAACTTTAGGATGCTGCTACTAGAATCCATTCCTCACTTTCATGAAGACTCACGTGGAATAAATACTATGGAAAAAGAAAGTCTTCTGCCATAGTCACTGTAAAGTCACATACTCCCACCTCCTTCCAAAAGACAACCATACAGCTTTCATTCTAGCTGTCTCTTCTAGAAGTATACGCAAACTATTTAGCATTTTTCCCCTCCTTGTGCAGATCGTTAGCCCTGTAAATTTTACATAAATTTACTGTTGGGAGTATTGATCATCCGCCCCATGTAAGAAACTGCATCTACTTGACCATAGTGCGTCAGTTGAAATAACAGCCATCCCTCACCACCACCAAGCCAGATGAAGGGTTTATTTTCCCTTAATGATGTTCAGGACTCAGCTTCTGCATGTTCTTACATCAGTTTCACTGCAGCAGAAAGAACTCTAAATAGGCCGATTATCATCAATCCCGTAAAAACCTCTATCCAGAGGATCAATGAGGTACACACAGACCAGCCCACAGAGGCAGCCGCAGAACCTGAATATTCTGGTGGTGAAAGCTTTGGCATTTACAAGAGGAATTCACACATTTCTCTTGTGCTGAATCCGTACCTCCCGCCCTGTTCCCCTTTCACAACTTGTGGGCAGGCACCGCTTGATCCCGTCTCCTTAGGGCATTAATAGACACCGCGAGCACAGCAGCTGCCGCCCGTCCTGCTCCGTCCTCTGGAGCGACGACGGCTCCGGTCTTAACTAGACGGACACGAGCGACAAGGGACAGATGGCAAAAGCGTACTCACCATGTGCTTCTTTCTGCGGGAGATACGCTGCTTCACCAATGTGTTGCACTAAGAAAAGAGCCTGACTTGGGCTGCTGACAGATGCCAAGGGATACTTCTATATGACAACAGATTACAGTTCCCTCTCCCTTTGTTCAGCTTTCAAATCCAGTAGCACGGGCACAGCTGAACCAAGACTGCCCGTCACTCCTTTGTCCATCCACAGACTGGTAAGGGTGGTAAGGAAACGATTTCTCTGCTCATTCCCCTGTGGTATTTCAGTAAGAAGAGGAAAAAAAAAATATTAAAAATTGGCCATTTTTCATTGCAGTCATGCTGTGAAGTCTCCCCATGACAACACAGCTGATTTGCACAACAGTATTTCTGTCACTAACAAAAGATCAGGAACAAAAGGAAAATTGAGCAAGAAAGGAAGAAATCGCTAGTGCTGGAAATATTCAAGTGTTAAAAAATGGAGTCTGATTTATAAAAAGTACAGGGTACAGAACCGATAACAACCATGTTCTCTCACTTGCGTGACAGTACCTGGCAAGTGGGGGAAGAAATGAGATTTCAAAGCCCTGTTTATGATTAAAAAAAAAAAAATCTAAGAGCTGATCTAGTTGTGAGACTAACAAGGAAAAAACAAATTTAAGTGCTGACCTATAGTTCTAAAATTAGTTTCGTTAAACGTATTTACTATTTGCAAATGCCATTCTGATGACATGAAAGCCAGAACAGGACTCTAGAATGCTCTGTGTTCCTCACAGGATACATCACCCTCCAAAACTAAATTTCTTCATGTCTAGTAGGTATTGATGCTCTTCATAAACATAATTATTAGGAGGTTTTTGATGGGCTCTTCTATGTTGCCACAGCATAGACAGTAATGAAGTCCCCAACTTCATAGTCCTTCAGTGACACAAAGCACTAACACTGTTCTGAATCCAACAGAATTGCCCATAGCCTTGACTATAAAAACAAATGTTCCAAGTCTTCATACAGAGGCAGAGCTCTGCTAAATATAAGCAGAATATCTTATTCCTGATTTTAAAGAAGCAGCAGAATTGACAGTCTGTACCTACCTTTCTTCTAACGCACAAGCTGTACAGAAAATAAGTCTTTTCTCCTTAAATCAGCCTTTTATTCTTCACAGCGACATTTAAACCTTTTATGCTAGAGGGGCGTTTCATCCTGAATTCAGCACAGTTCTTGTGCTTTTTATCCTTCCAATGCATTCACTGAAACGCCCAAAGACCTTTCCATTAGATTCATACTGCACTGCCCCCAGGCAGTCCCAGCTCCCCAGGCAATGGTCCATCTACACATTACTGGGCTTTCTAGGAAACCGTTTCAAAGAGAAACTAAAGTTGTTGCGTACAAAAAAAAAATTGTTGAGAAGTTCTGATTTATATTATTTTAAAATATAAGCACTGATTCTCTTCTTGCCACCACTGTCACCAACAGTTGCTCAGATTGGAAATTATTATTGATGATTTTTACTGCATCCAGCTCTGGAACCCTCAGCACAGGAAAGACATGGACCTGTTGAAGAGGGTCCAGTGGAGGCCACAAGTGCTCAGAGGGATGGAACAGCTCTGCTCTGAGGACAGGCTGAGAGCGTTGGGGCTGTTGAGCCCGGAGAAGACAAGGCTCCGGGGAGACCTTTCTGCACATTTCCAGTGCTTAAAGGGGGCTTAGAAGAAAGATGGGGACAGACTTTTTAGCAGAGCCTGTAGCAATAAGACAAGGGGTAATGATTTTAAACTACACAAGGGGAGATTTAGACTAGATCTAAGGAAGAAATGTTTTACAGGGAGGGTGGTGAAAACCTGGCCCAGGTTGCCCAGAGAGGTGGTAGATGCCCCGTCCCTGGAAGCATTCCCGGCCAGGTTGGACGGGGCTCTGAGCAACCTGCTCTAGTTGAAGATGTCCCTGCTCACTGCAGGGGGGTTGGACTAGATGGTCTTTAAAGGTCCCTTCCAACCCAAACCCTTCTATGATTCTATGAGAGTCAACCTTTTAAATATGAACCTTTTTCCTTGGAGTTAGATACTTCTAAACATTTTTTTCAGTCTCACGGACACAAACCTCCAAGAGTCATTTACTAAAGCTTTCAGAGAACACAAGATCAGGATCTGTGCAATGTTCTCACCATTAAGCCTTCGGTTACCGAAAGGAAGAACCAGAGTGTTGGGCTCTTGAACTTAAGGAAGCCCCAACGGGGTGAAGCCTCGCTGGAGAGAGGCACTCAGCCCATGCATCTTTTCCTAAGGTCTCCAAGGTAGGGCTTAACTGCAGAACACACGAGAATAAAAATGCAGACAACTACAATGCAGATGGGGCACGCACAAGGTGGTTTTGAAGTCACCGAGACCTTGATACTCAAGAAAATATTTTCATGGATCTGAGCATCAGGCTTTTGGTTTCCAATTCACTGGCAGTCGAGAGGTTTTAAAGTGTTCATGCTGCTCCAGAAGGCCTTATGGACAAAGTTGTCTGGAGTAAAAAGTTTATTAAGCTCTACTAACACAGAGGTATTTACAGAACATTGTATTGAAAAATGGGCAGTGTCTTGATTTTTCCAAGTCTAAGACTGAAACCAACATCAGCAACAGACTATTTTAAAATTTCAAGTACCCATCAGCTGTATCATTTGTAAAGCAGAGTCTAATAATGTTTTATTTTTGCAACAACTTATAAAGGGACCGATTCAGCAAGTTCAACAAGGCAGGAACCTTGGCACATGATACAGTGAATTTCTAACCCAGTTCTCCAGCAAAATCCTGGTTAATCCAGTTAAAACCCCTTTATTCTCATCCCATGTTTAGCATTAGTTTTTATATTGGTCAACTGACACTGTCATTCTGTTCACATACCTGAGTGCAGTATTTGTTTATTACAAACAGGAAGAGGACAGGCTCACAAAAACAACCAACATACTAAAGCCAGTCTCTCACCCAAACTGTCTAAGCAGAAGGCAAGATCTGCAGCTCTAAGAGCAGCAGCAGCAGAAGTTCAGTCCTAAAAAGCAAAATATATACAGGCTAAATTCTTCATGAACACTTGATTTCACCTGAAAGAGGGTTTTTATTCTCAACTTCAGGGCTGGAAGCTATGAAAGAACGTATCCTGCAAAAAGCTTTCCAGAAGCATAGCAATGTATTCTTGCTTCCACAAGAGGAATAACAGCACCTGCCCAAATTTCACTTCCGTCGCACAGATATAAGACTCAACTACAAGAGACACAAACAGCTCAACTGAACACAAGGGCCTGAATGTATTTTTCAACCCCTCTCCCTGATCCCTTCAGTAGATGTATTACAGGCTTGCCTACACCACAGGCCTTACCATATTCTGCATAACTCCCACCAGTTTCAGTGGGAGTAGATTCAGGACTTACGCAGACCCATGAGAAGATACGGTCATCTCCAAGAATCAACTGCCAGTTAGTCTCAACCCTTCTTTCTCGACACTGGGTGAATCGACGTACCTTTTCGGGAATGACTGCACCACACTCTCAGGCAGAGGCAGAATGGGAAGCTCAGAACCAAGATGACAATTCATCTTGACGACTTACTAACTTTGCAAGTGACATACGAATTCCATGTTGAAATCCAAGAGTTGCCAATATTAAAATATCAAGAGTATAAAGTGTAAGCAAAAAGTTGAAGCTACAGTTTTATTGATGACAAAAAGGATTGCGAAAACACTGGAATCTGTCCATCCAGCAAATGAAATGACTGGCTGTTTCCTAGTCAACCAAGGCAGAAATATAGGCAAAGTGACTTTAGGAACAGTGACATTTAGGCATTTCCATAGCACAGGCAAAGGAATCTCAAACTTAGCCTACCACATCACCCGTAAGTTTCTTTGTGGTTAAAATCTAGGAATGAACATCCTGTATTTTAGTGAATAAGACATTAAACTCATGTTTAACCTCTAACTAAAATGAAGAAATACCTAAGGAAGAGGCTCAAGACAGCTTTACTAATTAGAATTTTAGCACCTTCTTAATTATGTTAATCAGAAGTCATAAAATGCTCTCCCTTCCTTACACCGACTTTGTGGTGAGTAGGTAGTGATGAACTTCTCATTAACAGGAAAAGCATGAGCAAACAGCCTACTCACAAATCTGCATGGAAGACTGAGATTATTCTAATGTAAGCAGGAGGACTGGCCACAATCCTGAAGTCCTTATAAACACTGCAGAGAGAGATGGCGTGTAAATTCCTCTCACCAAGGAATCTCCATCAGCCAACAATCCCAAGGTTAACAGGTGAGTTTCTTTTCTGCATCTCTTCCTTCCTAATTGTTTTCACAGGCATCCAACTGCAACAGCATCTTCCTTAATATCAGATCTGACAGCTAGAGATGAGAGTTCACAGATCCCACTAACAACAGTTTAAGGCATTAATTCCCTTCCATAATAAACTTAAAATGATAATACCAGTGCTCAGGTGACTAATTTATGCATTCAGACAGCCACAGATTAAGTTAAGCATCCTCTCTGTAAACACTGCACTAAGGAGGAACAAGTGGAATACAAAGAGCAAAAAAAGCAATGCAAAGTTACCTAATTTGGCATACACTTTTGGCTGAAAAATGTCAGCTGTTGGAAGTAAAAGCTGTCAGACAAACACTTCCTCTAAAATACTACTTAGTAGCGGTCATCTCCGTGCATGTTCCAGCACTGCCTTTCTCATTTCCAGAAATCTGCCTAAAGTCTGGATGTTTGAGTTCACAGAATTGTTACTAATTTAAGAGGTCCCCACTGAGTGCCTCAAATTGATTAATTCTTTTAATTTCTAATGTGGTGGTAATAGGAGAGCTATTTTTCCATGTGCTCAGATATTTATATAGCCTTATTTTTGCTATGGTAAGCTGTTTGAGGATTTATATTCAACCTATGGCAGAGGAAAAGGAAAATATGCTACGCCGTACATTCCCTGTAAGCCAGCTATGGCTTTGCATGCCATACTTCACATTTAGACTTGGGCAGAAGCAACTTTACCTGAATAAGCTGCAGCTAAAATAGCATCCGTTAAGTTTTATTAACAAAGTCTAACCTAAAAGTTATTTCTGTTATTTCTGTTTTGATTAAGAAAAGTGCTTTGACTTTTGTTGGAATTTACCTTAAAACAAACCCATATCATGTTTCCTTTGCCACATTTGTCTTTAAGCTCTCTCCATTGAGCTTCTATACCAATACAGTACCTGAATAAACCCAGAGACTCCAGGGGGGAAAAAAAAAAAAAAAATTAAAAAAAAAAAAATCATCGCTTTCAATTGCAGGGAAATCCCAAATGGTAAGCCACTATCATCACGACTCTTGGAGGGGATTAAAAAAACCCCCAGGGATTTAACTACAAAATACATTTCTGAGATTATAGTCTCCCTCTCTCAGAGAAACACCAGCTCCTTTGTAAGCAATTGCTGCCTCGGCCTCGCCCCCATCCTGCAATCTTTCCTTTTCAGGCAAGATTTCAACATTTTAGAAACTGCTTCTGGACTAAACAACAAGGTATCTGTCTCATTTTGATATTCAACCTTCATCTGCAACCCAGTAGATTGGGCAACTCATAGCATCTATACTGCACTGTAGACACCATCAGCCCAGCAGTCTGCTTTCTATTATGGACTACACTATGTACAGATGGAGTTCATTAAAATAAGCAGTGTGGCAAAAAGCAAACCATTCACACGATAGCAGAGGGCTGCAGCTGTTGACCAACTCGGCCATCTCCAAATAACTCGCATAACTACAGCATGTAACACAACCCTTCCTTCCTTGTTCGCCTCCCTGCAAGGGAATAACTGCAGGAAACATACTCTCACCCTTCCTTTCCAACAGGGGAAAGGGTAAAGAGAGTAGATCAGGTTCAAGGTGACGTCAAGTAACTTATCCTTCAAGACTTCAAAAATCCAAGCAGAGATTGAAGATAGTAGCATTGACCAGTCCTGGTATGGAAATGCTTTAATGGGGAACTCTGTGCTTGTTTGTGTCTCTAGAAGACTATGTGCCACATTCACACTGGGAGAAAAAAAAAGTTAGGTAAAAATTTGGTTTAATTTTAGAAACTAACTTCCACTCCCCACCCCATGAATCACAAGAAGCCTTGGCAAAGATGTGGGATCTTAAAGCCCCTTCCTTTTGTCAAGCACAGAAAGTCTTCACTTTCATGAAAGGGAAAGCCACTTTCAACTCAATGCCATGAAGGATTCAGTGTTGAAAAGTCAGACACCATCACAAAGAGCGGCTTTAAGGACTCAGACACATTAAGACTCTATAAAGCTACAGTTCTATAAAGATTAGGAAAGTTTATCTAAATATTATTTTTTATACTCCAGAAATTCAACACTATTTACATACATGCACCTAGCTTCTGTACTATTATGAAATTATTCAATACAATTATTAATTTTTATGCACAAGGTGTGTAAACAATATTATTTTCTCAAACTAGAAGTATCAATAAAAATCTTTGCGAGAAAGCTCCCACTTTCTCCATGAGGTCTTGTTGTTAAGTCACAGTTCTGCTAGGGCCTATTAGTCCTCACCAACACAGCAACTTAATCTTTACTCCTCTAACATCTAGTTTCCTTTAATTATATTTGGTGAATATTTATAAGGCTATTAACATTAATTACAAGAGTCAGAGAGGTCTTCAGCAGTAATTACCAGTGCAAATCAAAGCTCTGAGTAATTTTTTTGAGGTTTGAGGTGAGGTGGTTCTTTTGGCATGTTGTGGGGTGTGGTTTTTTTTTCTTTTTTTAAACAATCAATTTGATAACCTGTCATACTGAATTGTTCAGGATGATGGAACTACTTCACTCAATACAATGAGCAACTGAAACTGGTAGACATGAACATCTTTGTACACAAGCTTTAGCATCCACATACAAGTCTGTATTTCCCCTCCTGTTCCAGCAAACCACCAAAATTCACTTGGGTATACCAAAATGGACTTTTGAGCAAGTGTCAGAAAGAATCGATGCTGCTCAAGCTTTTATATAAATCATCTTACTTCCACATATGTTTGGACCCCAGCTGACATTTTGTAGCAATGAGGAAATCCAGTTTTTAGCTAAGGAGCTAGCTTCAGGGGATACCTGAATGACTGCAAGCACCAGAGTGGGGACTGTCGTAATGAGGAGAGTAGATGCTGCTATCTTTGAAGAGGAGGAGAAATAGGGGGACTTGCAGCTGCAAAAGAGGGAAGCCACAGGGAGATCTCAAACCCGTAGTACAGAGGCTGGTTCAACTGTAGTTGTTACGCACAGATTTACTGTCCTGCAGACTTCACACTCACAGACCAAACTTGCAAGACTACTACCTGGTTTCACCTCATGACAAAGTTAGTATCATGTCTGTAAAGCGGGGAGGTGTCTTCGGAGAATCCTGGGTAAGCCCTTAAAAGCGTCTGAACAGCAACAGGCATGACGAGTCCCTCTTTCAGGTGGGTGAGTTTTTTCAGCTCTCAGCTATGATTTTCAATGTCTGTTTTGACAAAGCTCTAGCTTCAGATAGCAAGTGGTCACAACATAATCTTATAAAAGAAATTAGCTAAGCTTTCAGCCATGTTTTTTTAGCCATGTAGGAACATGGGGGGGAACCATCTGCAATCACAGTGCAAAGTTCTAATTTATTTTTTCACCGTTATTCAGTCTTTTTACTACATACACATACACAAGCCTAGACAGCTCATTCAGAAGTGTATGCCATTTGTGGCCAGCAACTGAGCTATGGCCTTGCCCCCTCTGCTTGCACACACACTTCCCACATCCAGCTTTGTCGCTCTGAGAACGGGAGGAATAGATGAAGCTGATAGTTCTGATCCTGAACTTTACCAGGATGCTTTTCTAGCTCTTCTTTTCAAAAAGTTCTTTGAGGCTACTGCTAAACAGCCATGGTCTAAAGCCTCTACAATTAGATCAAGAGAAGAGCCAGGATGCCAAAAGACTTGGATGTGACGAAATGACTCCGGTCCAAACGCAGTGATAAAGGGTACGCTACATACAAAAGCAGCCAGAACTATTAAGAGTCTCTTGGCTTGTCCCGTCTACTCTTTCACCTCGTTCATTAACTCTTAAGTCCTACTGATTCTCTTCTCTGTGATAAATATTTAAAATTATATAGTTTGAACTTGCCAAACTTTGCGAGGGGGAACAGGGATGACTATTTCTTTTTTTCCAGTACGCATTTGAGATGTACTACAGGAGCGGAAAAACTGACAAGCACAAAAGCTCGTTTTGTCTACGTTTTATGAATAAGTCAGTATTACTTCTAAATATATACCCATTCTAGAGGTATCGTAATACAACATCCATTGCACTAGGGAGCTTATACTCACAATAAGTAGGTCCAAGTGCAATTTGTGATGAACTCAGTCCATGGTTTATCGAGTGCAATTCCATCCAATGTAATCATTTTATAATAGATTTCAGATGCTAAAGGCCAAAAGCTATCCTGACCAGAAGATAGGTGGAGGAATAGCTGCATCAAGGATAACTTTCCAATCAATTTATCTTCATAATTATCCTTCCATTTTGGCTTCCTATCTTACCCAATCCAGGCAGGAAAAGGCAGGTCTTCTACAAAGAAAGAGGCCTTTCTTGCAATGCTATCACTAACGTCCAAAATCCTGAACCCAAAAAAAGCTGCTGCAGATCTCTAATCTGTTTCAGAAGGGAATTGCAAGTTAGCCAGCAATGTACACACACAGGAAACCTCTGCTGCCTGCGGCACCCAGCCTGGAGAGAGTGAGCCAGTCTACGTCTTGACCTAGTCCATCCTGAACTGGTCAGCGCATTTCTAGTACTGAGGCAAAATACAAACTCCAAAGGAAAAAAAAAAAAAAAGACCAGTTTTCCTGTGCTCTGCACTGACACAAAAGTTAATATTTTTTCTCTTTTAAGGGGTTAACTTTGTCATATGATCACAAGCATGAGTCAGCAGCAGGGAGCGGCAGAAGACAGAACCGTTACGGCAGGAAGCTCATTCCTATGACACCCTACTTAGCTAAACCACAGGCATCGCCCCGGCGGAGCTGCAAACCCAGCCAGAGCATTGCTTCACCTCTCAGACAACGGGAAGCAGCAAGGTGAGGGAAGCGACTGCTTGGGAGTTAAGAAACAGGGGATGAAAATGCACCATAACTTCTGCTATCAAGTCTTGCCTGACCAGTGTAGACATAAGCACCATTTTCCCCCCATCTCTTACAGAAGGGCAACTGCTTTACTGGTGCACTGGATGGACCTACAGTATCATTCCCCCTGCCTTAATGATGCCTAGACAAGGTGTAACTTCCAAGGAGCTGTTAAAATCACCACCAGTGCTTCGCTACCAAAAGGTATTTTAAGGCATCAGACGCATCCCTCCTTTTTCATCTTTCATCTTTCCCTTTTTGCACAATCACCAACTTATTTTTCCTTTTTTCCTTTCCTTCTGAATAAGCATTGCAGTTGTAAAAACATGGCATTTGACTGCCCCAGAAGCATGGATTTTCCCCTGGTACTCTGCCAGGATCACTTTGTTCTTGGTTTGAGTCAATGTCCAAGTGAGGAAAGTTCACTCGCCATTTCCATTCCAGCCATAACCCTTACCCCTGGAATTTCCAACAATGCTGCGGTAGAAAAAGACACCGGACAACAGAATAAAACAGGCTCTTGTAGTTCTCTGCACTTCACTAAAGTGTAACCAGAAAAAAAAAAAGACTAAAAAACTTTGATTTGATGAGCTTAGACTATTCCATAATGAAGACAGCTGACATAAGCATGGAGTGCATAAAAATGAGAAAGCAGCTGCACAGAACATTGATTATCTTCTAAAAGCAGTAACATTAAAAAGCATTCAAGCAAAACAAATACCGAGCACTTTGACATCTACTACTGAAGCATTTGAAGGCATTACCATGCTTTTCTCTCATGCCCCTGAACTAGCCCATTTCTAAAATAAGCATCACTTGACAAACTAAAAAAGTTTCTAGGAAGCTGTAGGGCTTTATTTTGTCTTGGGATTTCATTTTTATGTAGCATAATCTCACAGGATATGCAACCAAACAGAATGAGGAGATACACCATCAGAGTGCGACCTCATTGCTTTGCTCAGACTCAGCCCTCAGCTTGAAGATCTTTTATTATCATCTTTTATTATTATCTTTGAGCCTGTATGCTCAAAGCTTGATTTGACTTTTTAGGGGGGAAAAAAGCATTGTACTGAGCATCACCAGCCACACAACCTTTTGAAGATCTCCGGCTCCATTAAAACCTGCGAAAGAAACAAGGACGCTTTGAAGCCAACATCTGTATTGAGCGAGCTGCACAGCGTCACACCATGGAAGCAGCACAGCCAGGCTCCTGAATGAACTGCCTTCAAGAACCAAGGGATCTCAGCATCTCATTAATGAAACAATAATCAGGAGTAAGACTCATGCATAAATAATTATTTCTGCTCTTCAGAGATAAAAAGTTTAAATTTAGCAGAATTAAAACCAGCAGCTGATAAGTAAGAGTGCAGAAGTTGGCCAAGAGCCATCACTTTAGAGAGTAAGAATATTTTATTGCAGACTCCCACCCAGCCTAAGTATTTTCGCGCATTATAAAAATAGGTCTGGTTTAAAAATCATTGTGCATGAAAAGGTTATTTCAAATTAATAATTAAGAGACCACAAGGCTGCAAATAAGACCTATAAAAAACAGCCCCACTTTTGTACTTCCCAAGGTGTTCCCTATACAATCACGTCACACTTCAGAAAGACCTCACTGCAATGCTACAGAACTGGAAGTTAAATCCATTTATACAATTGTCCTGGTTTGGCCATATTAGGATGAATATTATACCTCATTGTACCCAGTCTTCCTATATTCCTGCTGTAGAACTGAAGGAAAAGCAAACTGAAGACAGTCTGATAAATTCCTAAGTCACATAGCTACTGTATTAGCCATTTCCAAAGTAAGTATAATATTCGGAAGAAAACAACGCAGTCTATGATGTTAAATATCTGCATTGCCCTTATTTGCTTATACCATACTTTGCCTCTTTTCCTCAGAGTTCATGAACAAGCAAATCCAGCCCAGACTAACCACTTACTGCACCTCAGTTGGAATTCTGTCAAGCTTAGCACATTAAAGAGTACTAGAAGCGCGTTGTTTCTATATATAAACTGGCTATCTGGTGCACGGTATGTCTGAATAATACGGCCTGCCTGACACCGAATGCAAGCTCTTCTGGGTGGGGGAAAAAAAAGAAGTCTTCCTTTGGACTTACTTTCATATGACCAAAGCACAGCATAATGTTCTTAAGGAATAACACATAGAACAGAAATAAAAGTGTGATCCAGTCTTCGGAAAGACCCATCACACCTACCACTTAAAAGAAACTAAATAATCGAGTGTAAGTCAGTAAAAGCCCTTCATAAAGCGTGTCACTCAAAGCGGTAGAAATAAAGATTTGAACACGTAAGTAGACAAAATATTTCAGGAGTTTCAAAGTTATACTAACACAGAGTGTTCCCTGCGTACTATCGCAGGCTGCAGCATCAGACTTGTCAGCTGCTTCTCCAGTCTGCACTGGTCCTGGACCTTTCCCTCAGGTGGCCTTTGCTTCCTTCCTGTCTATCTCCCCACTCCTTCTCTTTTTAAGGGCAACATACCTAAAAATGCATCCAAGCAACCTTCATGTATTTACTAATAGAAGAGCGTGATTTTTATCCTACATAGGAAGAAATACACCCAAGATTTCCCACCACCACCATCTAGGCATAACGCAGTTACCAGTGATGCAGTTTGTAAGAGTCTGCAGGCCTTCCCAAGATGATATTTGGATTTGCAAAGCTGCTAGGCAGGATTTCCTGCCATGCCCACAGTTTAAGTTCTTAGTAAGAACTCATGTTTAACGTCAAAAACATGCAAAAAGTATCAAGTCAGAACAGAGGGTTCAATAAGTAGGAAACACCTACACCTACATGCATCTGATAGATAAAACTATTTCCTCACACCTCATAGGTATACTTTTATTTTCTGTCACAAGAAGTCAGGGAGATCAGACAGACCACGTCAAATAATAATCATCATCACCACCACCACCACCCTTAAAGCTACATTCCTACCTGGCTTCAAGCAAACGAAAGACAAAACAGTTAATGTTAAGATGCAAAACTGGAGATGACTTTTAGCGCACCTTTTCATGGGTAGAATGTTCTCATCCACAAGCAGATTTAAAAGCTCATTAGACTGACTAGACTTAATAAAACAATCTGGTAATAGACCATTTTATTGTGTTTACAGTACAATGTTTTGTTGGGCTACAGTATAACAGTTGCAAGCACTGTTTTTCATTACCTTTTCAACTACACTGACTTTACAACAAATTTTTAAGAAGGGCCTAGAATCATTCTAAGTACCGGAGAAGGTCAGAAGTCTAGCACACAAATTGTACGAAGGACCCTACAAGAGACATCACCAGAGAAGCCTATTTTTTTTTTTATATAAAACATACACACACATTTACCACATACAAGAGAACTACTGTAAAAATTAGCATTTGTTTTCATGCCCTCCGCTACTTCATACTGTTCTATTAAGTACTGGACCACTTCTTACCTGTGTGTAAAAAGTGCTTGGGGATAGCTAGGCGGGAAAAAGTTTCATGCAGTTCTTTCAAATTGTACCACCTTCCTGCAGAGGGACTGTGCTTCTGATTAACTTCAATATTCTGCTATAACAATTAACCTGCAGCTCTCCCTCAGGCTACCTATTTTCTGATGGAAGAGTCAGGACACGCCAAATACAAGCTGAAATTCTCGATTTATAATATCAACCAAAGAAATGCAAAAACTTGCTTGAGCAAATCTGATTTAAGCAAAAGTGTCAATATCCAGAGAAACCACCTAAACAAAAGCCTGGTGAAATTGCCTTTTCTTCTTAGTATAGCTGTACGCTGCAGAGGATGGATAACAGCTTCTACTGCATCGTGCTTTACCAGATTTTCTGCCCTTTAAGCACAAATAGCAAACTTCAAACATTTAGTAACAATACTCTACCCATCTCTCTTCAGGAGAGGAGCCAAGTTCTACATTCAGCTTGCAGAAAAAGCACACAGAATAAACTTCAGAGAAAACGGTTTTTAAAAATTCACACTTCCCAAGGAATTTTAAAAGACCTGCCAAAAATAAGTTAGAAGTAAAATAAATTTAAAAAAATAATCACACTATCCTCCATATTTCACCATTACAACCAATTCAATATTTTTTTTTTTTTTATCTACAAGATATTCTTACCTGGCCAGCAGACAGGAGTTACTTTCTCATGCTTGCTCATGTTCCATAACCCATTCCCTCATGGGAAGAGGAATTCCCAGAGAGCACCAGGATATGTCAAGACAACTTGCCCCGAGGGAAATGGCGCTGAATAACCCATCAACTCGGATTAAAGCTGAAAAACCAGCATTGTTTACGAAATGATTGGACAGCTTTTGTGTGGGGGTGGACAGGATTACTATATCCAAACTGAGTCTGAGCTATACGGGATTACCTGGAGAATCTGTGACCTAACCCTCACTAACAAATGCGTTCAGCTTGAAATACGCTACCAGACTGCACACACCTTGTTTGGCTGTATGACAAAAATTACCTCCACGGCCATTTACTTGGGAGTTCTTGAAATCAAGAAACACTGCTGGGAATACATCAACAGCATAAGACATATAGTGGCACCCCTTCCTGGTCAGGTCCTGTCTTTGCTTGCCCCTTTTTTTCCCCCTAAGGGCAATTACCACCCAGCAAATACAATTATAACTTTACCCTCAGTCTCACAGTCTATTTAACACTCAAATTGTGTCGATCAATTGGTTTAATGTCAGGACCAGCTGCGTTGGAAAAATGGCAAGCAACAAGAAATGGTGTGAGAACAGGATAAGCCAGAGGCAAAAGCTCAGCCCTTTGAGAATCACATTCTATTAGAGGAAATTACAACAAAACCCCAGTTCCCTTAAGGTTTACTGCCAGTTCCTGAGGTGCACCAAGCCATCTTAGAAATATTATACATAATACAATATTCTACATGCTTGCTGTATTCACAGAGCTTGTAACCAAGATATTACTTTTTTTTTTTGGCACACTGGTTTGATATTATGGCAGGAAGACTGAAAGAGCACACTTGTTACGCCAGCAGCACAGGTAGCAGGCCTCAGAGAAGCAGCTCTAGGCAATGCCGATCTCTACAACAAGCTTGCTTCGGTATGAACAGGTTGAAAAAAAAAAATTAGCATAGACTGCTGTAAAAGCATAGCCCATGACAAACCCATTGATCTTTATTTTCTAACACTGTATTTGTAGATTGCTTGGTTAGACAATAAGATGCCTTTCTGCTAGCCTGAAAATTGTTAAATCTGACAGTATATATTTATTCCATCAGTGATACAAAAGCATTTCACCAGCACATACAGAGAACCTTCTTTTCTGCTTGTTCTAGTTCACCAGATAATGATTATTTTTTTCCCCAGGGTAATTAGACAAGAATGTACAAATATTACTGAAAACACTGTGTAACCCTCTATAAATAAAACACTGACATTCTCCACATATACCAACATTATCCTTTGTATCCACACACAAGCATACTATTTCCCAGAGCCCCTAGATTCCTCCACAGTTCATGTAAAGGTTAGGTCATATCACTATTTCAATGTACTCATTTCACATCAGGGCAGATTTAAATTTCATATTTAATAGACAATGGAATAGCATGACCTTTGGGTATCACAAAAAATGTCCCAAAAGCCCACTTCAATTTTCAACAGATGTTGATTCAATGTATTTGTCAATGTAAATCCTCTTAGAGCTCAGCAACACATTCAGCAAAGGAAGAAAATGAAGACCAGCACACACACATTTCGTATGGGAGAATGGACATTTTGAAGGAAACAGCCTACGGGAAATGCACAGTTGCACAGCAAAGCAACAGGGTTGTAGACTATTAAAATTTAATCTGATTTATTTGCTAAAGCACATAAAGTCATATCTACTATTTTCCTAGCAACTCAATTGAAAGAACTTCAAGTTTGCAATCGGAGAGAAACAAGCCACACAAATGAAGAAAAAAGAAAATCAGTAGGCTGTTATTTTTTGCTGTTCATAGTCAGCAGAAGCAAAAGATTTCATGTTTCCACATGAAGACTGTTGTACATTGGCACCAGTATAAACAGCCATATCTGAAATATCCGAACCTAAAGTGATGTGTGTTTTAAAAGGGAAAAAATGTCAAGCTACAAGAGTCCAATAGGAGACTGGAGCCCAGGGATTTTTCCTGCATGTAAAGCACACCAGGAGCCTTTCCTTGCTCTCCTGTCATCCTAGTATGTTAGCTGATAAACGCTCCATAATTAGAAGATCCAAGTGGGGATGCCTGAAATCCATCTGACCTGAGGAACAAGTTTAAAAACCTGACCCAGCTTTTAGCTTGCCAGATACTCCTGTATTCCATTTCTGTCTACTGGAAGAGGCTGGCAAAAGCAGACAAAAGAGACAGACTCGACTAAATTTGGTATTCAAATGTGGGATTAGAGAAAGGATATTTTGGGAAGTAGGAAGTACTCAAAAGAGGAAGGCAGAGCCAAAAAAATTACATTTAAATCAGATACTGGCAAAGGTCACAAGATACACAAGAGCGGAGACCGAGAGGGAAGAAACATCACCCCTTTACGTTCTCTGTCTGTGCAGAGCTCTGCGCTCGAGGCATCTGTGGGATTGCAAGAACGGCCTGCAAAGAGTCACTAGCGGGACTGCTCAGGACAGAGGCATCATCACCTCATTGCAGGCAATATTAAAACAAAGTCACTGACCAGCCAGCTAAACCAGTAAACATGCAAATTGCCTGCTTTTGTGGAACTCTCTTCCAGTAAGCTTTTCCGTTCTGGGAAAGCTAAATCAATCTGACACTGATTACTTTTTAAAACTGCAAGTAACGATGTTACGCTAGGAAAAATCCAACTCTGAGAATCTATTTTTGAGGAAGCCAGAAGCAGATGGAGATACCCTCTGGCTTGTTTCTTTGATAGAAGTTAGAATACAAACTGAATAATCCACTCTCATTCACATAAACCTTCCAACAGCTACGAGGAAAGAAAATTGTTGCTCTGAAACAACTATCATTTTTGTATTTCTTCACACACCAATGATAAGAAACACTGCCCTACCTAATTGCCAGGTATTAAAAATAGAAATACAGCAGCAGTGATGCACCTCGCAGTTTGGGTTTACCAAAGGCTCTGATTTCTTGTACAGCAACAGATAATACAAAAAGAAAATCTAAATATTTTCTCAAAGAGCACAGGAGCTCACGAAGCATCAAAGAACTAGAAGGCACCCAGCGTTTTTGCAAGTATAGCATCTTATCCTGATTAAGGTGTATCACAAAAGAGAGCCTCATCTTGCACACAAAAGCAGCGTGTGGGAAGAAGAGAGCTGTGAAAAAGAGCGGTGACGAACCAGCAAGGAGCTAGAAGCAATAGGAAATGAAGAGGCTTCCTCACCACATCCGAGGCTGGAACACAGCTCGGATTTGGCACTATCAGATCACTTTCCCCGTCCGCTGTCTCCAGCTCAACTCTTAAATGCTGCGGTAGTATTTAGGTGGATAAACCCACAGCCCGTGCCAAGCTGCTGGCTCGCAGGCTGCATGCACGCAGAAGGGCAAAGCAGATGCGACTGAACAACTCCACCTCTTTTCAGATCACACCCAGGATATTTTACTGAAAGCACAACACAAAGCAATCAACGTTCCAGTTCTAGGTCAGAAATTTTTAATGAGCAATTAGCTCAGACACTCATTTTTATTTGCACCAAACAGTATCTTAAGTCCCCAAAGTAACAAAAGTTATTTCAATCTATTCAGTGGAGCTTCCAAGTCAGAATTAGTCACTCAGAGTTTTAGACCAGAGTTGTGCCATTTATGTGCACTTACACTCGATACCCAAAACATCCACCTTTCCTTAACAAACCTAGCTATTTCTGGGTTAAAACTTCGATTTTTTAAGTCTGACAGTAAACCCAATATTTTTCAAAGGATTTGAAGAAACCCACCTCCACCCCCTTCAAAATTCCACACCCTAAAGGGGTACACACTGTGTCAGAAATTCATTTACAGGAAAACAGGACACACTGAGGGGATCAAGGAACAGAGAACAAGGTTGCAGGCTAGATGCTGATGTGCAAGTCAAATCTGTCTTGGGGAGCTGCTGCTTCGTTTAGCCAGGGATACACTCCTTTCGGATCAGTTTTTAGTTTAGGCATACCTCCATGTCGCAAAACAAGCAACCCTCAGTTTTGGAAACAACATTAGTCAGAGTTAATTTGCGTCTTCTCTCTTAATGCCCAAAGCTCGCAGCTGGTTAGGCCATAAAGCTGCTCCTAGCTCTGCCCATCAGGAAATACTTCCAAGCCTTGCCCTCCACACTTCATACTGTTTAGTCAAGTTTGTTTAAAGGCAGAATTAGAAATCCATCCAAATAGGCATAGGAAGCATCTTTGGCACTGAGGTCTAACCAACTGAGTACTTTAGGCAAGGACAGTTGAGTTAGTAGAGCAGTCAGAGTCATGGCACATTCCTGCCAATGTGAAAATACTACTTCCGTGCTTTTTCGTGGCATCTGAATACATGACTTCTGTATCCTCTCCATAGCCTCCAAAAATCAGTAGGTTTTTTTTAAACAGCCTGACCAAAACCTCCACATTTTCATAATAGAAAATTATGTCACGTAGTCATTCACCTACCTAAGTCATTTACACTCTGCAAGCACTGCTTGACAACTAGATCAGCTCCTCCTAGGTAATTAAAACCTTCAAACACTTACCAGTGAAGTATTACCTTACTTCGTGTTTATTATGCCACACCAAGCTTCGATTTCAACAGTTAAAGCTTCTACAACCAGGCCTTTGAGAGTTGCCTTACATTTCTTGCTACCTACCAGCAACACTGGTGGTTCTCCACCCTCAAAATACCAAGAGTACCTGCAAACATCCTCTAGCACATCAGCCTACTCTAGCTTAAGAGATTACCATCTCCAGTTGCTAGTGTCATTCTCCCATAAGAGGTTACACTACTCACAGGGCAGAGGATGAGGAAGCATACAGAAGCTCTTCACTGGTGGCAATTTACCTCACAGCATCTTACTTTTTAAAAAGTTTAAAACAAAATTACGGGCAAAGATGCTTGGCTGGAATCCAGCCATCATAGCAACCTTAAACCGCAGCAATCTGCGCCACAACAACTCATCTCAGCCACCTATGCTATGAAAAACACATTCACCAGAAATTGGCCAACACCAACTTGTAAGACTGAAGAACAAGCTCACCCATATGGATGCTTTTTAAATATATTTTTGCCCAATGCAACAGTCTCATTTCAATGCACATACCAGTTATTTTTCCAGCTTTAGCTGGTAAAGTTCTACCGCCTACTCCTTGCTCCCCATCTGAAATAAGGTGAAAGAGAAAAGGAGAGTGTCTTGGGCATAGCTGGTTACACATGTCTTCCCATAAGAAGAAGCCCTTAAGCATATCCCTCATCTTTAGCATATAATGAAAGCCCAAATATCAATCATTTTTCTACTATGTAGAAGGCCAACTATTCATCTCTAGTAGATTCAGGGCAATGAGCCAAAGCACCAGACAACACCAAAATCAGAGAAAGCTCTGTGATGAAATGACAGTGCACCTTCCCTTCTCAGAAGCATCTCTGGTATTTAAAAAAAAAGAAAAAACCCCCAAAAACAACGAAAAACACCCACACAAAAAAGAAAAACCCACAGCTTTCAGAACCATCTTACCACTATATGAAGGAAGTTTGGCTGTTCCCTTCCCCCCCCATTCCAATGGGCAACTTCTCCCCCAAAAAGTATTTTGACACAAGCTAGACAACAGCTGATATTTCAGAGCTGCTATTTTAAGGTTTGCCTATGAGGGCTTATGTCTAGCTAGACAGATTCACTGCTCCTGGCAACCTGCTGACTTGACAGCAGGGACAAATACCTTGTTTCACAAGCCCAAAATGCTACATGGATAGTGCTCCTTGCAACCAAAGGATTAAAAAAAAAAAAACAAAACCAAAAATCACGAATAGTGTTGAAAACCTTGCAAGTACACTTGAGCTCCAACTCTTCAGCAACGGGCCTGGAAAAACATCCTTCTAGATGAGGTAATGAGTAGTATTACATCCTGCAGACAAGCTCAGCATCTGGGCTTGCAAAGAAAAGGCTGGGCTTCCCACGTTGTTAATCCTAACAGTAGTCTCTTGCTTGACTGAAATAGGAATCGCAGTTCCTAAACAGCTGTTTCCTCAGAGAGCGAGAGAACAGCTGAAGAAGAGGGCTCAGGCCAAGCATGGGCACAAAAAACCACACAACTAATTATTTAAGCTGCAATAGGCATACTGTGAGGCAGATTGCACACTGGGAGACAGGCTACAGTCACCCACTTAACTAAAATGAGATGGGTCTTAAGATTTTTGTCTCGTTTCTCAAACCATCCAAAGCTGCTCCTTCACACATTTCCTTTGGGAAAGATTATAAGTGATGCCAATGCCATTTGTCAGATACGCAAGTGTAAAACATTAGGAAAAAGGATGAAGAGCAGCACATTTGCTACATAAAATCATACCAATTTTAATTAGTCTTTAATGCCAAATACTGCTCAAAAAAGTTCCACCACTATATACTAACGAGGCACACAGAACTTACACGGGCATTACCTAGTATATCCTTAGGGAATACGCCACTTCAAATGCTCTGGTTTCCATAACAGTTCAATAAAGTTTGCGTGCGTTCCCATACATAAATATCCATTCTGCTTGTGTTAGCTTTGACTACTTTGGGTGATGTGCATAGATAGAGATGGAAACCAAACTGTTGGATTCTCCCCTAAATTATCCCCTCAATTCAAAAGCCAGGCCTTTAGATCCTACATACAATGATCGCGGCATCCCTCCGCTAGTGCTGAAACTCCAATTTAAGCTTTTCAAGTTACTTAGTGCCTTCTTACTGTAACCACTACACCTGAGTGGTTGGTTTCACCTGTATTTTGAGCTATTTATAATCAGCTACACTTTCTGCTCCCTCATAGGAGCATAACATCCCGACTTTTGAATCACCAAGAATGCAAGTCAATGCCCAAACTAAAAACTTCAGTGAAACAACCAAATTTACAGTCCACAAACTGACTGTACCAGATACTTAAAAAATAATAATTATGTATGTATAAGTATGTAGGTGACCGTGCTTGAAACTTTGAAAGTGCCATACTGTGCACAAACAGTGAAAACGCAACCCTCATAACATTATTTCATTTTTACTGTTAAAGAAAGTAATATCACTTGAATTACTAACTTCAAATTAATTACCAGCTAAAGATGTCTACCTGTAAATCACTGGATGAAAAAGAAGATTTCTAGCACAGGGCAGGATTGTTTTTCTGAGCAGTATAACACACATAAAACAAGGTGTAAGTTACTTTCCTAATAAAAAACAAGGAATTTAGCTTAACCTTGCTCTCCCTCACTCAAGAAAATAAAAAATGGTAACTAATATTATCTGCCTAGAAGAGGAATCTCTCATTTACACAGTTGGCAGTGCCTCACCGATTTGCAAAATCCCTTCTGCTCATGTATCACTTAACTATTACCATAGCTAGCAAAGAGCATAGTGGAAGTCGGTGGGGAAAAAAATTCCCCTAGAAACGACGTCTCAAGTGATCACATCAAACTCATCTAAGCAAGCAGGAAAAACAGCAGGAAGCCAGTCCCTGCAAGGTTCAGCAGCCCAGGACGCTGCTGCCTGCCCGAGCCACGCGTCCACCAGCCCGAGAGATCGGACAGATGACCGCGCAGTACGTGCACGCGATTACTGCTGGCTCTGCTGGCACAGACCTCGAGGAGTATCAAACGGCTAGATTTTGCAAACACCGCTGGCATGCGTTCCCGGAGAGGAATAAAATAGCCCAAAAATTTCCATTGACCTAAACACAGAATAATCTACTGGCGTCAACACGAGCCTGAAATCGGAGAAGCCTGTCATTGATCGGCTTCGCTCTCATCTGTAAGAGCTGACACCCAAGGCGGGGTGGGGGGGGGGGGGAATCACCTCAGCAATACAAGCTAGGTGTGCGTACAGCAAATCCTGAGTGGCAGTGATCTGTGTCCGTTAGAAACTCAGAACGCCATGTTCTTCTTTTAACTATATTTACGTATTTGCCATCCACTTAATCACCCTGTAAGTCAGAAACTCAACAGCCAGATTTAGGGTACGTTATTACTCTTCCCTGATGAGCAAGGTGATTTACAGTAACTGTACCTCCTACCTGCCCTCTAAACAGGTTTAGACAAGGTGATAAACCACTTGCAGCTGATCTAGTTGAGAAATCGCCTCAAACATTTAAACTTACTACTACTGCTTAACATTACTAACGCTGCTACTAAAACCCTGTCACTACAATACGCTTCACTTTACAATTTCCTTCCGCTTGCTTAGTTACTTCCTCTTAAGACCGTTCTCGCATCCCGCGGGGGCAAGGACTGCTGCCTTCACCACGCGAGGCTCTTTGGGGTCTACGCAAGGCTGCACATACACAGCAAGACATCCTGGTTGCAAACTCAAAAAAAAAATGGTGCTTCAGATGCCAGGCGTCTAAGAGAGTTTTTACAAGGCTTAATGTGTCATTATAGAAGCGCATACTATAGCTAGAACTGTTGATTTTTCAAGATATTCTGACAGCTACAAAATAAAACTGGAAAGTGTCAAAGCAGTGCAGTCCTTTTGGAGGAAAACCAAAAGGAGAAGGTGCGCACATTTCAACTTACTCACAGAGATCCCAGGTACCTCTATGAATAAATCCATTTAGATGCTCTTTTAGGCTTCCTTCTGAACATGGCAAAATGAGGTCCTAGAATCTTCTAATAACTTGCAAGCACCTGTGGCTTCTGGATAGCAAAGGAAGACCAAAGGAAAGAGAAGAGCGAAAACCTACGCACAAAACACAACACACTTAGGTCTCAGCTTTGCCTAAATGTCTGCGAGGAAAGCTGGAAGAGCCAAAAGGTCAGTAACCCTTGCGCCCTCCTCAACACGAGGACTCTCAGCACCTTTATTAGGAGGAGACAAAAGGCTTATTTTATGTTTTTAGGAGTTCTTAAGACCATACGGAAGGATTCATTTGGGTTCCCTTGTGTGGAAAACAGGCAGCTAAACAACAAAACTATTACAAGTGCATAAAACCCGAGACAAAGGGTTAAAATAATATGGGAAAATGCTGAACCTTGAACTTGGCAGTTCACAGTTTTAGCACTCAAGGGAAAAGATAAAAGACATGCTTGTGTTGGGCTTTTTGACCAAATGGAGTTGTCCTTTAAACAATTCCCAGAAGAAAAACACAATAAAACAACACAATATTTAAGGCCTCAAACCACTTCACAATACAGGGAAAAGCAGTACATAAGCCAAAGGAAAATGAAAGCAGGAGAGAAACGTGCAACAAGGAAGGACAACCTAGGCCCCCGTTACAGATGGATGTTTTTCTTGATCAAATGACAGCATGGCCACGACACAGTTGTGGAATTTAAACCCTCATTCTGAAGCAATTCCTAGGATATTACCATGACTCAAACTCTAATAGACAACACAGTCACTCTTACTGGCTATCTTATGTCCAGGACATGAGACATTCTTGTCCTCCTACCTCAAACTCCATCCCTAGGAACCTCCCCATCTTCTCATCATACTGCTACAAAAAATTTGGACTGCTGGAAACACACTATCCAAATCACTCACACAGAAATTAGCTTACTGCATGTATTCCAAAGCTGCTACAAACCACTTCAAAATGTTACACAAGAACAGTAAAGCCTTCCCATGTCAGGGCTGCCATCAGTGATAAAATCCGAGGTGCACGATGTTACAGCTAAGTCAATCCAAAAGCCAGTTGCCGCCAAAAATAAGCTGCACATTAGCATTCATATGATCCTGCTGCGACCGTGATTCAGGAAACGAAACCAAGAGATACCTTAAATCTCTTTTCTGGGAGAGTGATTTATGTTGCAACCCATCTTGGGGTCAGACCAACACGAGGTGGGGAGGAGACACACATAACCCCTGCTAGGGGAAGAGGAAGGCAACCTTCAGCAGCAGCCAGCATCGGATCACCTTAGATGATCACGGTGAAGAACAACCCCATGGCTGCTTATCCCGACCCCAGGGTGGGGGTTGCCCATCTTCCCCGTCGGGAGATTGTGGGACCAAGGGCACACAACAACCTGTGTCAGATTTAGTAAACATAAAAACCAAGTTCACTTCGCCCCATTCGCGCCTGAACCAATGCAAGTGCACGCAAGAAGAGTAAAGAGGTAGAAAGAGAACAGCCATCAGCTGGTTTTAACTGTTTGAAGTCAGGTCGAGCACAAGGCTAGAGCAGCACGCCTAACTCACTACATATAAATACCAGCGAGTTTCCAAGTTAGACTGCACGCTTATGCCTACGCCTAGCGTCACCTTGCAGCCTGCTGGTTTACCTTTTTTTCATTCGTACGTACCGATGAAAAAGAAAAACAACCAACCACCCAGCGGCCTATTTTCAGGTTCTCAGCCATTAACACCAACCTCAGCAGCAATTAACCTCCCCTCGCTGAGGGGCTGGCGCGGGGAGGGGAACGCCGTTCTCCTCACGGACAAGCACTTCCAGGGCTTCCCACCGAGGTGGTGCCCCAGGACGATGAAACGGGGCCGACGCCGTGGACACGAAGGCGATTATTTATTTCGCGTGCGAGCAACCTGCCCGCCGCTCCGGGGGCGCGTGCGCGGCGGTTGAGGGGAGCCCGGGAAAGGCGGGGGGGGGGGGGGGGGGCGGGGGGTGTCGCCGCCCAGCCGCTCACCTCACGGGCGATCTGATTGAGCGCGTCGTCCTCCGCCGTCAGGCGCTCCCGGTTCGGCAGCCGCCTCCGCCCGGCCCCCTGCGTCCCCATGGCGGCACCCGCTCGGACTCCACCGCCGCTAACACCCGCCGGCCCGGCCGCCGCCGCCGCCCCCTCCTCCTCCTCCTCCGCCGCTCGCCGGCGCCGGCGTGAAGAGCCCGGCCGTCACCGCGCCCCCGCCGCCGCGCGCATGCGCCGTCGCCCCCCGCCCTGAGGGGCCGGGCCGGGCGCCGCCTCACACCGCCCCGGCGGCAGGCTGGGCAGGGCGGGGCGGCTCGCCAGCTGCCCTCGCACTCCCCTCAGCCGCGGGCAGCCGCGCCCCTGCCCTCCCGAGGCCTCTGGTCCGCAGAAGTGAAGACAATTTCTCTGAAATCGGGGAAACGGGCGTCAAAACCTCACCGGCTGTGACCCCGGGAGGGGTTCTCCGCCACAGATACGGCGGGAGGGGGCCGGGAACCCCTCTCCCCGTGCCCCGAGCCCTCACCCGGCCTCGTAGCCCCGCGGGATCCCTTCAGCCATGACTTTTCCCGTTAAGTGGCTGTGATTAATTCTCATGTCAAATACATCAGTGCTTAATTAATTCACAGGGGCGAGGAGCCTGTATTCTCTGGGATTCCTGTCGCAGCCCTCGTACCTCGCAACAATTCCTTAAACGGGAATTACAAGACTTTCGAGCCGAGGACACCAAACGCACAAACGCAGACGCGTGACAGAAAAAGGGGCTGTGAAACCCATCCACCCCCTTACTGACAAAGGCCGGCAAGCTGCATTTCATCCTTACCACTTAATTTTACCGTCGATTTAAATTTGATAAAGGTAAAACGCAACTCCTGCCGGCGCCGGTCAGGCCAACGTTTATCTGGCAGTTTTCATGTACAACGACCGAGATTTGGGTCATCCTCAAAACCAAAACTGCGTCAAGCAGTTTAATATATCATCCCTTCCCACGAGGGCATGTATCAGAGCATAATGCTGTGGCTGTTTCAGGAAAAGGAGAAAAAAAACCCCATCTAGTTTTAGCAGAATCCCTTTCCCCAAGTGGGTGTAGATGCCCTCCATCAGTCCCAGGCTGGCGCTTGCTCTTCAGAAACTATTTAATTCTCACTTGTTGCTTTTTCACATGGGTGACATCAAGGTTCCTATTTATAGCTGGTGCCTGAAGCGATGGTCTCTGGCGGCTTGGTCTCTGCTCCCCCGCAGCACAGAGCCCGCCAGCACCCAGCACCGCTCGTGGAAAGGCTGTGGGCCGAACTTGGCAAGAGGTGGCCCAGACCTTTGAGGTGAGGCCCTTGACTTTCAGAGCAGGCGATTAATGGAGAGCTCCTAACGGAGTCCTGCTGATCAGCCACCCCACCAGGCAGGTCCGCTCTTAGCCCTGGGATCTGGAATCCCTCCGTTTTTTGACAATTTTCTCCTGGTTAGCATCGCTCTCAAGAGCAAACTGGAAGACCACCCTCTGCTTTACCCTGCCATCGCTCCAGCTCTCGTTCAATGTCTATGACCTTCTTAGAGCAGCCAAACACCCTCTTTTTGGGCTTTTTTCAGACAATGTTTGGGCTGTGCCTGCACTCACCACTCACGTTACGGTGGTTTTGGGAACCGTGGCTCTTCTGATGACCGGGTAGTGGTATTACATTGATACAGCTTCTTACGCCCGTGACTATTTATCTTTACAAGAAACCAATGATTATTTTGTCAGCAGAAGCAGAGAGAGAAGTTCCCCACCTTACTTAGACATTGAAAACAAGCGTGTCGCATCCCGAGATTTGGTGTCAAGCTTACTCTGACCACACACAAGTGGAAAAAACCCACCTGCAAGGAAGTGCAGGGGCCTTAAAAGCGAGCTCTGACCCTGCTACGGAGGCAAAGCCTTGGTGTGTCTAGCTTTCCTAGATATCCTGCAGGCTTCCCTTCTTGCACCCCAGCTCCAGCCTCACCTCCCCAAGACCTGGCTTAGCACTATCACCCTTTCAGGCTCGGCATAACTTGTCCTCTGAGCCCTTATCCTTGCGTTTGCCCCTGCCCTTTGAGGAATTCTGGCTAAAGAGGCGGTGCGGTGCCTTATTTTTAGGTCCATCTTACCCAGGGATTTCAGCCACCTGTGCAGCTGCATCACTGTATCCATGCAAGGAATTTCCAGGGTTCAGTGCTGCAGGAAGATTTGCATCGCTGCTGTTTGCCTTACTGGCTGAAAGCCTCACGGAGGCTGGGCATTACAGCCAGCCTGAGGCTCGTGCAAGACAGGTTTATGTCCAAAAACCTACCGTTGAGAGGGCTTTGTAAAACAGAAAGAAAGGAGGACAGAAATTTAAAAAAATAAAGTGGAGAAATTGGAAGAGAAGCAACTATTGGGTGACCGCAGCCAGATTTCAAATGGCACATTGATCGTGTGCTACAGTGTAAGAAATCCTTCTTTCTTCTTGCATTCCAGACACACATGGTAATTTTTTTCTTTTAAGATAGTCAAAATAAGCTATCTTGTTATAAAAATACTATACATACAGAATTTGTCCAAATAAATATGAAATAATGATTCAAACATGATAGTTTTGGCTACGCTATGAAATGCAGTGAGTGCAGCTGAAAATGAAGTACTGAAATGTACATTTCTTATTTTAACATGCAACATGAAGTCGAGGCTCATTTTGTCTGAGAGTCAGAACTGTGATTAATGATACTCGGACAAGACTGAGTATCCCGTGCCAGTTTTAAAAGGCTCTATTTTAAGTGCATAATATGTACCTCATTCTCTGATATCCTGTGTGCAAGGAGGCCGTTTCATGCAGAGCACATCCCAAAAATACCATTTTCCCTCTTAAACCAACCTGTTGCGTAAAACCTCACTCTTGAGAATTAGAAGAAGCAATCAGCTGTTAAAACTGCTGCTGGTGTACTCAACAGACCACTTTTACATAATAAAATGGAGTTTTTTATATTCTGTGCAGCAAAATGTGATTACGTCTCTATTAGCAGGAAGCCCTGGGGTAGGGGAATCCTGTGGCTAGCTGACGGCGTTAAAAGAGAACACGGGCACCTCTCTGCTCCACCATAAGATCACAGCATCTGCCAAACCAGAAATGAAGTCTGACAGCTTTAACAAGATGTCCATTAGTCCAAGGAGAGCGGAACGCTTAAATACTGTGGAAAATCTACACTTAGGAGGCCAATATTTCATATTGTCAAGATACGTGAAGTGAGCAGAGCTCCATTAACATGGTAACATTTTGCAAACGTAACAGCAGCGGTATCCAGCAGGGTCTGTGGATTTATTAATGGAAAAAAATTACATCACAGACAAGTATGTGCTGGCACTGAAATATTGCAGAAAAAACCACTGGTGCAACTACAGGGCTTGTACTTTATTACACCTCCTAAGGAGCCCAAGATGATCCCCTTCAGCGAATCCGACCTCCAGGGAAGAGCTTTCAGATGTTGTTGCCACAGTTGAGCAGCGTCAAGACAGGGCTCAGGAGGCTGGTAATGTCCATGCAGATTTTGTCCTGATGAGATTCTTTACTGTTGCTTTATCTCTTCAAGTCAGCAGACTCGCTATTTGCATCAGCGGAGCTTTGGCACGCTGGGAACCTTGCTTAGCTTCATGGTGTCTAGCCTGGGGCTTGTAGTTTCACAGCGACTCATCACAGCAAAGCCGTAACTGATAATTGCCTTCCCAGGTGGTCCGCAAAGGGAGATCCATGATCTTGGGCTGACCAAGGAGAATGCAGTCCATAAAGTGGTGGGCTTCCAAGCCGAGCTTTAGGAGAACTGGGGGGAAAAAAAAAAAAAAAATCCCACAACAGCAGCAGATTATTATCTTGTTCCCTTTTTACCACAGCAACTTACTTGCTATACCAAAGATGTGTTTTTTTCTGAAGAGGGCTTATTTGTTGTCTTCATCTTGCCAAAACCCCTCAGTGACTTATTGGCCTCCTCTAGTCACCTTGGCATGTCATGAAAGAGAGTTTTTCATCTGTGAATTTTTCACAGGTCACTGAAGATGCCACTTCGGGGATCTCGAGGTCTCAAAACTGGGTCCCTTTCAAGGTTAAGGAAGAATCTTCCTTTGGAGGGAGTTTTTCAAAGGTTAAGTTTGGGGTTGATTTAATTTAATATTTTCATCGGTGCCCTGAAACAAGTAGGACAGCACTAATGAAATACGCCAATGTCACAGGTTTATGAAGCATCACCAATAAAGGAGGGTAAAGTCATACGGGAATGGGAAGAGGTTCAGGACTTGAGAAACAAGTGGAATAAAATCAAGCAGATAGCAAATACTATGTCACGGGCTAAATTAATGATCTCATCAGCTGTAAACGAGGCAAAAGGAGGAAGTTCTGGGGTCATAAACTGGTCACAGGTTGGTTGAGTGCCACCATCACAACACCAACACCAAAGAATTACATTTAATGTTAGAGCACGTCAGGTGAGGGTCTACCAATGCAAGTATTTATACCATTGCACAACCATCTACACGACCTTACCTAAAATGGAGCCTGCGAATCTGCATTTCCGTGTTAAGAAGAAGTCAAGCTTGCATAGCTGTAGAAAGAAAAGCTCCTAGGATAAGCGGCGGGAGAACCTTTCCTGAGATGAGAAGGGGTTGGCTTGTCTAGCCAAAGGCAGAACAACTGCATCTCTTTTCTATAAACTGCTTTGGAGAAAAGGGGCGAGGATGATGCTATTGTAAAGCTGTGAGCCAAGCTAGCACAAAAGCATACAGCCAAACAGGCCATATATAATTATAGTCTGAAAATCGGAGGTTTCTTGCCAAGGTTCTGGACATGCATCCAAAAGCAATTTTTGAGTAGCTGGGGTGATGTACGTTAAGTCTGTGGTAAGCGCTGTAGTGAGAGTCTGTCTGCTTTAACGAGCACTGACCCAAACGCCGCAGGCTCTCTGCCCTGCCATTAAATTCAGGACATGAATATCCGTCACGGCTGACACTGCAACAGCCCCAGAGAGGTTGTTCTGGCCCCACTGATGCTCCTGTTTGGAGGATGTAAGCCAGCCTTCACCCAGACCAACGCGTGCAAACTCTCCGTTACTGTGCCCAGCAGGGAGCTTACCTGCAAGTTGCAAACTGCCACCAAGCTCGCTGAAAACTGCCCGTTTGGGGCTAAAATCAGGAACTCGCTCAACGCAGCCTCTGTGGGCCGAATCTAATTAGCAGCAGACACGCCGCGGCTCAGAGTGTTTCAGCGCGGAGCGAAGTGAGGCCAGCTCCACAGCAGCTGTAGTTGCAGGGAGCCAAACCTATCCGAGGCTGCCGAATAGCAACCGATTGCCGCGCCTGGCTCGCAAAGACGGCCTGTTACGGTCTGCCGTTTGCTATCCGCGCTCCTATCTGCTATTCCCAGCCTGCCACAGCACCGCGGCGAGCTGCAAAATCTGGCTGTTTCTCCTCCTTTGGCTTCCCCTCTTGCAGTGTAAAAAAAGTTGAGTTTTAAGAGAGCCCCGGGCTATTTTCAGAAGAAAATACATCATGTATCTCTTCCACCTAGCCTAAAAACACTCCCCGTTTCCTACCTCAAGGGCTATGGGGATAAAATCCATTCCAGACTGCGGGATGCTTGGGTATTACAGTGACAAGACCTGCATACCCCCTGCCTTCTCTTCCCAGAGCTTGGGTGGAAGGCAGGCAGGAGATCAATATACATGTTTAATTTGGGAATACAGCCTCTACATCTGTCCAAAAAAAGTCTGAACTAGTTAGTCCTTCAGCCAGACAAAATCAGGATGACTTCGGCGAAAACAATGCATTACATCAGCTGAAGCAGCTGAGGAACTGGCTCTGCATCACTTTGGGATTAATATATCAAAGCGTTCCTCCTGACATTGTGGCAGTGTCCTTGTCCTGCCGACAGCGCATGGACACGAGAGAGAGGAATCACGTGGGCTTGCTACAAGGGCTTAACGCTACCTGCTTACTTGATTTTCCCCGTGGTTTTTCTCCTCCATGCTATGTGGCCTCATCCACTCCTGCCCCAAATGTTGCAGAGTTAAGCTGAGCCACATTTTCCAATCAGGTCTTCCAGGTTTTCTTAAACTCCAGTTGTTTTGGACTGCAATAAAACATAGCCGCAACACATGGTCTAAAAACAACCAATTGTTTGGAGCAGACCAAGTGCTTGCACTAATTAGTCATACTGTTCCATAAAATGGCATATGAACATCATTTTGGAAAAGCTTATGTGAAACCACATCACAGTTTAATTCTCTCAGCTGGAGCGGAAGAGGGGGAAGGAGGTGCCGTTTGTTGTCCCTGTGGAAATCCATCCAGATTCATCCAAAGAACAAATCAGAGGCAAAACATCCCTTTTCTCAAGCACAGCAGAACTCAACCGTGCTCCGCTTCTAACCATCTTTCATGCTTGTCAGGGACGAGGTATTCTTCACTCATCTATTTTATAGCAAAATGAAAAATCGCCACGTCTCTTCTCAGGGAGTGGTTCCAACCACTTAGGAGCAGGCAGAAGAGCTGTCTGATGTCTCGTGGTTCTGCATTACGAACCGAAGCTGTGCATCGCTACCCCATCTCCCGTCACCTCGCCGCTCACCCATCTACAGAGAACAGCAGCAAACTGGCGCTGGCAGCTGAGAATTCCTGGCTTACCTAAAATGAACCGTGCTGGTGCTAAAGGTTTTCAGATTCCAGCTGTGATGATCACTAGTAGGGCAGGAAGGCAGGTCATTATAGTTTTCCTGAAGTAGAGAAGTTTGCCTCAACTGGGAAGTGAAAGAAGATACTGGCAACAAAACATTAGAGGAAACGGAGACAAAACATTTCAGATATTACAGTGTCTTATAGTTGATGCACCTGATTTTAAGTCATAACTCATTTTTCTGCCATCCCTCGCTCCCCTGTTTTTCCTGTGTACCCCCACAACCAATTCATCCGTTAGCTACTGCACCCCACCCCGGCCCTGCAGCAGTTACCGTGCTCTGCAATTTTCCTGCAGGCTTTTCCGCAGCATTAATTATTATGGCACTAAAACCCTTCTGATCCTTCCCTGTAGGAATTAGCTCCTCTGCTCTCCGTCAACAAAGAGCCAAAACACTCAAGCAAGTGTTGTCAAATTCTCCGGTGTTTAGTTTTCCCTCAGATTGTCAAAACAATTAAAAGAAGGGGTTTTTTTCCCCAAACGCAATGAGTTGCTGCAGAACCCTTTCGTTTCAACTGCGTGTGAAAGTAAATAAACAACTCCATAAAGCATTGAATACCCTAAAATGGACAAAAAGCAAAATGTGTGCTTGCATCTAGAAACCACCAACTTCCATAGCTGGCTGAATGGCTTGTCAAGGACCGGACTGGAAACAGATGCCAGAGGCAGGAACAGAATGGCCTCAGCCACAAGTCTCCGCTTTTTCTTTCTTTTCCCTTCTGCCTTTCCTAGCTGTGCATTTCCCTAAGGACAGGGGAATGATTCTATGATTCCATGACAGCTACTTACAGAATGACACAGAATCACAGGATCATTAAGGTTGGAAAAGACCTTTAAGATCATCAAGTCCAACTGTCAACCCAACCATCAAGACCACTAAACCATGCCCTGAAGTGCCACGTCCACACGTTTTTTGAATACTTCCGGTGATGGTGACTCCACCACCTCCCTGGGCAGCCTGTTCTGATGCTTGACCACTCTCTCAGTAAAGAAATTTTCCCTAATATCCATTGGAAACAGGGTTTCCAGCCTTAAGCCATGTAGGGCTGGGCGCTGTTGGAAGGAAGCATCTCCCCAGGGATTGACAGACACCACCTTTGTTGCTCAGCCTCAGTTTCTATAGAAGTTTTCATCTTCCCTGACCTTGTAGCTGCAGTGGCAGAGGGGAAAGGCAGGAAAGACTTCTCTGCGGTGACCTCTTTGGGAGCAGTTACTAGTTTAAGTTTCTGAAACATGCTGAGCACATTAGTGGCTCAACTCAACTAATTAGAAATTCCCAAAATAATTTTTAATACATTTTTCAATTATAAAAGGAGTTGCTCTAGGTAACAGCAGATAATGGCTCCCCTCCCTCCCCGAGGCATCTTCATTCCTTCTTAGTTTATTGGCAACAGATGACTCATTTCACCTCTGCATAACAGGACCACTGCTTTACTACTCCCCCAGCAGTGGCTGGTGTTAAACGAGGTTGCTCAGGCTCACACAGATGAAGTAAGTTCTATTCTTGTGCCTTTACAGACCATGCCTGTAACACCCAGTCCATGAGACCATGAGAGCCATCTGAAAACCAGCCAAACGCTTAGACCTGACCTGAAAAAGCAAGACTATGATGTGGCCACCGGCCCGCTTTAAAGCACGGAGAGGCAGAACCCATCATAAAACGCCCTATGAATGTGTCTGTACTATACATCCAAAAGCTGGGTGGGGACTCCAGGGGAAAAAAAAAAATTATATTCACACCCACATGAGTTTTCCAAGTCTGTGCTAGACAGCATTACTGAAATATTTCTCTTTCCAAGCACCAGCAAACCGCTTTCAGCTGCATTCATTACAACTGTCTCACAAATACAGACAGAAGAAACACTTCTGGGGGAGATTCCAGAGGAACACTTCTGGGCTGGGAGCAGCTTTTGGCTGTCAGCGAGCTCCTCTATAGCCCTCCGTGTAGAAAGGTACCGCCTACAGCCATTTTTAGCCTAGTTTCCTAAGGGAACATGTGCGATCACTCTGTAAGCGTGCGCCGGTCCCAGACTAATAGCTTAAGCCAGCTGGTGAGTTGCCACCACGTTTATCGGAGGGGTCAAGGTCCATCCCAAACACGATATCCCCCCTGACAAAAAAGCAGCACGCTGAGCTCATGGTAGGCGTGCAACCACGCACGTGGAAGAGAGCGCTGAAGTGCTGTCATCACGGAAAACGCTGCAAAACCTGCCCCTTGTTAGATAATGGCATCTCTAATTTCACAGAACCATTTCCTTCGTTTCCATACCCTTCAGCAGCCGGCTCTCCCTCTGAAGTCAGGTGCCCGAGCGAGAGCCAAAGGTCTCTGCCTCGCAAGAGGTTACCTTGGCAAGGCTGGGCTGGACTCACGGAGGGGAGTCCTCCTGGCCGAGCTCTGCTGAGTGAAAGAGAACATGAAGTCTGGGTTAAGCGACATGTTCGATGCATATATTTTTACTAGAGAAAGCCACATGTACCTTTCACAAAAGCCACAACTTACTCCTCAGGCATACAGCAAGAACCGCTCCATGCGCTAAGAGGGAACACTGACTACTTTTCACACCTCTTTCCACCCCGCCTCCAGCACTCTCAGCAGGGGCTGTTCATAGCAGCTCTTAAGTTTTGAGAAATCCCCTATAAATCGCAAGAGACTGCGGCTAGCAGCTAACCAGTGTGGGCAAGCTGCGACAGTCTTTAGCCAAAGCATGGCTTCTCTCAAGAGTAAGGAGGTGTGTGGCAGACATGTCCCACCTCAGCACATCACTATGCTTCAAGGCTATTTATTGTGACCCGTCAAGCGTAACTTCAAAGGTGTAAAGAATATTACCTATCTCTTCAGATGGGTAGCAGGCAAGGCTGTAGGAAAGTCTTTCTTGTGGTTCACACATATTATTTTTTAAATGTTTATTGTAGTCAGTAGTTATTTTCCCTCCTTGGTCTTTAACACATGCTAATGTTCACCATCACTTATCATCTGGGAGCCATTAATATTAAGCTTGTTTAATGTTTCCAAGCCAATCTCTGGAGTGTTTTAGTGATGTTAATAATTAATACAGGAAGCATTTTAGAAGCCTGAAGCAGTTCACGGCAGACTCGGTTTCGAGCCTCAGTGTAAATGATCTGTTCATCATTACAATTCCACCAATCCTCAAAATATTTCTTAACTCTCTACCAGTGCAAAGGTGAGGAACTCAATCTTTTTTCACTAACAAAGGCACAGCCCTTCCTCCTCTCAAAACTGACAAAATGATCCATTGCAGTGGTGACAAACCTTGCCTGGTACGATCACGAATGGGCTAGTCTGGGTCTTCAGGCAACCGTGGATCTTTGGGCTTCAGGAGTTGAACTCTAGTTCATCTTATTGCATCAGTTCATGGCATTACTGCAGGCACAGGAAAGGAGAAACACCGAAGACCAGGATGCTTAGAAAAAGCATTTCCATTCCAAGCCAGGCCTCTGTGATCAACTTCTTACCCACGTTTTCTATAAGAACCATCACGCAGACAAGGGATTACATGTTTAACAGCATAATTTGTTGCGACTTCTGGATGGACCAATTATTTTGAATTCATTTTACTTGCTGTGGTTTCAGATGCTTCTTTTTGAAACAAATAGGCTTTTAAAAATAGAAGAGCCCCAGCTTATTTCTGAGGCTTGGTATCTGCTGGCCATTGACAAGGGCCAGGCCGGCTTGCTCAGTGAGAGGCAGCATGCCCACCTCTCTCAAAGCCGGCCGGGGCTCCCCAGACCAACTCTCAGCATTTTGGAGCCCTGCTCAGAGGAGCACAGCGAGGAGACCTGCTCTGTAAAGAGCAGGGTCAGGACCACTGGTGGGCTCTGATCAGTGAGCTCATTTATAGCAGTAACAGCTAAACCAAGATAGTTATACCCCAAGAGCAAGGCATGCTATATATATTTGCACACAAGTGACTGGTTCCTTTGAAGCTGGCCGTGCAGAGAGACAAGTTGTCTGTCCCACAGCTGGTCCAGGAGCCAAAATCACTTAGGCAAGGTCATAACGAACGCCACATTTCTATGACCGTTAATTCTGGGCTCTGCATGCCCATCGCCAGCTGTCTAAATCCGACCATAACCTCAGTTCTGTCCAGCTAGCCAGGGCTCACAACAGACACAGCACTGGGTTTGCAATAGCATCAAGACGACGGGCGACGCTCTCGGGTAGCCTGGCGATACAGAGGCAGCCCATCAGAGCCTATATATAGAGCAGTTTGCAGCAGCGGAGGGTTTACATCAGGTCAGCCTGTGGCCACTGTGGGCTTTCAGCACAGCCCAGAGCCCTAAAGCCACCAGGCCACGGCACAGGACAACAGCAAGGACTCAGACGCTATCAAATACCCCACGCTTTCTAAAATGCCTGTGTACGTATGCACGTGCGTTATAGGTACACGGCTTTCTGAAAAAGCAAGCAAGGTTTTCCAGGCCACCATATCTAGTGAGCTCATACTGCTCTACCCCTGTTGTGGCAGCTTCAGTCTGTACAGGTATAACTTTAAAACAGCTCTAGCAAAGCCCAGAAAAGTTTCACAAAGCCTTTCCAGGGTAAATACATTTTTTCTGCTCCTCCACATGCCCCAGCAGCAACAGGAAAAAAAAAACAAACTTGAAAAGCCACTTGTGCTTTCAGATGTTTTCTTCAGAGAGCAAGAGGCAGGGCGGACAGCAGGGCTCGCAGCATAATCCGGGCAGCTGAAACACGGCCAGGTATCTGTGGCTGTTCCTTGTCAGACCAGCCAAATTCAGGAGTGAGGTCACAGCCACCGGTCCCCGTGCGAAATGGTGCAGCGGCGCTGCCAGGTAAGCAGAAAACAAGACCTTGGAGATACCCGAGCAAGCGGCACAAACAGCGCTGAGCTGAGCAGGGCTGCCGAGACCACAGCTGTACTCGTGAAACGGGCTAAATAAGAAGAAATGGGCGCGTTTCGGTTGAAAACTGACCCGTATAGGAACAACTTCACGATATTCAGGGATGTCAGGGGTCCAAAAACGCTAAAGCTGATGCTAAGCAGTTGACAATTTCTGAACAATACAAGGTCTTAGTGCTGGTTCAGCAGCGTGGGAACCTCGACGGAGATCAGACCCTCTGCACCGGGCTGCCTGTGCAGAGCACACCGGGCAGCACACATAAACCGAGCAGACAAGCCAAGGGGAGTGGGAGAAACAAGTCAGGGGAGAAAAATATCTCTTCCCCTGGGCAGACAGCAGACAAGTGGCAAAGCTGCGGTTTTAGTCTTTGTTTTCAGCTCAGGGTAGTGCCCTTATTACCGGACCCTGCTGCCTTTGCCACCTAACTGCTCTTCCTTAAGACTGGGGATGATCTACAGTGCTCATATTGATGAGTTAACACTTCCTCACAGCAGAGTCAGGAGGAACTAAGTGCTACGCAACCACTGGAAAAGAGCCCTCCAGAAGCTCCCAAAGTGCTCCAGAAGTATCTGTGTCCTTGTGCCTCCTTTTACTCAGAGAAAGAGGGAAGGAGAGGCAACCTGCCCGAAGTTACACAGCAGGCAGAGCCAGATACATGAGATTATCGGAATCATTCTTGCGTGTCTACTCTAGGAGTTTATTCTGACCTCTTCTGGCATTCCTGCGCACTACTTGAAACGTCACCATTTCCTTCACAGTTAAAAATCAAAGAAAAAGGCTGAGGTGGAGCAGTGGGGGAAAGTCTACAAGGGGGTTCCAGGTGCTCAGTTCATGCATTTCTGGGCTGGAGTATTTGATCCATACCACCCCCGCGGCCAGACCTGTCCTGCAAATTCTTGTGACATAATTACATCAGGCAAGCATAAAATTAAATGCAATCCCTAACCTCGGAAAAACAACCAATGCCCAGTTTTTACCAGTAAAGTTTATTTTAGGTAAGGAACCGTTCACTGCGGGAGCACAACTGAGCAAGGTGCATCCCTAGCTTTGTGTGGGTCACTCCTGGTGCCCTGCCCATCCCATTTAGATGCAGCCACTGTCTTTACCTGCAAACCACTTGCTGCTGAAGGAGGTCTGATCCCGAGCATCCAGGACAGCAAGATATTCGCATGCTCGAGGAGCAGGCAAGCAGACCAAGATACCCTGTGAAAAAGCTCTAGCTTCCTGACACTGCAACAGCGTTTATCACGAAGGTTCTGCAGAACAGTTGTTTGGAGAACAGAGGAAAACTGGCAGTCCGGACGCAGCTCGGGCAGGAGACCTCAGTCGGTCTCCCTCATCGCCCTCGCTGACCGGCGTCTGTTTGGCTGCCCAGTTCAGAAATGAGACTGGGGAGCAGGATGCTCCTGTTTTAACTGGTGGATGAGCTGTGCCCTCTAGTGGGGTCTGGCTCAGCAGGAGCCAGAGAAGGGCCCATCCAGGAGGCAGGCGCCCAAGCCTGCGCAAGGCGCGCGCTCCCCTGGGCCCCAGAGGACTCGGGGGCATTTACACCAGACAGGCCATAGCGCTTAGTTGCGGGCATCTTTTCTTACACCCTCTCCTTTTATAAAAGCCCTTAACAAAGGCATCCTGAGACATTACATCTGCTCGGGCAGATGAGACTGGTATGAAAATAACAGGGCACGAGACGGGTGCTTATTGCAGCAACGCAAATTGGAAATGCAGTTTCTCTTAGCAGCTACAAAGCAATCCTTTCATAAGGCTTCAAAGCCTTCCAGCCAAGACTGAGCGCCCCGTTTTTTTACTAAGATTTTAAGAATTAGATGCTTAGTTTAGATGCATGATGTTACCCTAGCTTGTAGGTCCAAAACAGTGGGTAAATGGGAGCAGGCTGCCTTTCAGCATCGCTCATTGCTGTGGGCAAGGATTCTTGCAGCAGTAATCTCAGCTTAACATATCCATGCCCCCAGCCCTTCCCAAACCCTGAAAATACCTTTCTACCCCTCTGCTGTGCCGGTGTGACAGGGTCACACTGAAGCTCCCACTGAAGAACTGATCTATCCAAAGCCTTGGGGAAAAAAAATAGGGCTTTAAGTCAGCTCATTTCATAGCACAGCCTTGTGAAACAAGTTATGGGAGAGGGGTGGGAGCACAAACTGCTTCTGTGCTGAAAAAATTATAACCAGCCTCAGAGGGTTTGAGTTTTCATAGCGTTGTTAGGAACGGTCTTCAAAGGATCCCCAGATCTTGTTCTAGGGAAGAGACGTGGGAAGGTAAACGCTTTCCTTCCTTCTGGCAAAAAAGCTGCGTGCAGGCTAAGATCCGCTCTCAGGCTGGAGGCGTACGTGGGTATACTTGAGCCAGTTTTGCTGCAACGGTGCAAATCCGTGCACGGACACATTCCCAGAGGAAGGGAAACACTCGTTTGGCTCACAGACCTAAACCTCTCATGGTGATTCCGCTTGGTGGGGGCACGGCTCCCGTATGACATCTGTGCAAATCCTGTACATGGCATTTCACCATAGGAATGGGAAGTGGTCGAGCCGCAGCAGTCAGGCCGTGGAAGTCACAAGACATGCTCTTCATTTCAAAACTGGGATCACATTTTATTTAAGCTTGTTTGTAGGACTCCTGCTTTTCACCCTGCTCCCTGTGACTATTAGGACTAGGTTTCATAAAGTCTGTTTCACTTCCAGAAAACTTTAGGAGCTGTTACTTGAAGGAAAGACACTGACGGAAATAAAAAACCTATCTTCATTTAGATTTTTAATTATCAGATCTTCCTGTTCTCACTCCAGACCTATTATCTCCAATGCATTAACATGCTGTGATTTCTCTCTCAAGATTTTAGACCTTTAACAAAAGCAGTCTTCTCCAAAGCACCAAGCCCCAGCTGCCCATGGTAACTAGTTATTACCTTAATTAAAAGGCAGTAAAAGCCCAAGTGCTCCGTTTTTGCTCGCTTTGCACCTTCCCAGCTCATCTGCTGAAGCACTGAAGGAAGAGAAGCGGGTGTGCTGTCTGCCAGCAGCTGATAAACCAGCCGTGCTCCTGAAAACAAATTTTTTTTTTTTTTTTTGCCCCCCCTTGGCAAGCCGGAGCCCAGGTTATCTGAGCCTGTACCCTGGCACAAGACAAAAGCCAGGTCTAACACACGTCAGCAGAAATTGCCGTATTATAAAAACCCAGAGAAGGCCAGATTCCTGGCACGCTGTGGCGCCGGCCGGCCCCGCACCCAGCCCTCCCTGATCCTCAACCCCCTGTGCTGGGGCGCGGGCTACTTTTACTCTTCGTGTTGCTGGTAGCCAAGCTGGCCTTGGACCCCGAGGCACCGGGTAAAAACCCATCCATTCATCCATCGCCAAACCCCAGCAGGGGAAGCAGGGAGAGATGGACGGAGGGGGTGCCGGGGGGCATGGCCATCGGCCCCGCTTGGCGTGACGGCAGCCCTGTGGTCCCGCCTTGCCAGTGGGTCTAAGGTTCAGTGATCTCCAGTCACCCTCACCTTTGACATCGCTCCTGGGAGCTGCCGGGTGGTTTCGCTTTTATTTGTCCTCAGCACCGAGAGGCTTGGGCAGCCGGACGGGGCCATCGTCCCACCGTCCCCGACACCACGGACCGGAGTGCTGGGAGGAGAGCAAGGCTTCGGGAAGGTAACGGCACCCTCTGCCCCAACCCTGACCCACCATCTCCGAGGTGCCTTTCCCAGACACGCTCCCGGGACTCTTACCCTCCCATCGGGAAGCAGCCCCGTATCCCAGCCGTAAAGGGACATCCAGCACCATCCTCAGCGGCTCCCTGCCCAAGAGGGGAGATTTTAGGAAGACTTAGGAACCCCTCTGCCCTACCCCCATCCTCTCGAGCAGCCAAAGAGCTGCTGCATAGGTCTTAGAGCACTTGGTCTCACTCGCAGCCCAGGGAGGTCTCCGTTTGTTGTGCCTTATTTCCCCAAGTCGCTCCGGCTGCGCAGTTAATGACCCTTCTTCTGTTCCCCTTAGCTTTGAGGAGGGCTGATTGCATTGAGAAATCAGCACTATGTAAATCTAACACTGTTTACACATTAAGTCATTGCAGTTGAGATTTTTCATATCCCCTGGTAACCTTGGCTTAAGCGAACTTTCCAAGCGGCCACGCTCCTATACCAGCACTGCCAGAGCTTTAGCAGGTAGGAGGAGGCTCCCAAAAGCAGAGGAGTGCTTTGAGATGAATACTAGAAGTTAATTGGGGAGGTAGGTGCATGACCACTGTCCAGGGGTAAAAAAAAAAAAAAAAAAAAAAAAAATCTAGATCTGAAAAAATCTGAAAACATAGTGTCCAAAAATTGCAGGGCTAGATACGGCAGGCTTACATGGGAAGCATTGGGGTCCTGCTTTTTCCCCGAAGAGCTCATTAACTGTGGTTCTTGTTCATGGCTGCACCCCTGCAGAAACTCAGCAAATGTCTTTAAGGGTTTTAGGATCTTGTTGGAGCTTGTGGTTTAGAAAAGTGTAGACATCAGTTAGATATCATTAGACTTAAACATCATGAATTTCCCAGGAGGTTAGGGTCTTAAATAACACTTCTCAGTAGCTCCATCTCCAAAGGTATGCATTTCTTTTCTTTTTTACTGTTTTCCTTTGGAAATAAAAGGCTTATCCCCTGACAATAAATATACCAGGATCCCCCCTCCCTAGGTTAAAAATACTGCAGAGATAGTAATTTATCGAGTGGCAAAAGCCAAGCCCTTGCTGTTGCATTCCAGCGCAAAGATCTACTTTGCCACCTCACGTTTCTGTTTTTTTATTATTAGTGTTTATGCTGGTAAAACATGAGTTTGAAAGGATGCTCCTCAGATAAAGTCTACTTCCTTGCTAATTATAAACAACTGAGTCACCCTCACAAACAGATTTGTCAGGTTCCTTCTTGGAAACAGTGAGGGCAGGCGGTTCAAGTGCAGTATCACTGATCTGGCCCTGCTGCCGTGCACGGCAAACAGGTTACCTTTAAGTTGATTTACATTAAACCAGTGGGCTGCACAGGGGAAGCTGGTTAACGCTGGTCAGAGCTGCCTCCGCATACACATCCATTGCCCACGGGAAGGAGAGAAGAGACGTCGAGACGGGGGAACGAGGGTGTCTGGCTGAGGACAGAGTCTTCTGGGTGCAGTGATGCTTAATCCTCCGTTAGGAAGTGAGAAATGATCTGCGTCGTGGCTGTTTTAGGTACTCACCTTCTAGGTAAGTGTAAGACCTGGCAAGCCTACCCTGAATACCTGCTGCTAGACACAGCTGTCATAAAATATTAAGCTGTGTTTGGAGACTAAATCCACCAACAGTATTTTTACAGCTGATTTATTGAAGAGAAATGCTTGTCTAGACTAACCTCCAGCTCTTTCTATAGAGTCTGAGCAGGTTCAGCTTTCCCTGCCCCTCGGCATGGCCTCTGGGCACGAGGACAGGACTTGTAACACTTCAGCTGCTCCCTAAGTTGTTGCGTTATTCTTTGTCGAACTAAAAAGCCCCGAAATCCAACATCTAAGCAGTCCCAGTGCAGGTTACACCTCAGCCTTGCAAAGCCTGCATGGGAAAAATTTACTAATGCTATTTTGCACGGAAGCATCGGTGACTTCTTCAGAGTTTTGAGTTTGCAGTGAGATAAATCAAACTTGTTCCAGTTACACCGACCGAAGCTTTCTGGCATGCAGGTGCACTCTGCTGGGGCTTAACTCACAGAAATCAGCAGGAAAATTGCTTTCAACGTTTCTCCTGGATATGCTCAGTCAGTCAGTCCCAGCCCAGGGAAGTCAGGGAGGATTCCAGGTGAAGCTTCCTGTGCTTCATTGGCAGCGCAGGCTGAAAGAACAGGGATGCTGTTTGCTGTGAGGCAGCAGCACCCATATCGGCACCCAGAGCGGGCATCGGTAACCATGCTGGAGCGGCATCCTGGCTTTGCAGAGCTGACTGTAACCCTAAGCTGGGTCTCGCCAACAGGCCCTTCCCCAAGGCAGGGAGCAGCCACAGAAGGGGGACTACCAGCCACGTGAGATGTCTGGAGGGCTTTTCCCCACAGTCCCTTACCCAGCGAGCACTGCGTTTTACTCTCTACACTCCTTTTTCCACCAAAAAAAAAAAAAGAAGAAAAAGAAAAAGAAAAGAGTTTCCCCTAAATCCTATTTTCCATTGAATCAAAAAAAACCCACTTGTTTTTCCTTCCTTGCTGTTCTCCTCAGACGGAAAGGGACATTCACCTTCTGCCTCTTAACACGAAACAGAAATTGTTTCAGAGCTTTGGCAAAACTCCCCATCTCTAATAGGTGCGTGCTAGCATGAAAAGTTTGCAAGGAAATTTCTGTCATTATAGTCATTCTCAGGTGAGCTTTATTCCAGCATCAATACAGCCTTCCAGGGTTAAACAGAGAGCAGCAGAGTGAAATAGTGAGAAAGTGAGTTTAGTATAGACAATCTTGGGTGGTTTCATGCAGCTTCTTGCTTCCCTACAGAGTTTTATGGCGTATCACCTATGGTATCTAACGTAACTGCCCAGAAAAGATAGCAGTCTTACTTCCAGGCTTACAAAAAGGCAAATGTATGTAATTAATACCATAAGGAGCACCCTTATGCTGGATTTATGGAATTATCTTTTTCCTGCTTAAAAAAATACTACAGCCCACTCCTAACTAGCTGTTCTGCACCAACTACCATCCTGCCCTTCATCACTGGGCTGTGTGAACTGGGGGAGAAGGATTTACCCCTGGTTTTTAAGGGGATGAAAGCCCATCTCGCACAGAAGTACGACCGCTCCCGTCTAGAGGTAGAGACCCGGGTTCAGCCAGCACCGAGGAACGCTCTTAATGACAGCCTGCTTTGATGACAGCTCAGGGAAGGGAGAAGAATTAAAGGTCTGGAGCCTGCCAGATTGCAGGGGGAAGATAGGCAAAAATAAAGGAGAAATTTGGGATAAGCAGCGCGCGAGAACAAGCGGCTTTTGTCAGACAAGGGAGCTACATTGCTAGCGCCGCTGTTGGGTGTCTTTATAAAGGTACTTTTTCTTGCTTACCTGCAAGTTCTGCGCACCAAAATCCCACCAGCCCCAGGTAGAACTGCAGCAGTTTCACCAAATCTTCATTATAAGTCTTGCAGGTCCCTGCTCTCTGGCTGACCGGGGCATTCTTGTCAAGAATGGCACATCCCATGCCAGCAGCATTCACCCCGGCACGGGAGGCTCTTCACCTGACATGCAATAACGGCGACAGGGTCAGGACGTACAGGCAGGGACCAGCAGCAGGACGTGAACATTTCAGCGTCCTTCGCAAGGCTCCTCTGCTGCCTTTGGGCGTTAGAAGATTAGATCTACGTAAGGAGGACACGTCGCATCCCTGCACACAGCAGTTACAGGCTTGCTGGTGGCATATTTCCCCTTTGCTGCTGTGTGTGAGGTAGGAAAAGCACATGTAAGGTCATTTCATGCCCTCTGCTCCTCAGTTCAACACCCCATGACCCTTCATCTTCAAGCTCTGCATGAACTTCCCTCTCTCCTGCATAGCTCTCCACACGAGCTGAGTACTTTTGGAGTAAGGAGGAGCCAGGACAAAGCTTTGGCTAGCTGCGAGACAGAGTTATTTGCCACCCTGTGCTGACAGTTCCCACGGACAGCAGGGCAGTGTCACTTCCTTGAGCTCAAGGCTGGGAGAAGGGGACACGTGCCACCCAGGAGGGCTCACACCGACCGTCCTCTTCCCAGGGTACGGCCAACACTCTGCAGCGGCTCTCCTTGAGTCAGGTTTGAGGCAACCACCGATATTTTGGGCCATGCTCCCCCACCGTCCTTGGTCAGCGTGCAGCATAGCTCCACCCCGAGTGATGCAGAGTCACGCTCCGTGGTGCAACGGTCATGAGAGCGTGAGACTCCACGGGCTTGGTCTGCCCGGGGTTTCTTAATCCACAGGGGAGGAGCGTGTGCTGCTGTCCTCAAGGGTGCTTGAGTCAAGTCCTCTCACTCCTGCTTTTTTACCCTGGTGAGCAACATGCTGACTCAAAGTGGTGCTGCCACAAAGCCCATCAGCTCCCGAGGTGCCCAGCCATTCCCTGGGCAGTGTCCGTAGCAAGCTGGTAGCAGCATCACCTCCACGCCTGAGCACACTTCCAGCCTGGCTTCGGCTTTCCTGGTATAACTTCCAACCAGGACCCACAATAAATACGGAACATCAGCCTAAGCTCTTCACCAGGACTTTGGGGAGGGAGGTGTGCTCCAGAGCAAGGCACACCCATAAACAATGTCCCTCTGCCATTAACCCCCTCCAGCATGTTCTCTCTTTAAAGGAGATGCACCCAACCCAATCTCCTTGTCTACATCCAAGAAGGCCTCTTGCATCAAGTTTCTTCCTAAATATCTCCACCCTCTGGTCATAACAGACAGTGGCAGATGGTTTGCTGTATTAAATTTGACTCAGAATATTATAACAATTTTATTCTAGCCTATTTTGAGGTTAAACCCCACCAGCCCTGCTGCCACCCGTCAGGAGTTGATGCAGGAGGCTCAGCTGACGGACCCGAGATCACTGCAGATGTATGTTGACCGGATTTGGTTTCCTTGCAGAGCGTGGCGCAGAACGCAATGCTGGGCACCTCCCTGGAGGGGATTTGTCCCACCTACATCTACAAGGTGGTTCTTCTGGGGAGCACATCGGTGGGAAAGTCAAGCCTGGCCTACCGATATGTGAAAAATGACTTCAAGGAGTCGCTGCCAACCGTGGGATGTGAGTGAGTGGCTTCAACAGCTTTGATGGCTCTGGACAAGAGACCAGGCCTGATGCCCTTTCTTGCGGTGGGGTGGGATGCAAGAGAATCCGTTAGTACATCTTGCAATAGCACAGGCCCACTTTTGAACATGATACAGGCTTGCCCCAGAGCCAGATCTCCCCCTTCACAGTCATCTTCGGGTCTCTGCAGCCCATTTTCCTCAGCACCAGGCTGTAAGCAAAGCCACATCCAAATTGCACAGGTTTGGCTTGCTGGAGGCAGATGAGCGTCAAAGTGAGTGAGACCTGGAGCCCAAAACGTACAGCCCACCTCTCCTCCGCGTGCTTGGTCCTGTGCTGCCCTCACCGCTAGCCGGACACCGCTGTATACGAGCTGCCCCAGCCTCAGCGTCCTGCGGGAGCGGGGAGGTTTGGGCCCGGGTGCAAGCAGACCCGGCATTGCCCGATGGTAGGCTCGCAGCAGTGCCTCATTTCTCCAGCCTGCCTGCAGAGACAGGAGCGCGGACCTCCCCACGCCCTGGCCAGGCTGCAGACCCCACGCTCTGCCCCACTGGCAAAGGGGAGAGCGTCTTCCCCTACGCCTCTTGTCCTGACAAGCCACGCTGAACAACCCGCGTCCCAAAGCGGGCCATGTGCTTGCTCACGCTTTGCCGAAAACCGCCTGGAGAGCTGCGAGAGCTCCGCTCCCTCTTACGACCCCTTGGGCCAGCGCGCCTGCTGGGACCGAGCTGCCTCCACTGTACGTTCACATCAGCGCAGCTTCCTACAGCACGCGGGCATCGTAGGTGTTCACGTCACACGCTATACCTGGGCTTTGCCCTAAGAAGGCACAGCGGTTGTGGTCCCACCCGGAGCCTGAAGAGCTAGCTGGTGGAGGAGAGCCAGGCGCTGCGGAGCGGCTCCCCTCGTCCTTCTGCCTTGGACTCTGGCTGGTCCACAAGCAGCCGTCTGCTCCCTGGGAGCAGGGATGGAGGCTCGCCTCCCCTGGGAGCCCTTTTTGATGGGTATTCCTAGTCGCAGCTCTCACCCACCAGCAAGGCTCTCTATCTGGGGGCTATTCTGCAAAGCTCAGAGCTACCTGATGTCAAAACTGGCGTGCATCCGCCCAAATCTTCTGTCAGGAAGGGCTCCCAGCCTGCCACAGGCTGCCCTGCCTTGCAGCGCTCCATCCCATCAGCGGTGCCGGTGCTTATGACAAACCCATCTCAATTTTGTGGATTAGAGCATTGTTACCGGCTCTCGGGATGGGTTTGACCTCACGGCAGCGGATCTGCGCTCTCTGCTCTCGCTGCAAGCAAACGCGCACCCTGCGTCTCGCTTGCAGGCTCCTTCTTCACACAGACGCTCAACCTGGAGGCAGGGACCATCAAGTTTGAGATCTGGGACACAGCAGGCCAGGAGAAGTACCACAGCGTCTGCCACCTCTACTACCGGGGTGCCCACGCCGCTCTCCTCGTTTACGACATCGCGAATAAGGTAAGGCAGGGGATACTGACCCCGTCTGCACCGAAACTAGGCTCTGCTGCAGCAGAGCCAGCGGGGCAGAGGTGTCCAGGCGATGGTGTTTGTCCCTGGTGGAGCAGAAAGCAGTACACGAGTGCTGCCCAAGATGACGACCATCCCACCTGGGATGCGTCGGGAGCTGTCCCTGCCCGTGCAGGACCACGCCACCACCCCAGGGATGCTTTCTGCTGCCACACAGAAAGGGGACGTCCCATCCAAGGCTGGTTTATCCCTAAAGGTTTTTGAGCAGCGGTGACCTGTTTCCCTGAGGGAGAGGGCAATCAAAGTCTCCCCACTACATCCTCTTGCACCCTCTTGTGTTCGGAGCCACCCATCCAGCTTTGCTATGCCTGAGGCAAAGGGGTTAAATCAAAACTAGATCACTAGGTGGTTTTTATCTCCGTCTCTCCAGGAAACGCTCAACAGAGCAAAGCTGTGGCTGAGGGACCTGGAGAAGGAATTCCTTCCCGATGAAATTGTCATTGCTTTGGTGGGCAACAAGACAGACCTGGCTGCTGAGCGAGAAGTCACCACCGAGGTGAGTGCCCACGGGGAGTTCCTAGGCCCCCTCATCACCCCCTCAAGCACTGGGATATGACCTAGCAAAGCTGAGAATTTAAAAGGCTTTCGGGTCTCTCCAAAGTCCCCATACAATTATTGACCTGCCATGAAATGCCACCGTAATCGAGCAAGCAGCCCGAGAGGGGGCTGGGGGAAATAACTCTGCTTGTCTCCACCTAGGAGGGGGAAGAGTTTGCAAGGACCAAAGATCTCCTGTTCATGGAGACATCCGCAAAATCCAACCACCAAGTAAACGATATCTTTATGGCCATAGGTGAGTTGTATGCTGGCTCTAGGTGAGAGCCAGGGCGGATGAACCATGGGCCCCAAACCTCTGCTTCAAGGCTGCAAACACCTTCCTCCACCCCTCCTCAAAGCTAATCCCCTCCATTGCTCATGCTTGCCTCCAGGGTTTGCTTCCCAGCCGGTCCAGCCTACACCTTGCCTGGCAGTTTCAGAGCAACATGTCGCACCTCTCGAGGCAGGAGGACAGACGGATCCATCCCGGGATGCTCCAACAGCAGAGATGGATTTCAGGCCCTTTCTGAAAGCCACAATTTTCTTTTGCTTTAGTACCCAGTCTAGGTGGAATGGTGTCCCTAGCATAGCTGTTCAGTAGAGATCTAACACGTTACCGTGGGATGGTACCATCAGCCACCAGTGGCTCCCCTGGGGTGGGACAGGGCAGCCAGCGCATCCCACCCCACCGGCAGGAGAAACGAGCCCTTTCTCAACTTGTGTTTCTTCCTAGCCCAAGAGCTCCTGCAGCGGGAACGAGAGAAGGCGTCCGCCCCATCCCCGCATGGGAGGTCGATGGTCGACCTGGGGGAGAGCGGGACGAGGACGGAGTGCTGCCGGCTCTGAGGACGGGCAGTTCTGGACCTCAGCAGTGGCTGGATAAGGTCTCCAATAGGAGCAGTGACGAAGCAGGGGGGATGCAGAAGTGCAAGGGCGGCTCAGCCCCACCACCCTCCCCCTTGGGGTGAGGTCAGAGCCCGTCCTGGGGGCATGGGGCCTCTTCAACCCTCCAGCACCGGCTTCCTCCAAGAGGCGAAGCCCAGGGGTTTCTTTCATGACCTTCACACTTCCAGAGAGAAGTGTGACCCGCCAGCACTGCTGCCACTGGCCCTGACTGATGACATCCCCCTGCCCCGGCCGCACATCAGCTCCTCCATGTCCCTTCCCATCCAAAAAGGGAGGTTTTAACTTTCTGGAGAGAAGCAGGTGCATCCTGGTGGTTTTACACCCAGGCTGCAAATAAAGAGAATATTGCCCCAAAGGTGTTATTTTTTTATTCCTGACCTGGATGTCAGCCCGCAAGTGGGGATCACAGGAAGCCTGGAGGCAGCAGGGACCAGAGACGATGCTCCTCTCACCCCGCTGGCTCCCGCACGACCCATTACAGGGGTCACAGCCCATCCTCGGGAGAAATCACCAGTTTGCTGCCGATATAAGAGCCAGGACTAGGGTCAGAGCAGGGCCAAAGCAAATGGGGCCATTCCCTGATGGCAATGCCAGCCCGTGGGACAAGGCTTGGCTGGGCTGAGCTCAGCCATGAGGCAGCAGACACCTTTGAAGATGCTCCCCCTTGGAGAGGAGGGGACCACAGCACCCTTGGGCCAGGTTTGCCAGGCCAGCCCCCTCCCCAGGACCCCCAGCACCCCACACCAGCCAGGAGCACCCACCTGCAATGCCTCCCCAAGGCAGGGCAGGAGCTCCTTCCCAAGAAGGCGGCAGATCTACCTCCTCCTGCCTAAATCCCCTTCCCTATGGGCAGCTGGGAGGCAGGGGTGCTAAGTGCCACTCATCTGCCCCGGGATTAACACTTCCCTCACCAAACAGCCCTGGACCCCCAGTGCTGGGCCAGGAGCCGCAGGCAGGGATGCTGAGGGCTGGGAGTCACCCTCCACTGTGGACCCTCTTGACCCCAAACTGGAGAGGGAGTAAAATGCTCTGGCTTGGGGACACAGTTCATGAGGGGACGTCTGGGGACCTGCAGGGCGAGGGACGGGTTCCTGTGTGCTCCCCAAGTGTTTCTGACCTGGGCCATGGCAATGGGGTGGCTGTTTCTGACCCCACTACCATGGAAATGAAGGTGTTGAGGGCACCCATGGGTGTGGGCACCCGCTGGGCACCCCAGGGGATGCAACTGGGAAAGGGGTGGCCTCCGGGGCTTTATTTTTAGGGTGCTTTTTGGGGGGATGGGGGATAAATGTGCTGTGCTGTGCAGGGAGGGAAGCGCCGGAAGGCTGCAAACCCCCAGCGAGACCAACAATTTTTGGGGTCGCATCCCCCCCCCCCCACCCCCCCCCCCCGCCCCGCTCCCCCCTGTGCTGCGTTTCGGAGCAGAGAGGCTGGCACACGGGGACGAGAGGAGAAGGGCTTTTATTGTCGGCTCCAGCTCAGGGGCTCCGCTCCACCCGGGGGGGCTGGGGGCGAGGGCGGCGGGGGGCACAGGCTCGCCGCTGGCCAGCCCCCCCGGGATGGGTGCCCTCGCCCAGGGCTCGCCGCCGCCCGAACCTCCCCACCGGCCTGATCCCGCGCCCCGTGTACCAGGAGGGGTTGATGTCTGGGTCTGCAAGGCAAAAGTCGAGGGGCCATCAGGGGGTGATGGGGTTGGGGGGGACACAGAGCGGGGGCAGGGCGTTGCACCCATGGGTGGGGGGGTGATGAACCCCAGGGGAGCGGGAAAAGGGGCCGGGGGGGGCGGGTAAAAGCTGTCGCAAAGGCTGTTTCAAAGTCAACCTTTGTTTCAGCGTGGTGACTGCCCCGCGCCGTCACCCCCCAAATGCAGCCGAGTCTGGGGATGCAGAAGGGGCTGGGGGGAGTCCCTTACTCCTGCTCTCCTTACTCCTGATATCCATGGAGCGCTCGCGGATGCGGCCGTGGGCGTCGGGCAGGGCCAGGCAGGCGAGCAGCAGGCAGAGGAGGCAGGCGGCCCCCAGCTTCATCCCCGGCGCTCTCCCTCCGCGGCGGCTCAGCCCAAAGCCTCCCGGCCCCCGGCGATTCCCACCGGCGCCACGAAGACGGTGGCCTCGGAGGCGGCTGCGGGAGCGAAGGGGTTTGGCAGGCGCGGGGACGCCCCGCTTGGCCTAAACGCTCGCAGGGTGAGCTCCCCGTCAGGAGGGGAAGGCTGCGACGGAGGGGATGGGGCGACGGTACGGCTGCGGCCATGGGGCTGCCGGCCCCGTCGCCGTGACCCGGGGCCGGCAGCCGTGCAAAGGGCATCTCGATCAAAACCTGGGGCTGATACCTCTGGGGAAAATCTCCCCTGCAAACGTGAGTTGTACAAACCTCACGTTCATTAAAACAGGTTTTTACCCTAGCCCAGCACCTTAGGCCAGGCCTGGCGTCGCCCCTTCTGGCTGGGACCCCCAGCAAGCCCACGGTGGTGGGACCCTGCGGCCCAGGAGAGAGGGAGAGGGGCCAGTGCCGAAACATGGGGCTGGAGGCACAAATGGGGGTGACGGATGGACCGCGGCCGCCTCTGCACCCTTGGCACCCACCCCCGGACCCGGCTGCCGAAACGACAAAGCCGGGAGCACCCTGTAACAGGCTTTGTGGCGCATCGAGTGGGACCGTGCCGAGTGATGGGCTTGGTTTCGGCAGCCCCCTGCGGCGAGGGAGCAGGCGGGGGAGCTGGGTTAAGCGGGACGTGGCGGGGACACGGCGGCAGCTTTATTTCCAGGCACTTTTGCGAAGGGGAAGTTTGCAGCGTGCCGGGCAGGAGCCCACCTGGGGAGTCTTTATTGACATCCGACATCCCCTCCTGAGAGCTCAGGTTCGCCGTGGCCAACCGACGTTTTTACACCCCCCTTTTAGACGCCCCCCCCCCCCCCGCCCCAGCTGGCTGGACAGACACAGGGACACGCGCGGAGAGGCAAAGCAGCGCCTGGGAGATGATCCGGCAGCAAAAGCACCACGAGAGGGAGAGAAATGTGTTGCTCCCCCCCGCCGGGGCTGCACTTACCGCGGCGCGGCGCGGCGTGGCGAGGTTCCCGGCTGCCGTCCCGCTGAGCCGAGCGGCCGCCGTCTGAGCCGGAGTCCCCTCCGGTTGCCGTTTTTATGGCCGGTTTGGTGCTGATGTCAGAGGCGAGCCCCAGCGGGGGCCAAGCCGGGGCATCTCCCCTCCCCGCCGTCCCCACTCATCGAATCAGCACAGAGGCTTTCGTGGCTCGGAAGGGACCGGCGTTTTATCTTCCACCGGCCGAGGCAGACAGCTTGGGAACACGTTCACCCCTGCACCCCACCCGCTGCAGTTTTCCGCTTACGGGGAGCCTCTCGCCCGAAACCCACTTCGCGGGGTCAGTGGGTGATGCCGCCCCAAATGCTGCGCCCACGCGTTGGGGTCCCGCCGCCCGGCCCCACCGTAGGGGTTACGCCGGGTGCCCCCACCCTGCAGCCTTCAAACCACCCCTCAAAAGCTGCTTTAAGGAAATCAGAAAACTAAACGTGCGGAAGAGGGGAAGGCGACTGGCTGGGGGACGTGGACTGGCAGGAGCGGGCTCATCCCTGTGGCGTGGGGGCTTCAAACCTCCCCGTTTTTAAATGGGTTAACCCTCTCCCCGCCCCCCCAAGTAAAGATTTCTGGTGAGGTTTGTTCCGCCGGATTCCACCGGAGGAGCCAGCTCGGGTCCCCGGCACGGGGGGCTGGCCGGGGTCCCAACGCACCTCCGCCCCCAGGCAAACCTGGAACTACCGAGACTTTGAGGGACATCCCGAAACGAGGACTGCTCTGCGTTGGCAGGACGGTGAAGACACCGTCGCTAGTGGGGCGTGGGCAGGGGGCTGGCGTCGCCCTGGGACAGATCCCCATACCGTGCCACGATCGGCTCCCGTGCCCGAGCAGAGCCAGTGCGGGGGGACAGAGACGGGAGCAGCACGGGACGGAGCGGGGGGGCTGCGGAGGGAATGGGATGAACGAAGGAGGGAGGGAAAAAAAAAAATCAGACAAGGAAACCCAGATCCTGGGCTCAGCAGGGCTCTCTCCACCCCAAGGTTGTTGCTGTTACTTAATACAGATTTTAAAGCAACCCCTCAACGTTGTGGGCTTGTGTGTCAGGTGGCATTGGCTCCCAAATTTGCTCCTGAGTTCCCACGCGAGTGGGAACAGTGCATTGCAGGGCCAGCCCCTCCTTACCCCCACCCCGTGCATCCCCCGCGCCTGGCTGGCCTCACCGCTGGGTACCACCGACCCACGCTCATCCCACCCCCGGCTCCATGCCCAGCATCTGGCACGTCACCGTGCCGTCCCCCTTCATCACCACCTCCCCGCGTTCCGCTTCGGTGCTGCTGATGGGTAGCACCGAAAAAGCGGTGAAAAAACCCACCGCAAAACGAGTCCCGGACGCAAAATTGGCTTTATTGCATGACTTAGTGTACATATATATATAATCTCTACACGGGCAAATGGGGCAGGAAAACAGCAAGTAACAGGATGGGGGACTAGAGCCTGAACGCCGCCTTCGCTTGCGCTGCTGAGGCTCACTGCGAGGGCTTCTTCACGGGGCCAAGCACCCCGGCAGCTGTCCGGAGGGATGCGAGTTACGGCTGAAGCCGGTGGGGTGGGGGCGAAGGCCGAATCCCGACACCAGACGGGCCGGCGCAAACCCGTTGCCCAGATGGTGGTGGAGCTCCCCGCTGCCAGCCCAGGAGCTGCCATCCTCACGCCGGGGCCGGCTGAGCAGCAAGATACGCGCCCGGCCACGCCGCGGTGCCCGGGAGAGTTTCCGTGACGGCGGTGGTTTGCACTTACCCTCTCGGGCTTCAGGCCAGAAGGATTTCATTTCACAGTAAGGAGCCGGTTTTGGCTCCAGCTGGGAAGCCCAGACTTACAAGACCGTGCTGGGACGACCGCGGCACCAATTTCTAGGCAGTTCGCAGTCTCTACTACTACCAAAGCCAAATGTACGTGTTACTTGCACGAGAATTCAGGCTACCGCTGGTAATTAAAGGGGGTTTCGTTCAGATGCACGGGAAGAGCCTAAAACGGTCCAGTCCGAGTGGCCATCGATGGGAAGCTGCCGGCATCGGTCCGGCATCCCCGCTCCGGCTGCGAGCGATCCTCCCCGCATCGCCTGCTGCAGGGGCAGGGAGGCGGGGGCTAACATGGACAGGGGCCAGTGAGTACCAAACTTTGTCAACGGGAACCTCCCCCAAACTCTCCTGCAAGAGAAAGCAACCCCCTCCAGGTCCCCATGCCCTGGGCACAGGTATGGGGCCAGGCACCGATCCAGCGGGATCAGTGGATGCGGAGAATTAAACGCTGGAGGAAAACAAACAGTTTGGGGGTTCTGGAGGAGGGTGTTACCAATGCTGCTGTCACCTGGCAGGAGCCCAGGGCCACCGCAGCCCCCAGAGGCCATCACAGCCCCTCCAAAGGATCGGATGGTCCTACAATCCCATCAGCAGGGACATGCTCATCCACAGAGCACCTCTTGGCACGGGCTGACCCTTCGGCGGAGTGGGGAAAACCTCCAGAGGAACACCTACTCTCTGCTTGCTGGAGTCCTTCCGAACTTGCTGGGAGAGGGGACATTTTTGGGAGCTGGAAAAACAAACCAATCCCCAAGGAGCCCTCCGGCCTTTCTTGCACCCTTCTTGCCACCGCTTCCTGCAAGCCTTGCCTCACTCACGTCCCCAGACGGTCACGGCTGCTTCAGGCACGGTGGCGAGAAGCCCCAGCGGGTGTTTGCGTAGCTTCGTGCAAAGGTCTGTTGGCCAAGCGCTCGCTGGGAGGGAGCCAGCGCTGCTCTCGCCCTGCTTTGCTGCTCAGGGAAGGGAAGCCATGCTCCGAGGGACATCGCGTGGAGCCGGGACCAGGACACGAATGTCAGCCCGGGATGCCTGGGCCCCTACTCTGCCTGGGGTACCCCTCAAGAGCATCCCACGCCTGCTGTCAGCTCCGGTCCCTGCTCAGCACCAGCCTGGGAGAGAGCAGGGACAGGCCCCGACAGCGACGAGATGACTGTGGCAGACGACATTGACCTTCTGGCAAGGGCTGGAACCAGCTTTTGCCAAGTGAGGGCTGGAAAGCCACGCCGACACCCAGCTCCCGCCAAGGAGGTCGCTCCCGCTCTGCACCCCTCTGGTCCCCTTGGTTGACCCAGTACCAAAGAGCTGCCCAAAGCTGAGGTCTCCCATGAGAGCCCCTGGCCACAGGTCCACATCGCCGCGCCTCACTCCTCTCCCCAGCAGCTCCTGGCAAGACCCCTGCCCGTGGCCTTTGGCTTCCCTTCACGTCCGGGGTTTCAGGGAGAGACGGGTGCGGGAGAAGGAAGAGCAAGCGTCGGGGCGAAGGTGGCGAGGCTTTGTGCCGAGGTCTTGTATCATGGGTGAAATGCGGTGGCAGGAGGGTACCCCTCTGCTCAGGACAGGTGGGTCATCACAGGCTTCTGCAAGGCACCGGAGGGAGAAACCTCAGCTCACTGCCATGCCTGTGCCACCCCGAGCCACCCCAGACAACGAGGCCAGCTCGCTCCCTGTCCCCTCCAGCTGGCACCGCATGGAGCAAGGACCTGCCCCATCCCATGGACCACATGGGCAGCGGGAATTCAAAGATGTACATCTTGCTTGGTCCCCCCACTCTGGGGATTACGTCATCCCAGACCTCATGGGGTGACGCCCAGGCACGCCTGCCTTCACCGGCCACGGTGAGACCAACACCACGAGCCGGGGGCTCTGCCGGCTCAAGGGGAGGGACAGGTCCCTCTGCACAAGCCCAGGGAGGCAGGTCCCACGCTGAGCCCAGGCCAGCAATCGTCCCGCGCGGCTGGGTTCGTACCGCAAAGAGCCGCTCCACTCTCCTGTTCTTCCCGTTGGGGTTTCTCTGCGTCAAGGAGCCACGGTAAACGGACTTACGGTCAAAAGAGTCGTCAAGACCTGTGGTGAGAGAAGAGAGACGGGCAGCAGAGGTCCTCACCCGCCTCGCTAGAGGTTTCAGTTACCCACCAAGCCGCTTGGGTTTTACTGTCCCCCACTTGATGTGGTTTTGGATGCATCACTGCTCTTCCCTCTCCGGGACGGTGGTGGGAACCCCTTTGATCACAGGGAGCCAAAAGCTGCTGCTACTCAGGTTTCCAGAGCGCCAACACACACAGGTCAACTTTGGGGCCAGGCCCTTTGGACGTGTCTCCTGGGCTGTGCCTACAGCGGTCCCAGGCACAGCCTGTCGTGTAACCTGTCCCCACACGTGTGCAAGCTGGGTCAGCCTGCCAGCAGTCAAATGCCAAGGCCTCTGGCTCTGGAAACCTCCATGGCATGGAAAAAGCCCAGCCCACAAGGAGCTCTTGCCCCCCAAGCCTATGACACTCTCTTGACCTACTAAGCCATGTCCCCTTCTCTGCCACCAACCTCCAACAGCTGCACCTTTGCAGGCCCAGCTTTGCAAGTCCTTGACCTGCATGGAGAGCGGTCAGGAGACCGAGTCTCCCCGCTCATCACCCAAGCTCAGGCAGTGGGGATTAAGCTTGCCTGGTGACGTCCATCCCGATTGCACGTCTCTCTCTCCTCGTGGGGCTGACGTGTCTGCTGGGCTGCCTTTATCTGCTTGCCCTTTGCAGGAAGGAGAGCAGATGACTCCTCCTTAGCATGAGGAGAAGGGACCTTTCCACCTACCACCCTCAGCATGGGAAACGGGGCTGTTAATTGTCTGTGTGCACGGGGGAAACACGATTCCTTCTCTGCATTAAATGATCTTTCCCTCTTCCTCTCCCTTCATCTTCCATTATCTGGAAGGAGAGCCATTCTTTCTGCCTTTAAGCTTATGAGGTGAGATAAGAGAGAAAAAGTAATTTCCTAATGGGCGATATCGGTCAGGATGAAACATTTCCAGTGATTGCCCCCTGCCACACAAGCTGCTGTGCCAAGTTTTAGGTGGCCGTCTACTTTGAAGCACTCCCAAGCTGCTCTTTGTCACAGTTGGGCTCTTGGAGGGCCTCTTGAGCCACCAGAGACCAGTGGCTGAGGAAGGTGGCCAACAGGGTCAAGGATACCTTCCCCACGGTGACCAAGCGAGGAAGAAATTGGTATCAGAAGAGATGATGGGCTTAGGCGAGGCTTTGAGGTCTAACAGCTAGCACAATGCCACGAACGGCGTAACGCAGATGTTCTCCCTGGACTCCGGGGTGGCAGGAGCCCGGGCTGCAGAGAAAGTCCCGGTTCCTGCAGGACTGAGCCAACTCAACCTGACCTCCGCTCTGCCATCGCTGCCCCCGATCCTGCCAGCCGCCCCCTCCTGCGGTTACCCCATCCTCGCAGGAGGCCACGAGCACCGGGAAGGGGACCCCCAGTGCAGACACACAACTGGGGGGGGGGGGAAGAGAGAGAGAGGAGCGAGCACCCCCCAAAGCCCAGCCCAGCCACCCACACGTCCCCACCTCCTGCCGGCAGAGCCGCGGTCCTTACCGGCAATTTCGAGGGGACGGTCGAACTTCTTCTTGAACCCTTGCACTCCGGGCACCGCCTGCACGAGAAGGGGAGCAGCCTGCCGCGGGGAAGGGGACGGGAGGGCAGAGGTCCCCCCCCTCACCCCCCCCCCACGCCACCGCTTTAAAAGCGGCTTCCCGGAGACCCGGCTTGTCCCCAGGCTCAATGCCGCGCCACGGGTGCGCCGGCGAGGCGCACCAGCCGGCTCAGGTCAAACACGTACTCACTTCAAGGTCACCCGGAGACTCCCCGGGGGTGCTGCTGGCGGCAGCGGGAGAGGGGAGGCAGGCAGCCTGCGGGCAGAGGAAGGGCAGGGGTTTCTCTGGGGGTGCAGAGGAGGCAGACGACCCCCGGTCTGCCCCTCTTTGCGTTTTCACCCCTTCTTGCTTAGCCTGGACGGATCCCCGGGTGAGCGAGAGAGGCGACGCGCTGCCACGGCAGCGATTATTAAAAAAAACCCACCGGTACGGAAACACCCGGAGCTCAGCCCGGGCTGCAGCGCCTGCAGCAGCCCCCCGTGCCCTCCCCCGGGAAGAGCCCCAGCCCCCAGACACAAACCCCCTCCCTCGATACGCGTACGGAACCAGCACCGTGCGCCGGCCTCGGCGAGACGTCGCTCTCGGCGCCTCGGGGCAGAGACCCGGGCAGCAGCGAGGCGCCGGGCACGGCCGGGCCGGGCCGGGCAGCCCGTCACAGCGCCCAGGGGCGGCACGTACGTCTTCGGGCCGGGACCCCTCGGGTACCCGCCGTCCTCCGTGCTCACCTGCCCGCTCGGCTTCTTCCTCGCCTTCTCCACCGACCTCACCGTCAGCCCTGCGGCGGACAGAGCGGCGATTCGAGATTCGATGTCCGATATCTTTAGAAAGCGGGGGGGGGGGAGAAAAAAAAAAAAATCCATACGGATGGTGGCCGGGGGATGCGTCCCCGGCTTCGTTTGCCATCACTGGCTGGGGGTCTGGGCAAAGCAGCTCTCGGAGCCGAGCCCTCACCTCGCTCTCCGCCTGCTGCACCTGCGCGGCCGCCGAGGCCACTTTGTCCTCCAGCTCCGACAGCTCCGAGTCGGTAGTGCCGCTGTGCTGAGCCCCTTCCTCAAGCTCCTGCAGGGTCTTCTCAAGCTGGTAGGTCTTCCCAGCCGTCAGGTACAACTGAAATGTAAGGGAAAAAAAAAAACCAAACCAAACCACGTAACAGAATGAGCCTCTCCGCAGTCCTCCTCTCCCGGTGCGACTGCAGCCCCAGCCGCGGCAGCTCCTGCCGCTGTTCTACGACTGCCGCCATGCCTTGCGGCACAGGCAGGCCCGGCCGGCTCTGGCAGGGCTTTTCCTCTCATTTCCTCCCTTCCCCAGGCTCTTTCGAGGGCCGCTACCGAGGGGGCGAGGCGGTGAGAGGCTCAGTGGGAACGCCGGAAGGATCAAACCTCGGTGACCTACTCGAGCGGCGTCGGCACCCTCGCGCCGCGCGCTCAGAGAGGAGGCAGGTACCGGCGAACGAGCGCGGGCCGCCACGTCCCGTGGCGGCAGGAGGCAGCCCGCCTCTCCCAATCCGCTCGGCTGGGGTGCCTGGAGGAGGGTCGGGGGGTTTGGGGCTTTGGTGACCAGCCCCGCAGCCGGCAGCTTCGCGCCGGGACGATCCGGGCCGAGAGCCCCAGCAACCGCGGGAAGCCACGCGCTACCTTTGCTACCCGGATAAGAAGGGTAAAAGGACCCGGCGCGAGAAAACCGCCGGTTTTGCCGTCACTCGCCTCCTCCCGGGCTACCACAAGGACGCAAGCCCAAGCGAGGTGAGGCGAATACGTCTGCATGCGATCGCAGAGGTCGATCGCACGGGTTGCGGCCGCTGTTTTGCTGACCGATCCCAAAATCTCGGTACTGCTAACGCAACTCCTGCCCCTCCAGCCCTCTCCGCTTTTTTTTCCTGGGCTGGGTGTTGCGTGAAACTGCCTGGCACGGGCCCGCGTGCGTGCAGCGAAGTACCGGCCGCCCACCCGAATCCAGCAACCGGCGAGTCACAGGGACGTAATTTGTTCTCGGGCCATGGAACCCTGCCGGTGCCCTCCGAGGTGGGTGGCATCCCTCGGAGAGCGGCGAGCCAGCCCGGGCTCAGCCGGGGCCCCCGAGGGAACGCGCAGCTCCCGGGGCCATCATCTACGCACCTGCCCCGCCGCCTTCCTCACACCCTTCCTCTCCTGGGAAAGGGGGAACCTCAAAACCTTCCTCCAGCCGCCCCCTCTTCCCCCGGGATGCTGCGTTTGGCCGGCCGGCGCGGTTTCCGAGCACATCCTGCTCCCAGCAGCTCCCTGCTTTGACGTATAAGCTCTCGCCGCTGAGAGACCGGGACGCGTCCGACGGCGAAAGCCGACCGCCCAGTCGGGGACGCGACACTCCAGCCCGTCGCTGAGCCGTTTCCTCGCGGATGCAATCCCTCTCCCGCGGGGAAATGGATTCACAACGGGTTTTACGGCAGCTAAAAGGAAAAGATCGCCGGCGCTTGGCGGGGATTACGCTCCAGCCGTAAACGTACCACCCGCGGGAGCCCAGCAGCCCCGGGCGCAGGCAGCCTTAGCGAGCAGCCAGCTCACGCTCTCCTCGTCGGTAAAAGCCAGGACGAAACGCGGCGTGGGAGGGAAACGGGACAACAGCTTCTGCTGCAGCTGGAGCACAGGACTGCCGCAGGCCAGCTACAGCGAGCCGGGGACCGCGCTCGGGGTCCCCGGGGCAAGCGAGGCACGGGGTGCCGCGGGACAGGGCGTCTGCGCTGGCTGTGGTGCCATCGGCCCCATAAGTCGGCCCTGGCCACCGCCGGCCAAGACCAGACTCTTTAATCCCTCCCTGGTGCCCATCCTTTTAACGCTGCCCTACCCACTTAACGAGAAATTTGGGGGGTGGGGGGTGTCCTTCGTATTCCCACCCCCCCGATGCCCTCTCCGCTTGCAGAAAGCTCTCGTGAGCCTTTTCTCCAAGCTCACGGTACGCCCCGGCCATCTCCTTCCCGTCTGCCGGGCCGGGGAGCTGCCCCGCGGAGAGGGCACAGCCACCGCTGCCCCGGCTCTCTCCACGCAAGGGCTCACACGCCGCTTTCTCCGTGGCGCGTACGGCTCTCGGTACTTCGGCCGTGATTTCGCTCAAAGCCTGAGCCGACGACCTCCGTAAACGCCCGGCACAGCCAAAGCGGAGGGTGGGGAAAAAAAAAAAATTTAAAAAAAAAAAAAAAAAAAGGGACATTATTTTAACGTGGTGTACAAAACAAGTCAGGGGCGAGAGGGGCATCAGACCTTCGGGAGCTGGAGAAAGACGGAGAAGCGGATAATGAAAGGGTTTATGCTGTTCCTGAAGGGCTCTCCACCAGAGACGTGGCTAAAGTAAAAGCTTTGATCTCAGCCCGCGCCTTCTGGAGGATGGCTGCGATGAAAGAAGTCATCTCGAAAGGCTCGGAAAAGAGGTTATCGAGGGACGTGTTGCTGGCTGGAAGCGGTGCCACCGGACCCGTGTGACAGCAGCAACGCCTTGGCCACCTGAAGGCCACTCATTTACTCAGCAGTCAAGGTCTAATTGCAGCATATTGCTTTACGCTTCAGCACGGATGCAAATAACTCCTTAAGTTTGTGGCAAAAAAAAAAAAAAGAAAACCCCAACCCATAAAATTATTGTATTGCCACGCTGCCAGAACTTGGGACTATAATGTCCCTTTCCCAGCCCAAGGAGAGCTGGAGGCAATAACGCTCGTAAAAGCTGCTTTTCGCTCGATAAGGCACTAAGCACATGTAAAAATGGGCTGAAGAAACTCATCATCTCTCTCTCAACTGATAATTCCCTAGAAACCAAGGAGATGGGGGTGATATATGCGCTGGCGACAAACAGTTGTGTTTACAACTGCACGGATTTCCAGGCAAGCCGTCCTGCAGAGAACCAGCTAACTCAGCCCAGCTGGTATTTTTATCATTTTATGGTGCCTTCATGGTACGGCAGAGGTTTGTTGGGGTTTTTCGGTGTGGGGTTGTTTTTTTTTCCCCCCACATTTTCACTAAAAGCCCGTGCTTTCATCACAGCGTTCCCCAGTTAGAAGATTTCCTCCTGACTGGAGAGGAGACTCGCCCAAAGACAAACTCAGAATCACGCAAAATCCAAGCCTGGATCTGGTATAAGGAAAGTCGCTGTTAAAAAAATCCACGCTGACACAGCTTTTGACCAAGGTTGGCCCGTCTACGTGGCCGCAGGCATTTCACTCGATACCGCACAGAGGTATTTGACAGTTTGAGCGATGCCCCAACGAATTTTGCTTCGTTTCTTAGATTTCATCCCGCTTGGGCTGTTGCAACCCAGGTGGGTCTCTCTCTGCTTCGGAGCCGTCAGGTAGTTCCCGTGTTACCTGCCCGCACGGCCCCACTGAGAGACGACAACCGTGCCTGTACCCTCCCTGCTCCGTAGCTGGGTTTTGGTCACCAAAATTAGCAAATCTGGGGAATCCAGGCTTCATCTGATGAGAATCAAGAAGCTGACAGCGATACCCCACTGCCAGCTCCTTGTTCCTGCCGCAACCGCCTGGAAATAGGTACTGGGACGATGCACATCCTTCCACCCACGAGTGACAGGTAAGTCTGGCTGCAGCAATCACCCACGAGCAGCTCTCAGGGAAAAGGAGGCAGCGAAGGAGGGTTTCGGTACGGATGCAGCGCGCCGCTGACCCAGCGTCGGTAAGAGCAGGGCAAACGGTACCCAAAACCGTCAAGGAAGCCGTCCTGGGAGCAGTCGCTCGCTCTAATCCCGAGATTTTACCTCGAGCCGTGCGGAGACTCGTACCCGAGTCGCGCCCCGCGAGGCTGAGGAACAAAAGCCCGTCAAAGAGAAGCCTCGCGGCACCGCGGGAGGCTCCGTAACCTCGGACGAAAGGAGCTTCGCAGGAGACGGAGAGGGGCGGCGCGGACCCCGCTCGCTCCCTTCGCCGCGCTCGCCGGCGACGGATGCGCCGGAGCGAACGCGCGCGTACCCCACCCCGCCGCCGCCGAGGGGGAAGGGAGGGGGCGAACAAATCGGCCATTAGAGACCCACCAAGGAGCGCCGGCCTCTCCGCTCTGCGCTAACGGGCCGCCTCGGGAGGCTGCGCGCGGCCGGAGACGCACGGGACGATCTCCCTTTCCTTGGCGCACGTCTGAGCCACCCGGGCCGCCGTCGGCCGCTCGCCCCCGCCGTGGGGAAGCGGCCCAGCAGCTCCAGCCCGGGCAGCGGTTCTGCCCCGCACACGAACGGACGCCTCTCCAGCCCCGCCGCGGGGATCCACGACCACCCACCGCGGGGCGGGGGGGGCAGCCGGCAGCCGGGCTGCGAGTCCAGGAGATGCTGACCTAGCAGAGCGGAAGCGGGACCAGGGATTTTGGGAGCCCCTTGCCCAGCGCAGGAGCACCGGCAGGTCTGGAAGAGACGTTTCAAAGCTGTAGCAGGTGCCTGGCAAATGCTGCCGGTACTAAACCATCACCGAGCTCTCCTCCGCTCGGTAATGACATCCAGATCCTGAGACAACTCTTCCAAAGAGACACGGAGGTCGTGCGCCTCTCCCCGACGGGTGATGTCCCGCAAGACCTCCAAGAGGCTTTACTTTTGGCTCTTGGATGAGACTGGGAGAGCCTACGAGGACAAAGGTCCAGATCCAACACCCCGGGACCCCCCTATTCCTCGACACTCTGTTAAAGCAGGCGGCCGAGTCAGACACACCGCAGCCCTGGGAAGCGTCGAGGTGGAGGCGTGGGACGGAACAAGAGACGCGTTACCACGGTGTAAGCTATAAGCCACCGAGGGCGGAAGGAACTGCAGGTGGAGCCCAGAATGGTCTGGGTGGTAGGACACAGGTTACCTTTCGAGCATCCCTGGCCATGTCATCACTGGAGGAACTAATCTCTGGTTTCTTTGCTCTCTCCTTTTCTTCACCTTCTTCTTCTTCAGAAGAGACATCTTTGTCGCTGATGTTGCTGGCTAACTCCTCCAGCTTCCTCTTCAACTCCTCCTCCTCAGCATCAAGTTGGGACTCTGGGGCCGGAGACTGAAGGAGCAGAAGAAGGGAGCTGTGTAAGAACCTGCTGTGGTGGACAATAGGGTCCAGACACACTCACCAAGACTGGTCAGCAGAGGAGCTGGAGGAGTGCGACCACAGATGGACTTGGCAAAGGGGACTTTCAGCCCCCCACTCCGCACCCATTTTCACAAGGGGCGGTCAGACCACCTGGGGGAGCAGCAGAGCCCAGCGAGCTGCGCCCCGGCTCCAAGCCGAGGAGTACAAACCCTTGATTTAAAGAACCTCCATTCCCATTTTCCCCACGCACAGAACTTGCTTGTGCCCCGCCCCGCCCCTTAACAAGGTTTGCATGGGGGATTCGGGGCCAAAAATCACCGTATTTTCATTAGGAACCACGGTGTGGCTGGTGGCTCCGAAAGCAGAGATCACAGCGACCCAAAGGCATGGTCCACCGGGCTGAGGGAAGCAGCCACGTGGACTACCGCTCCCCCAAGGTAGCTTTCGGAGCCTCTAGGTCGTCGTATTTGCGATGAGAAAAGACGCAGCAAATTTTCCCGTAGGACAGGTGGCATATTTCCACCACCGGCCCCGTTATTAGGTGCAATTCTCGTTACCCGGAGAAGAATCCTGTTAAACTCCCAGGCACTGGAAGGGATCTCCAGAAGTTACTGAACTCACCGTCCCTTGCGTTAAGATGGGAATTAGCTGTGTCATACCCGATGGGTTTTTGTCTAAGCTGTTCTTAACGACCTCGAACAACGGCATCCGCAGCAGGCAGTCTTCCTCCCAGGCAACCTATTCCCGGGCTCTGCTACCCTTTCTGCCCAAAAGCTTTTCTTAATAGTTAACCTCAACCTGTCCCGCAGCAGTTTAGACCCATTGCCTCTACGCTGATCTGCCTTAGACGCGGGAATAACGCACGGGAACCGGCAAACGTGCGCGTCTCCTACTCCCTCGGTCAGATTTACCGACAGGAACACTGAATGGTTACAGACACGGCCATCCCCATTACGAATTTTAGAAAAAAGAAGAAATTGCCTTGTTTCATCTACGCCTAGGGGACTTCTCTCTAATTATCACTGTCCGCGCTACTGAGCCATCAGCCGCCAGAGCAGCGCGTGGCGATGGGTTCACACAAAGGAAGAGTGCGTGGTCTAAAATTAGAAATCCAAAATCAATGTTAAGTGACCTAAGTATTCACAGATTCTACATTGCTACCCAGGTTTAACTTAATTTAGCTGTTTTCTCCCAAGCTTGATGGCATGGTAAGACAAGGGCAGCTCAGAAGAGATACAGCAATCCTTCTTGACTCAGAGCTCATATTCACAATGACTTCCTCCTACGTACTGATTGATTCTCCCATGGTTTCAAATGAGCCGTCACAGCTCGGCGGATGTACCGACACCCACTCCACAATACTCCTAAAATTAGCGCTTCACAGAGCATCAAGCTGAAACCCAATTCTCCTTGTGCAGAAGGGGTGAGGAAGGCACTACCTTGCACGGGGGCCTAAATGCCATGGGTTACAATTTACTTCTGTTTCCACCCTGCCACGCGATGTTTTCTAAGGCACTCCATCACCCGGGACTAGAGAAGAGCCTCCGAGGCCAAAACAGAGGATTAAAAGCAAACAACCTGAGCCGTTTCGTCTCCCCGGCTTCCTCCCTGCAATGCTGGCTGTTTCCGAGCAGCCCTTCCGACGACAAGGGGAAGGGACCAGCACAGCCCACGCGCTCTCCCTGCGGATGAAGTGCCCGGCTTTGCCCGGTTACCTCGTCGGAGCGCACCAGGATTTTTTCCTCCAAGCGGTTCAACACGCGTTCGATTGCGGACATGCGTTTGTTGAGCTCGTGAATCTAGAGGAAAGGGGAGAGAGAAAGAAGTAGAGAGCAGACCAGCCACCGCTGCCGGGACAGCAAGAAAACGGCGCAACCAGCAGAAGCAAGCAAGCAGCAAGACACCGTCACCATGGGCCGAGTTAAAAGACGTTAAAAAAATAACGTCTTTAAAAAAATGGCCCTGGATACCCCGAAGAGCTCCAGGAGGCACACGGCCTCTCCTCGAAGCTGGAAAACTCGAAGCGATGCCGAGGACCCAGCACGCCGCAACTCCCACCAAAGCATCGGTCGCAGCGAGCGTAAAACGGCATCACTGACCCCTTTGTCCGGACAAAAGCACCAAGCTGCCACAAAGCCGTTAACACCTTTTTTCGATGGCAAGAATGGTATCTTGCCATCATTCGTGTGCTGCCCCAAATTCGAGTCGACGTCGGTTGTCGCTTCCTACTAACACGTTTTTCAAGCGGCTACTGCCCCACCATCCCCGTGCCGACACAGCGCTGGAAAGGAAGAGGGAAGGAGGGAAGGACTTCCCATGAAAAATTCCAGATAGAAAAACTAACACTGAAAGTTTCCCTCAACACACTTGGAAATTTTCTGACTTCTCTCCGTGCGGTGGTTTACCAAGATGCTTGCCCCTCTTTTCTCCCTCGCTCTTCCATCTGAAAAGAGGGGCACGGAGAGAAGAGAACAGACGAAATCCTGAAAATCAAAGAGAAGTCGCTTTCTATACTCAGGAGCCAAGACAAATTTTTGTGGTTAAATCACTGAAAACATAAAAGGAAGCTTGGGGTTTTTTTCCTTTTAGAAATTGAAGTTTTGCTTTCGTTAAAAAAAAAAAAAGTCTTTCTCCTTTGATCCAAACAAATAAAACACAAATGACAAGAAATATTGCCCGTTTTATATAGATAAAACACGACCTCCCACATCACTCCTGTTCCGAGTAGCTGCCTCCCATTCAAAGGGGAACGAGCAGCAAATGCAGTAAGTAAACGCAGTAACAAAGAGATGCAAGGGCTTGGCTTTGTTTTTCCGACATTTCCATCCTCTCACTTAGTTTTTGTGCTTCCTAGCGTTCGATTAATTAGATCCTCACAACAGCCTAGAGAGATCGCATCTGCTTAAGGGAAGATGAATATAAAAACCTGATGCTCCGGAGACCAGAGCGCTGTAATTACCGTCCCAAACTGACTGCAATTTCAAGCAGCATTAAACCCGCAGGCAGGAAGCCATCCAATCCATCTCCAAGTGCTTTATCAGTGCCGGTTAAGGCCTGGCTTTTGCATCACTCCCCGCGACAAGGAGAAGTCTGTTGATGGCCCACCAGCTTCAGAGGAAGAGATGGTGACAAACCGAGTGCCCGGACGCTACCGTGCCTCCCCAACGTAGAGGTTGGGAGAGGGCAGAGTGTAACGCACGGTTTGCTATTGATGGGCTACAAGGAGAGAAGCTGAAGAGCTTGCTTTCCTTCTCCTTCCCAAGCGAGGCTGGCTTTAATGCCTGGTGGTCACCCCATTAGGGTACGTCGCCATCAGGGGCTGGACCGCCCTGCACTGCTCTCTGCGTGACAAAGGCTGGAAAATGCTGCTCTGTATTAAAATACTTAAAAGCAGAGAAACTTAAAACACAGCCCATAAAGAGGACATCAGTTAGAGGAAACCATCACTTGCTGCCAGGGAGGGAAGCCAGGTTATTCAAGCAGAGGTGCTGCCTCCAGTCGCTCAAATACCCAAGACCGCCAACAGAGGCTTTACGTAAAGAAGAGGAGCCAGATGACATCAAAGCTTTAGGAATCCAGGACCACTAAGCTCCCTTGAGGTACAGCAGAACAGCTTTTGGGGAGAAACGTGGTAAATCGGTGCTGCTCCTTGTGGCTTCATCCTGCTCCTACCTGGCTTCTGAAGACCTAAAGGGAAAGACCTGCAGTTACCAGTTCAGGGCTTTTCATGTCTCATCAGGTTTCAGAGCTTTTTTTTAATTTTATTTTTTTTTTATTTTGTTCTAGCACCTTCAGCTGCTGGAGTCAACAGGGAACTGCCTCTGCTTTTGTTACTGGAGGAGTTAAGTTTCTTGTGTTTGGGACTGAGCAGCGTACCCTCTCCAGAATTAAAGCAGAACCGATTTTTCAGTTCAAAACGTATTTTGACAAACTTGCACCTGAGGCAGTTTTAGGACAGAGGGTTTTCATCTGTGGGGTCAAATATAACGCAGGGCAAAGAGCTGAGCTCTCCACCTCTTGAAACCTTCAGATGCCAACAAAGGGTCTACCAGGAAAAGATTTCTTTTGAAGCCAGGCTAGGGCATTCAGTGCAGGTTTAGCAGGCGTTAACAAACATGCTTCTGGACCCTACACCCCACGGGCCAACATCTTGAGTTGCCAAAGGGCACAGTCTCCGAGAAGTACGGCGCCAGGGTGACTCAGCCATGTCCCCTGGGATGTCCCGTCAGGGGCTGGGATGCCCCAGAAGCCCTGATGATGGCTACATGACATACCCTGGAAGTGCCGGCAAGCGACTCGAGAGCCACTGCTTCACTGCTCGGGAGAGTGGCTGTCCCAGATTCTGCTGCTCAGTGTCCCAGATCCCTCCTGGCCCATCTCCACCCCCCTGCCCAGCCCTCAGCCCCTCCATCTCCTCTAATCTCAGGACAAAGGGATGGACACCAGCCTTTTCTGAACCTCTTCCAGCTCTGTCAATATAACAGAGCTGGCTAGCACCGAAACCTGGATGTTCTTGCCTTCTCTCTTCTTTGGGCTTGTACTTGGCCTCTCCTTGGCCAACGGTGACAGCAAGGCACGCGTGCATCATTCTGAAGTTAATGGCCCAGCACACAGCTGGGTCTCTTCCTGCTGGGCAAGGAGAAGGCTCGGCAGGAGGACGGTTGCTAGCTGTAAACGCATCAGCGGCGCAAAGGGCAGGAAGGATGAAAAGCTATTTACACTAACGAACGATGTTGGCATAAGAGCAAATGGGGTTAAATTGGGAGTGAGAAGGTGTCTCGTAGCCATTAGAGTGACGGGGCTGCACAGCAGCCTCTGAACTGGTGTGATGGGGCAAGCCGCAAAACACACCAGACCGTCCTGACGCGAGAGCTTGCCCCGCTGATGAAGGAAGTCATCTGAAGCGTTGGTAGGAATTTGGCTCCATTTCCCCACCGCAAAGCACGGTGCACATTTCATGCCTAACGTACCGTGGCCTCATTAAGGACACCCAGTCCAGGGTTCTTCCATTTACTGCTGACTGAAAAAGGAATGGCATTTACTAATTAAAACATGTGCCAAGAGAAGTAAAAGGCAAAGGAAAGGTTTCCCTACGCAGGCACAGGAAGCGTGCTGCCGGGGGACGGCTGTGGTTACAGATCGCCCCACCGCTTACCCCGAGGCCGGGTCCAGGACGTGCAAAATGACGAGCTGTGAGCAGAGACCGGCAGCTGGCTCTCCCCGTGTACCTGCACCAAACACCGCCCTGCGCTTCGTTGCTCAAGAGGTCTGAGGGATGCTTTACCATTCTCACCGCCCGCCACTTGCAAAGGCGGCATCAGGAACCGCAGGTCCTCGCTTGACAATTAAAACACGAGCTCGCAGCCTTTTTGACACCCCTCTCTAGACCGTTCCCCCTATTATCGTCATTCAGGAGCGAGACGTGACAGGTCGTCCCGACCCAGTCCTGCCGGGGCAGGAACGCTACGCACTCCAAAGGAAGAAAAGGATCTTGATGCTTATTAAATATCCCTCTCCAAGCCTCCGTCTGATCGTAAAGCACCGGGGCATTCAATGGAAGAAAGCCTTTTTGGGGACACAGAAAGCCGTAATTAACTCGCTGATTAATAAGGACAGGCTGGAAAACTAACAGCAGGGAAGGCAGGCTTGTTACTGCGACAGCAGCATGGGCAGAGCGAAGCACCAGTGCCCGAGTTTCTCTTTGCCATGGGCGTAAAAGTGGAAGGGCTGGGAGGAGAGCAAGAACAGAGCTCCGGAGTACTTCTGCATCATCCTAACAGTGCGGAGAAACGTCTGTTCTCCCCCACCTTAATGAATGAAGGAGCTTTAAACACACCTTCCCAGGTCTCAGCCCTGCTCTCATTTCATCACCACCTTGGCAGGTCCCTCGCATCACGGAGGGCAGGACACGGCCTGGGCATTCATCTTGCTGGTGCCACGCAACCGCGATGTGACACCCAGATGAGCCAGCTCCTAGGTCGTCATCCCACAGGCAACCGCTCCAGCAACGTGAAGTGGCTACACTCCCAGCTTCTTCAGTTCCTGAGCTGAAGAAGGGAGAAGGATCTCAAGTCTACTGAGATCTGGGATCCACTCTGCTCCTTCTTGGACCCACACATGGGAAGCACGGGCACCAAACTGCTCCCACTGCATCCCGGCCAGGAGACCACCTTGGTCTGGCACCACTGCTTCCCTTCTCCTCTGAACCACCCTGCGCCTCGCAGATAACGAGCCTTATTTATGGCAAGAGAGGCTTGGCCGCAGGCTCGGTCTCACAAGAGGTTCAAGAGCTGTGTGGTACCTGATTGCCGGAGTGGCTGATGTTCTCCTGGGAGGAGGCTCTGTTCCGGCGTTTCGCGTGATGGGGCAGGTAGGCAGGGCACTGGGCTCCCTTCACGTCCTCATCAGAAGTGTCCGTATCTGCCGAGTACCGGGACCGGGGCTGCTCGTTCCAGGGGCTGCCTTTGGAGAGAGAAGGCTTCAGCACAAAAGGTACAAGAGATTCACGCCCCTGAGCTACCTCCCGGACATCAGCCCCACCCTTAAGACAAGCAAATAACGAGGCAGTTCTCCAAATCACGCTTTCTACCCTTTGGCAGGAGATGCTTCTGCAAGAGAGACCAAGGTTAAGGATGGCTACGCCGGGCCAGGCTGCGGCTCCATCGGCTGTGGCCGCACAGCACCCAGCTCAGCAGGGCCCCCGGCAGTGCTGCTGAGATAGCAGCGGGCGCAAGGAGCATCATCCTCGCTCTCTCATGCCCCAAACAGCCAGGCCCTTCACCACAACCTGCTATTCTAAACTTTTCCCAACTTTTTTTCCAACAATTGTTTTTTTTCCCCAACACAATTCCAACTGTGTTGGAGCACAGGTTTGCGACGCTGCCCTTCATGCACTGTTCAGGAGCTGGAAGACGTACCGGTCTAGGATAGAGCATTTATGAGGGTGCATTTTCTCCTTTTTAAAGTAGAATTTCCAATAAGACAAAAACGATGAGAGAAAATGGAATTAACAAGCCAGGAGGCCCTGCTGCTGTGTCGCTCCGGAGTAGGAATTTAACCAGCGCGTAGCAAGGTTTCTCCAGCGTTCCCCAGTGCCCTGGAAACCAAGCACTTGAAAACACAACCAAGGAGTTGGAGACCCAGAAGGATATCTATACGCTACAGCTGGGTGTGCACAAGCCAGTACCCAGCTCTCCTGCCTCTGCTATCAACAGCAGGAAAAAACAGTAGCAGCAAAAGGCAAATTCCGCACCATCGGAACCATTGCTGGGGTATTGAGAGATGCACGAAACCACAGGTCCCGCAGCCCGCCGGTGCACCCTGCCCCGCTACAAGGATGCTACTTAGCAGCCCTCAGTGCTTGCCTCCAGTTCTTCTCCAATCTTACTCCAGTTCGATTACCCCTTAAAACTCTAAAATTTCTGCACCTACAACATCCCTTGGCAAGGAGCTCGATTCGTCTCTCCCTGCCTGCAGAAAGAAACACATCCTGTTGTTTTCTAGTCTGGCTTCTGGTAGCATCAGTTGACACAGTTCTTACTCTGGACAAGACCTCCAGCTACGAAAGGGCTGGAGACCTTAAGAATAACCCTTCTGACTTTGAGAAATGAGTTTGTTGGAGACAAAACCAGCCCATTACAACCAAATAACTTCAACCAATTCTCTCAGGGTAAAAAAAAAAAAAAAAAAAAAAAATCAAATCACCTTTGCAGATGGATATTTTGTCTTGACACTCCAGCCTTTTAGTGGCTTTGAGGTTGTTCAAAAAAATCAAAGACGTTTTCATTTTGGTCCGGCTCTCGCAGCCACTCTTCCACAAGATACAGGAGGAGCCCGGCCAGAGACACCTACCAGAGCTTCTTTCCAAGCTCCTTCTCCGTGAATTGACGGTCAGCCGAACCTCGGTGCTGAAGTGCTGCTCCGGAGGGCTGACGCCCGGACCCTGCTCCTGCAAGACGTGGTGGAAGACTAGATCTGCCTCCGTGATCCTGGACTCCTGGGTTGCATCTTCGGCCAAGTTAGGGAAATCTGGGAAGGACTGAGAGATGACGATTGCTGCTTGAGCAGCTGCCCGTGAGGACTCCCTACCTCTCCCCACCTTCGCTAACAGCTCCTAGCCTTATCCTGCAATACACGCATGGACTGACCTTTTATAATGCCAATTATAATCATCAATTTTCAAGCCAACCGTCTCTTGGGCTGCCCACAAAGCCGTGTGGCCAGCGGGGCGAGGGAGGGGGTTCTGCCCCTCTGCCCTGCTCTGGGGAGACCCCCCTGCAGTGCTGCGTCCAGCTCCGGAGCCCTCGGCACAGGAGAGACATGGACCTGCTGCAGCGGGGCCACAGGAGGCCCCAGCAACGCTCCGAGGGCTGGAACAGCTCTGCTGGGAGGACAGGCTGGGAGAGCTGGGGGGGCTCAGCCTGGAGCAGAGAAGCTCCAGGGAGGAGAAAGATGGGGACAGACTTGTTAGCAGGGCCTGAAGCGACAGGACAAGGGGAAATGGTTTTAAACTAAAAGAGCAAAGGTTTAGGCTAGAAAGAAGGAAATGTTTCCCAAGGAGGGTGGTGAACCCCTGGCCCAGGTTGCCCAGAGAGGTCGATGCCCCGTCCCTGCGAACATCCCAGGTCAGGCTGGACGGGGCTCTGAGCACCCTGTTCTGGTTGGAGATGTCCCTGCTCATGGCAGAGGGGTTGGACTAGATGGCCTCGAAAGGTCCCTTCCGACCCAGAGCCGATTCTCTGATTTACCTTGCTGACGAGGCCTGAGCCGTATTCCCGTGGCTGCCAGCAGGCACTGTGAATTTGGACGAGAACCAGGCAGAGCCCCTCCAGCCAGGCTGCAAAACCCTCTGGGCTGTAAAAACGCCATGCCCGTGCGCTTATTCAAACTGCAGCCACCCTTCTGCCCCTCCAACAACCTGCAACCGATAAATCCAACTCGGCCGATCTCAACAGCGGCCAGCCTTCCCTAGGCTCAAGACGAATCCTGCCGCGTAAGGATGGGCTTAGATAAAGAACGAATACACTTGTTTACCCCAAATTCTTATCAGTTTATGTGGAATGGCATGAATTTTTCTTTTTTTTAAAGCCTTTGTTACACATCTCAGCACATCCTACTTCTACCCTACTGCTAGAGTCTTCTTACCTACTTCTAGAGTTGACAGTATCACAGTATCATTAGAAGGAAGGAGGAGCTGTTTAATGCTTTGGAAGTAAAATTTCAACAGGAAAGGCAAACAGAAGCAGCCCAAAAAGCTTGATCTCAAGCATCTCAGGCTGGAAGACCTTTTGCCACATCCAGGGCAGCCCCGTCTGCGTTGCTCCCCAGAGCTGGAAGCTGGGGATGATCCAACACCAAGCCTTCGCTGGGACAGTGCTAGAGCTGCCTGTGGGTCCTGCTCCTGGTCAGGAGCTCCTGTCACTAAGACATATATTGTCTCCCATATAGAAATAACCCGTGCCCATGCAGCTTTTGTTCTCCCCACGTTCACTCCTCTGACTGATGGGGACCCCCACCCCGTGGGTGCTGGCCCTGCACCCTGGGGTGCAGGGATTCATCTTCTCAGCCTCAGAAGGGCAGCGTGTCCCACGAAGCCGTCTGCCAACCACCTCCCCGCTGCCGCCACGCCGCAAAACCAGCCCCAGACCAGACGGGAGAAGAGCCTGGTTTCATTTCATCCCTTGAGCACTGAACGTCCAAAGGCTCGCTGGAAACCGGGGTGTCCCACAGCCTTGGGAGAGCAGAAGCAAGCTGTTGTCTGCAGAGAGCCTCTGGCCCTCTCATCCCACCACCTCTCCTCGCTTCAGTCAGATGTCCTGCTCCTGACTCAGCCTGAGGCAAAGGACTCGAAACGGGAGAAGAGACACCAAGCAAGGCTACGGGAAGCGAAGATCAGCACCACCGCTCCAAACCAGCCGAAGGAGGAGGCGGCAGCGGTAGCGAGGAGGAAGAAGAGAGGAAAGCAACCCCCCCAGCACTCTCCCAGTACCTGGAAAGCGTCCGGGCTGCTGGCTGCTGGAGAGAGCTGCACAGATTGGCGGCGAGACGGAGCAGAGTTCTCCGAGTCCAGTTCGAAATCAAAGGGATGGACAGACAGCAGGCGCTTCGTCTTGCGCATCTTAGTCAGCGGAGGAAACGCAAGAAAGGAAAATTCACCATAAACCACAGCTGACCCTGAAGAAAGGGGAGGGAGGGCCCTCGCCCCCTTCGTTTGCCCGAGTCTGCGCAGCCCAAAGCAAGGCTCCCGCTTTTTGCGGGGAAAATCTGGATCTGACCTTGTCCTGCTCGCGGGGAGCCGGGTATACCGGGCAGCGTGCGCTTACGCTGGAGTCAAGGAAAAGCGGGTTCCGCGTTTCCACAGTCTCTGGATCAGGACTGTGGCCACAAGCAGGCAGGGAGAAGCTCTGTCCTCGTTTATAAAGGCACTACGGGAAAGCTGAGCCAGGTTACAGCTCAGGGATCTAGGAGATGCTGTCGAAGCATCTTCAGAGAAAGGATGCTGTGGGCAGACCTCCCCAGGTATTCGAGGGGCTGTCAGCTGCCTCAGGGCAGGAGCAGCTTGGACAAGCCTCTAAGCCTTCAGAAGCCGATCAAAATGAAGTACCAAGTGCGTGAAGTGCGGTAAGCGCCCGTAGCCCGAGATGGTGGGTACGCAACAGCGCGTACGTAAGCGTACCAGCATTTCAACCACAGCAGCAGGGATAAATACGCTTCCCGTCGGGCTGCTTAGTCAGCGTTTCAATCCATACACGTAGTCCTAGAAAAACCCGGGACTGAAAAAGCTGGGTTCGTGATGGAGACAACTCCATCACGAACCCAGCTGCGTTTTGCTACTCTACCGGGTATCTCTTCTTCTTCTAGTAAAAAAACCAGATGGGTTCTCATTATACGGGTAGCAGCTGGGACTTTTTTATTAATTGGGGACTTCCCAAGTGTCAAGAGTGGGTCTTTTTTCCAGAGGACAAGTATTTGCGATTTTGCCGACTCGGTCGTTTCTACGCAAACTGGGAGAGAGGCTCATCTCGGAGAAGGAGAAGAGAGAGAAAGGCCGCGTCTTGAACGTGGCCCAGAAAGCCACCACCACCGCCACCACCCAAGGCAGGCCAGCAGCAGCTGAGAGCACAGAGCGAGGCAGAAGGGGCCCCAGAACGAAACACTTACTCTGCTGTAGCACTCTGCTTCAGCTCCACGAAGGACGTCATCTTCGTCATCGCTGTCGTCCCCAGTGCCACCACTGGCGAGGAGCTGGCGTTCGCCTGGATGGGAGACAACAGCATGCTGTGGACGGGCAGCTCCTGCACCCCGTGCCGGGGGCAGGTAAGTCCCCACCATGGTGGTAACACCAATGCATCTGTAGGTGAGGCCATGCTTCTTACATAGGGTGAAAAGGTCCAGATTGGAAATACCTCCCCAATTTTTTTTTTTTCCTTTTTTTAATTTTTTGCATGCTACACCATGGCTGATAGGTTGCGTAAGTAAAGGGAAAGGGACAAAGGACGGGAAAGGGACAGGAACACCTTAAGGCAGCCCCAGTGCTGCAGCTGGCATGCAATGACCAGAGTCTAAGGTCCGCAGGGTAGAAGCTCTTTGGGGTGCAGCTCCCGGGCAAGCACTGCAGATACCCACTCTTAGCACCTGATCTTGCAAAAGCTTGGCTGGCCTCTCATTGCTTCCCCTTCCCGCTGTGCGCCATCGCAGATCTGGAAGTGGCCACCGCAGGAAGATGAAGGGCACCTGCACCCCAGAGAGCACCCCGAGGTCCACCCGGGCAACTCCAGTGTTTGAAAGCTCTACAGCTCAGCCCAACGTGGCTCTGCTTCTGCTGTTCCTGCTTCCCATCAGCCAGCTCTGCTATCTCTCTGTGGCCTGCTCCTTTCCAGGTCCTCACCTCTGTACCCAGGTCACGGCCAAGCCCAGCAGTACGTTGGGAACAGCACAAAGGCCAGACCAAGTCCAAAGTCAAGGCAGGCAACGTGCTCTTTCCTATATCAAATGGCATGGTGCAGCAAATCTTTCCCGCAAGGGCTCCTAAGGAACACACCTGAAGTCCCAAATTTAGCGGGTTCCTTAAGAATATGGCCAGCTTCGAGCGTATGACATAGGTGCGTTGAGATGAGTAGTTGCAAGCTTCACGTTTGGCATGTAACTAAAAGCCCTGTGTATCTGAGTCTACCCTCGGAGACCCCAGGCGTACCGCAGTGCAAGAGATGAGCATTACAGTCCACCTCCACCGCAGTGGAGAGATGTCCTCCCTGGTCCAGCCATACCAAACCATTGCTGGAGCGCCCAAAGCCAGAGGGTGTGAAGAAAAAAAGTCATTGGAAACCTCTCTTGAACTGCAAGCCGCATGCTGTGATGCTCTTTTTTTACTTACTGTTAATGTCCGGCAGGCTGTAAACTCTGTCATGAAGACCTAAATGAAAAGAAAAACAGTGGGGAAAAAAAAAATTAAAACGTTTTCTCCAAGTACCTCGCAGAGAACCAGCCTCAGAGCTCTCATGCTCTAGCCTTCACAAGGCACCATCATCAAAAAGGCTCTTCACAGAGAAGAAAACAGGCGCTTGGGGACAGGACTTGACTTTTAAAAGTCAAAGAGCTTATTGCCACCACTTCCACAGTCCTGATGCAACACGCCTGGGAGCGCAGCAGCAGGCGAAGGCACAGCCAACAGCAGATGGCCACGCAAAATGCCGTGGCCTCATGTCACTCTGCTGTAACTCCTGCAACCAGAGATCGGTCCCACAAGGAGACTCCTGCTTGTTCAAGGGTCAAGCCAATTCGGTGGTGTTAATGAAGAAATAACAGCAAAAACATCTCTTTTTGAGAAAGCCATCAGTGTCTCGATTTAAAGAAGCCTAAAGCACTGTTATGCCCACGCTTGGTTTGGGTTTCTCCTGGATCGTCCTTTTCTGTCTGGTCTGATGCATTTTCAGACTGAACGCTGCATAAATTGTCTCGCAGTCCATTAATTTTATATTCAATGCCACCACCCTCCGTGCTCTTTCCGATATTTCGACCACGAGCAGTCTGGGTAAAAGAACTATTGGAGCAGTTGGATCAGCTCACGTCTATGGTATTTGTGTAAACTTTTCTGTGGCTCTTGGGGATGGTTTGCGGCTCTTCAAACGTTGGTTTGCGGCTCTTCAAACGTTGGTTTGCAAAGGCAATAGACAAAACAGTGCAACAGCCATATGGATGGCAACTAACGGCTACCCAGTAAAAAAATACCACATTAATAACAGATTTCTGCATGTGTTTATGCAGTATCAGACCAATCTCAGAAATACTGAAGATCTAGAAAGCTCTGAAGAGCATAGCTATGGTGACGGATAACTCACTAATTTTGATACAGTTTTGTCAGTGCCATAGCATCATCAGATTGGCTGTAAAAAATATTAGATCATGGAGAAAAAAAAAAAAAAGTGCTGGCTTTATCCAGCCGGTTGGATGTTTTGGACCTGCAGGTTACACTCGGGTTAATTTCACGAGCTCTGCCTGGTGACAAAAAGAGCTAAAAGAAAGAAAAACAAGAGCTGCAACTCTTACAGGACATGAGATATTTAAAAGTAAACACGAGATATTCTCTAGTCTATGGTAAAACCTTAAACCTTAACGGAAGGAGACAAAAAAAAAATCCACTAAGAACATCCACTCTGCTGCTCCCAGTACAAACACACCGCTCTGAACCTCCGCGTCCTCCCCAAAATGTTTTGCACGGTCTCAAAACCACACGGCGCCCGGAGCGGCATCACCGCTGACGTTCCTCGCTTGGTGCATCCCAGTGCCTGCTCAGCCCCAGCACACAGCAGGGCGGGAGAATCCCTGGCGCTCTTCCTCACCTAGGCGTGGGGCCATCACCCCCTGCCCCGGCTGCAGCCGGCCGTAGAGGGACTGAAGCACTTTGGCACTTCCGAACCTCTTGAAACGGGATCGCACGTGTTCGTAGTACCACTCCAGGGAGCCGATCTTCACGATCCTGCTCAAAGAGAGGATGGACGCACAGGTGAGCCAGCCCAGCCACGCTCATGGTGACCGGACCCTCACTCAGAAACTGTCTCTTAACAAAAACACAACCCGTTTTCTAACCAGCCGAATTGATTTCTAACCAGCATAAAGGGATGCTGAGTGTGGGCAACACTTTTTCTTGATCTGGACCGACTGGAGAGTTGGGTGGAGGGGGACCTCATGAAATTTAACAAGGACAAGTGTAGAGCTCTGCACCTGGGGAGGAGCAACCCCATGCACCAGTACGGGTTAGGGGCTGACCTGCTGGAAAGCAGCTGCATGGAGAAGGACCTTGGAGTCCTGGTAGACAATAAGTTATCCACGGGTCAGCAATGTGCCCTGGTGGCCAAGAGGGCCAATGGTGTCCTGGGGTGCGTTAAGAAGAGTCTGACCAGCAGGTCGAGAGAGGTTATCCTCCCTCTCTATTCTGCGCTGGTGAGGCCTCACCAGGAGTATTGTGTCCAGTTCTGGGCTCCCCAGTTCACGAGAGACAGGGAACTTTTGGAGACAGTCCAACAGAGGGCTATGAGGATGATTAAGGGACTGGAACATCTCTCCTATGAGGAAAGGCTGAGAGACCTGGGGCTGGTTAGTCTGGAGGAGAGAAGGCTGAGAGGGGACCTTATCAATGTCTATCAATATCTGCAGGGTGACTGTCAGGAGGATGGAGCCAATCTCTTTTCAGTAGAGCCCAGCGGTAGGACGAGGGGCCATGGGCATAAACTGCAGCACAGGAAGTTCCACCTCAAGGTGAGGAGAAACTTCTTTACTGTGAGGGTGACGGAGCACTGGAACAGGCTGCCCAGAGAGGCTGTGGAGTCTCCTTCTCTGGAGACCTTCCAAACCCGACTGGACACGTTCCTGTGCAACCTGCCCTGGGTGATCCTGCCTTGGTGGGGTGTTGGACCAGATGATCTTCAGAGGTCCCTTCCAACCCCTACCGTCTGTGATTCTTGAACCTTGGCACCGAGGCTCGCCCTGCCCCTCGCCCTCCACCGCAGGAGCCGTACCTGGAGAGACGGCAGGGATCGCAGACCCAGCCTTGCTCGTTCTTATTGTAGCGGCTGCAGTTCTTGCAGGTGTAGCAGCGGCAGTCCAGGCACTGCCGCTTGCTGTTCAGCAGGAACTTGAAGGGCTGGAGACAGTGGATGCAGTGGGTTTCGTTGAGGTGGGACTGATTCGTCAGGAACTCTCTCTTGCTGCTCTCCTGGTCGATCTTGCATTTCAGCTCCCTGCAGAAAACATCCCAAAACACAGGAACTTGTTTTCCTTAGCATTTGGCTGCGGACTCTCACGCGGTAAACCCCACCACGCTTTAATCATTTCGGGAACGATTTTCCAGGGAACGTTCCCGAGTCGCGCAGCTTGTGGAAACAGCTGTAGGGCAAATCTAATAAACAACGTATCACGAGTTAAATAAGCTGAGCCCAGCAAAGAAGAGGGCTTCAGATTCAGGGCAGGTCACTAACACGCTAGGATCTGCTGCCGTTCCATTTAAGATTAGGGTCGGTTGTGCCAAAACCTGTCCCATTTGCTTCGCAGGTTATCGATCATAAATCCCAGGAACCTCAGGAGAGCTACTCTTCTCAAAATCTCTGCCTGCATCCCAACCCAACACGATCTCAGAGCCTGAAGTCCAGCTGGGAATTAAAAGCTTTCTGGAATTCTCAATTAGAGGGGGAAAAAAAAAAAAAGGCAAGCAATCTGAGACGAAAAAGGATTAAAAGGGGTTTTAATCTAGTCCTTCGGTGCTAAATTCAGCCGAGACTTTTATTAAAGGCAGAAGCGACGTGCAACAAGGTCTGGGCTGTTCCGCGACAGCCCGGCCAGCACGAGTGCTTTCCCAGAGCACCTTCTCCGGGCGGTCCGTTGCCGCAGGCAGCCTTCGCTACGCGGACCCGGCCGCTGGAGCAGGTCCCCGTGCAAGAGGGTGACGGCGCGAGGCCAGACCCCCCAGGGACAGCCAGGGCCGGCTAAAACGCCCGCCAAGCCGCTAGCCAGAGGCTTCCCTTCCGCGTGCTCCCCGCGCTGCCTCGGGGATGTTTGCCTTCGGGGCTGGGGCCGAGAGGAGATGTTTGACTTGCAGGGAAGGTCCTAGAGGGTTGTTTTCTAGGCAGGGTGAGGAAGCTGCGTTTTCCGGAGCAGAAGTCAGCCTGGGCCAGAAAAAGCTCAAGCCATCAGGTCTGGGGGCTGCTTCAGGAGCGCAGCACGGACCACGAGACTCCCGGCGATGCTCCCAGTGCCCCCCCAGCCTCGGGGAGACGGGCCGACGCCGGGGCCACCGCAGCAGGAGCCTGGCTGGCACGGCTGCGCGGTGCCGCGACATCCACGGGAGCATGGGAACGACATGAATGTAAATCAAGCTAATCTCTGTTTAACCAAATCAGTTTGCACATTAGGGACCAGCTCTCTTTTTTTTTTTTTTGTTTTTTGGGTTTTTTTTCCCCGGGGGAGACTCACCGTCCGCTCGCGGCCAGCACAGCGGGCGTTGGTGGCTGTTATGCTGCGGCAATACCGACTTGCATTAACCAAAGATCTGGGGCACGTAAAAATCGGTATAAAGACTGAACCGGCTACCTAGGTTTTATATCCACCTGTTTACCGTCCCAGTGGCGTTTTGAACGACCCAGTGCAAATATTCAGCAGTAAGTTTACATGCGGCTACTGGAAACAAACCCCCACGTAGAAAACCCTTGGGTCGGGCTCAGTGCTCCTTTCCCAATCCCGTGCTAAGGCTGTTTCCAGCCGGATCCCATCTTTCACTGGACTGCTTTTTCTGGTTCCCAGAGACCGGTCGGATCCCTTCACCTCCCCTCTCTCTCACCCACGGGATCCGGCGAAGGACGGACAAGTCTCAGCCAAACCAGTTTAAAACCCGCAGGAACCGCACGCCTCTCGCCTCCCCTCGCTGGCAGAAGCGCAAGCCAGCCCCTTCCCCGCTCTGCTCACGGCGGAATAAATCAGCGCCGGTGGGATGCAGCGGGGTCCAGCTGAGCTCCGGGAGGCGTGCGGGGAGCCATCCCAAAAACCAGGGGGTTGCTGGCAGGGAGGTTTATGGAAGGAAGCAGGGAGAGGCCCCCCCCCCCCAAAGTGGCCATTATTTAATTTCTCGGGGAAAGCATTACCCTCGCATGGTTGTGCAGTTTCTGGCCAGCTGAAGCCTTTGTCTGTTGTGGATGAATAGCTTCTGCCAAAAAGAAAACTCAAAGAAGTAGCAGAAAGGGAAGAAAAAGACCGAGCTGGGGGGGGGAGACGGGACATTTCTTCAAGGCTTGCGGGTCGAGACAAGCCCAGTGAACAGAAAACCAAATGAATGGGAAAGGAAATGAGGATGGTCAGAGCACAGGGTGGCTGCCGGCAGGGTCTCCCATAACCTCACGTCACGTCCCAGCTTGTTACAGGCAGAAAACGCTCACGCAGCTCCGCGTCCCGCAGGCGGGAGCACGGCAGGCTCTCCCGGGCTGGTGGCCCGGTCTATGCCGGGTATTACAGAAATACCCGATGGACGGACTCGGCCGTGGCTGAGCCTGCGGAGCGAGGCAGCCAAGCCTCGGACCGGGTGACGTGCTCTACCCCAGAGCACGTGCGGGCACCGCCGGGTTAACGCCAGCCCGCCGCGAGGCAGGATTAAATGACAAATTTAAAAAAATAAAAGCAGCCATGACTGCTGGGACAGAGGGAACACTGCTCTGGGGAGACAGCAGCCAGGTAGAAGCATCCCGAGACCTTCCCCCTACCTTGCACACCCTCTCGCACCTCCCGTACCAAGGCGCTCAATTTGGCAACCTCCTGGGCATCAGAGCTGACCCAGATAAGCCAGTCTGGCGCCAAGGTCAAGTAGGTAAGGAATTCACCTCGCCTACTTCTTTGCTGCAGGGCACAGCAACGTGGGTCCCCATCTCCTTCCTCCAGACAGAGCTCACATCCATCACAAGGGAGACGTTCACCCTTTCCAGGGTGATTTTTTTATTTTTTAATTTTTTTTTTTAAACATCCTTGTCTGGTCTCTGTGCTGCACCTCAGAGCTACCAGCAGAGCAAGGCAGTAGATGATGATACTGAATTATCTCTGCCTCCCACACAGGCTGGGTTTTCCCTGGCAAAAAAAAAAAAAAAAAAAAGAAAAAAAATCAGGAGGTTCAAAAATACGAAAATACGTGACAGAGCTTCTCGTGGCTTATGGTGTAAACAGCGAGGCTCGCACACAGCCTTGCATCGAAACCCACGCCAGCAGGCTTTCGGGGGATGCTTCGACAGCTCGGGTGCAGATAACCCAAATGCAGAAGGAAGACTCTCGCCCCTCACCTTTGGATCTGATGGAGGAACCGATGAGCAGCCCCAGGTATTGCCGTGCCATCGGCACCAGCCCTGGCTCACAAAATTCAGAGCTAAGAGGGGACGAGGGCTCAGCGGGAGTGCAGCGCTGCCCAAACCCGGCCCGGGAGCATGGGCCGCCCCGCTGGGATAATAAGGAGAACTTGGCTAAACCTTGGAGAGAGACACTGCAGCTTCTTGAAATAAAGTTAAGAAATTATTAAGTTCAACGCCTAACGTAGTTAATGAACAAGGCCTAAAACTCCACAATTTCCCATGCTCAAAATTCAATCTAATCTGGCTGAACATTGTTCAAACGGCACTTCCATCAAATGCTCGGTTTGTAAGAACTGGGAAGATACATGCATTTGCCACTCCGGTGATTCTCAATCTTTTCCTAATCTGCGGCCCCGTAAAACTGTCACAGGACGGCACAGCCCCCCTTATAGCATATTTAAGGCTACTACAGTAGCTTTACTACTCCTCTCATTTATTTTTCCAGGATCCTTCAGGAGTCTGTAGACTCCCAGGACCCACTGAATCGCTGCAGACCCCTCCCGCCCTCACCGCACGAGAACCATCATGTGGAATAAAATCCCACCCTTCGCTCCAAGGTAAGCTCTCCCCCGCGAGAGCCACGCCGGCGTCAAGCCCCACGAAGGCATTTCCCGAGCGGGGGCCCAGATAGTTGTCCCCATAAACCGCCGCAGCGACGTCGCTCTGCGTCGCCAGTTCGCACCTTGGCGGCACGAGCGCGTCGCCTCGCCGCCGATCACGTCATCTATTAACCGCTACGTTTGATTTTTCGCCGCCAGGTCTTGGCGGTCCCTTCCTCGCCCGCAGCCGTAACGCGTCGCTTCGTTCCTACAGCCCGGCGAGGCAGCGGGACGTACGGCGACCCGCCGCCGCGTCCCGCTTGCGCCCAGCCTGGCGGCCCAGGGTGCAGGTACTCACTCCAGCCGTTCCTCCTCTTTTTTCCGCAGGTCAAAGTCCCGTTGAACGACCTCCCAAACGTGCTTGGCCTCTTCATCGGTGAGCTTGGAGAGGTCCAGCTTCCTCCCCATCCCGCCCCAGCGAGTCGAACCGGGGCCCGTTACTCGGCGCTCGCTCTGCCGTACCCCGCGACGCCGACGGAGCGGGGGGACACACACACACACACACGGGACGAGCTCGGCCCCGCCTCGGCGGCTGCCCCTGCAAAGCGGGCAGAGCTGCGGGCAGGCCGGCCGGCTCCCGGCAGCCCCGCAGCCCGTCTGCCGAGCCAGCCCGCCCGCGGAGCCGGGCGGCGAGCGGGCCTGGCGCCGTGCCTGGCGGGCAGCCCTGCCTCCCCCCGCGCCGCCGCCGGCGGCTCCGGGCCGCGCCCGCCCGGCTGCGGTTGGAGGAGAGGCTTTCCTCTCGGCAGCGCTGCGCGAACCCAGGGAGACCTTCACACGCCTCCCCGGGGGGGCAGGTCGCGGGAGGGGGGGCTGAGCATCCCCGGGAGGAGCCGCGCCCGCACGCCCCCGGCTCCATCACGGGGGTGGGGGGGGTCCTGCCCCACCGCCAACCCCTGCCGCTTGCTTCCCCAGCTCTTTCGTCCGGGTCTGATCTCCTTAAAACACCCCCAACAGCTTTGTAAGGAGAAAGAAAAATCAAAAGCATCCGGCTCCCCCCCGCCCCAGTACAGCCACAGCCGCGTTTGCTACCTGCCCTCACAGCGGTTTGGGGAGCTGAGGTTTGCTTGTAGCAAACAGCTTAACCGGGGCCCGGTGCTCCCCTCGTTTACAGTTAGCAAGAGAAGACGATTTGATAGGATTTTAAGGAAAATGCTAAACACATCACATACCCAAAGGGCTAGATACTGCAATAAGCCAACTACCAAAGCGGGTCTCTTGCTCCGTACAACGCTCCCTGTGCCTCCAAGCAGGAATTCCCCAGACCTGGGATGTTAAAAGAAACCCGTTTCTCATCGTCATCAGAGCAAATATCGATACTTCACCACACTTTTTTTCCCTGACAGGGAGCATGATGGCAAGACCGAAGAGGAAAACTCTTCTTCCTGGTGGGACTGGTAGTGTCGCATCTACACGTTTTTTAGTAAAGCCACTCCAGGACATGGTTTAGTGGGCACGGTGGTGTTGACTTGATGATCTTAAAGGTCTTTTCCAACCTTAATGATTCTGTGACTAGGCTCCCTGCTGCTGGGACACCGTGCTTGCCCACCGGCGCAGGGAATTACCCACCCTGGCAACCCACTTAAAACAAACTAGATTATGAACAGAGCCAGAAAAGGATTATTTGACTCCAAACTCGGATGAATTTTGTGCAGAAGAGGTGATGATTACAGATGCAACGTTGAGCTCGGATATCAGGAACGCGTGATCTTTGCTGGAAGCCTGAAACTGATTTCTGATCTCTGCCAGCTGAGATGTGGTCCCGGCAAACACAATTAGTTTATTGGCAGGAGCCAGACATCAGCTGGGCTGCTCCTTACATAAGCGTATTTGAGAGCCCGTGCTCGCCCCACTGCATCTGAACAGCAGAGCGGGTCAATAGATACTAATTAAAATCACAACGAGACCCTGTTCCAGGGCCTGTCACAGGTACAGTCATGCCAGGACCTCCAAAGCTGGGGGTTGCGCTGCCCAGATCCAAATACTTTCTTCTCCAAAAGGATAAGGAGGTTGCATAAAATCAGGAAGATGGGGCCTGCCACGCAATGAAAATGTGAAAAACGCAAGCGCTCAGCAGTGCCAATGCCCCCAAAAACGCTGGTTTAGCTGGAAAACCACCAGCAACACCCCAGGTGCATGTCCACAGAATAAATTTCAAGCATTACATTGGCCTGGGAACTGCATCTGGTTGGGGAAACTCTCCTCCCCCAGCTCAGTGGTGTGTGTACCAGCAAAGACTTTTTTTTTTCCCCCCCTCTTTCAAAGCAGTTTGTTGAATTGTGCTGTGTTTCAGACCCAGCAACCACCAGATTCCAGCAATCCTCTGCTTTGAGAGGGACAATTAAACCTGCCTGCCCACAGCTCTTTTCCTCCATCATCCAACCATGAATAAAGGCTCCCAAATCTTACAAACTCCTGCAAAACAACAAAAAAAACCCAAACCAGAACCCAGAGCCACTCACACAGAAGTGAGGAAGATGCCCTTCTAGATGCAGGGCTGGTCTTGCAAAAAGAATATTCACATGAGCTGTTATCTTTGCAGTTCTTGGTAATTTTTTGTAAGACAACTGTGAACTGCTATATAGGACAAGTGGCCTGGACCTCCTCCAGCTGTCCACTTTACAGTGTTTTTTTCTGATAACTGGAAGTAAACCCATAAGCAGGGTTCAACAAAACCGATGGATGAAGACAGGATTCAGTCGCTTCTAGAGATAGCAAATGTCAGCCCAGTGAAACCAGCCAACATTCTCACTCCCCCATCCTACTTTTCAGCTTGGCATCTCCAGGTGCAGAGGGCCCTGCTTGGCCAAACCAAGGGGGAAAAAAATCCAATAATTTCTCTAAGTATAACGATACCCTATTTTCCAAACAGCTGCTCCAAGCACTTGCAGAGGGAAGACGTGCCTACACAAGGTTCCCACGCAAAACCGGTGCTGGCACATGCAGGCAGCCACGACCGAAACAGAGGGTCAAATGGCACGTGGGGATGCAGGAGAAGGACAGGTCGTGCTGCTTCCGACTTGCACAAGCGGATCGCCATGCCGGGGCGACTGCAGCACAGCACGGTGCACCCGCAGCCTTGGAGGTGGGAAAACAGGGTCTTGCGGGCAAGAGCTTATTGGGATAAGCTGCTGAAATGACGCTTGGGAGGTGGGTTGATTTATAATGGCCCCAGCTCCAGCTTTGCTCTGCAATCCATGGATGACTCCGACGGGCGTTTTGGCTCCCGTTGGCGTAGGGTCAGCCCAAGCTAGAGGAGTTTCCAAAAACCAGGTGGAGTCAGACCAAGAGCATCCACCAGCAGCTCCGGCCCATCTCCAAGCCACAGGCAGAGAGGACGCAAGACCCTTAATTCACCGGAGCATAGCAAAAGCAGGGCAGCTCCAACCAACAAGGCAGCAGCAAACCTACTGCTGCTGATCCTACGGAAGCCTTTGCCGCTGGCAGAGGCAATTTCACGGGTGCCTCTGCCTCTCCCACCATGCCCCTGCAATCATCTCCCAGTCATGAGATCTCTTAGGGCCGGGACGGCATTCCTTCTCCCTCCGGCTTCTCGGCAGTTTTACAAAGACCTCTTATCGCTCCCACCACGTCAGAGCGGAACAAACAGGGCAGGGAAGGGGCATACAATGCCGCTGCTCTTTCTGTACGTGACCGGCGAGCGATTGTTACGGCTTTTACCTATTAATACGAGTGTTTAACTATGTTATGGCATGACCACATCTCATTTGGAATGACCCCAACGTCCTCGCTTAAAGAAAATGGCCGTTCAACGTTAATTGTCAGGGGCAACGATGCTCTGACATCTGTTGCAATTAGAAAAGTACCATCACGGAAGACTTGAAAACAAAGTTTGTGGAGTATTCTTTACAGGGTGAAAACTGTAAGGACATTTTTCCTAACTATGTGAATGTTATAGAGCTTTAGTCTGGATGATGGTGCAGTAGGATATGCAATGCCTCCCTTCTCTTACCTACCCCAATTTTTCTAATACGGATCTAATCATATTTTTAATGGATTATGCCACAAGCCTACTGTCAACCTGACGTGAGAAGCGCTGCATCTTTGCATTGTTTACAGAGAGGTCTATGCACCAAAACCTGATCCAAGTTCACCACACTGCCCTCATATTGCTCACAGCCCTATATTCCCGCATAGCAGGGATTATTTCCCCTTTCTTCGCCTGTTTTACCAACACGAGCGAGACTGAACGATCCCTATTCCGTTTCCAGCTTGCCTTTGGAAAGGAGCAAATGCCACAGCCTCTATCCATCGATTAGTGCCTTAATATGAAGGGAAACCCAGACACTTGCCTCACAAAAGGCAAGCTGGGAGAGTTCCCACCAGACATTAAGTTTTTTCACAGGAATGGGATCTTTCCCTAGCAAGCTAGGTAAGCTTGGTCCTGTGGGAACGCATCATTTGCGGTGATCAAAAATATAACTCAAGCATCTGCCTTTGGGCAGGTGGTAAAATACTTGGCAAAGGCCATCACCCTCCACAGCTCGTAGGAGGTACCAAGGTAAACAAGCAGCTGAACACACTCGAGCAAATCCCTACAAAATCAACACGAATCCAAGGCCACTTCCCACACAGGTGTCTTAATGAATTATGTCCTATTGCAACCCAGCAGCAACGGACAAAAACAAAGACTGGTTTGGGCTATGTGGACTGTGGAGGCCACACAAATCCTACCCGCAGTCTGGGAGATGCGATCTGAGAAACACCCTTGGGGTCAGCACCTCGGTCCCGCTAAAGTTCATCACGGCCTTCAACACGGATGTCGGAGTTACGCCAGAGACCAACAGTTCAACACATCTTAAGTGCAAAATGCCGATGGATTGGGCCAAGAGTACTTCCATACTTCAAAGATCACGAGATCTAGGATGAAGGAGACTACTCACTAGGCAGGCCAGTCCATTCCCACTCCTCCACAGCTCCACGAGGAGACCAGACCAGATCACGACAGCCAAGTTTCTACCCTTTCCCTCTGGAGACTATGTCCTGGCATATCTCAGAAGACTGGGCTTTAACCCAGATACCCCCCATTGCCACAGCCTAGAATAGCCCGAGGACTCCTCAAGTCATCCCTAGTAGAGGTGGAGGCCTTTGCAAACGGCTTAAACGCAACATTGGCCATAGTAATCTTGGCTCGAGGCAGGGGATGGACCAGCTGCACCGCTCTAGGATAGTCCCATCTAGTCTGCAGTGAAACCTAGAGTTTTTTCACACTATTTTGACAACGATGAAGTGGAAGTTTTGCTGCAGACAAACTCAAGCGATGCCAGCAAATGTCCAAGAGGGTCATCCTGGCAATTCCCACCCCCCCCACCCCGCGCCCCCTTTAAATCTTAAATGTAATTATGTTGTGCCTGGGATTTCAGCCTGGAGCAAGGACTTGGATAAACACTATCCATATGGAAGGCAAAGCTGTGGAAGGGGCCGGAGGCTTCATCAGTTACACCGAAACAGCCTGAGCGTCTACGAAGACGTGAAGTTATCAGGTAAGGGCACTAACTGGATCTTCCTGTTCAATTAGCAGGGTCAAAAATGAAAACACGCACAGTTTTAGAGAGCTAACCACCTGAGAAACGAAGCAGCTTGTGCATGTCTAGAGCACTTGCTCCGGGCTGTCTGAAGGCACAAGCTGTCATCACTGAACTCATTCCTGCTCTGCAAAAGCCCAGAGGGGTCTCTACCACGGTTAAGAGGCTGATATCACTGCAAAGAAGAAACAGACCCCAAGTATCTGTCCTTTGCTACTACCTGTCTGCTAAAAGATGATGTTGGGGAGACAGCGTAATGAAACAGATGATAACAGAGGACTCAACTTCTCTAAAGGCCACCAGAGGCAAGTCCGCGGAGTTCAGCGGAGATCCACAGGTGTCAAAAAGAGACAAAAATCAAGCCTAAAAACAGCTTGGAAAAGGCTTCAGGGCTGGGAACAGGAAAAACAGGCCATTCCCACCGAGGGAAACCCCAAACCAGAAACTCTCCTGAAGGTCTTGTTGGCTGCCCGCACACACAATCACAGCTGGCTTTTGCTTTTTAACTCGCCCAGGACGGCGATCAGGGCAAAGGACCAGGAAGGGGCTCAACATCGTCATCGACACGCAGACCCCGCGGACTAAACCAAAGCCTCTTTGAGGCCAGGAGGGATGGTTTCTTCTGTGGAAATCCCCGTGTACCCTGAGCACCCTTATCTCGCCAAACAAGGGATTTGGGGCACATGGGAACCAAGACTGGAGCTGGCTCAGGTTCTGCTTCCCAAGTGCTGCTCCTGGGCACTGGTTTGCAAAGTCGATCTCCTTTTGCCTTCAATATTTAAACACTGGAAACAGCAACCAAGCAGTTGTGAGTCCACAGAAAGAGCTACCCGACATGAAAATCCTAAAATCTAAACCATTTTTACCCTAAAACCTCACACACAACGCATTTCTCAGCCCCCCCCCCCCCCCGAGGAGCATCACAGCATGTGGTGGAGGGGCAGAGATAAGCTACGCTTAGTGCCCGACCGAGAGGAAAACGTGACTTTCTGAACTGTTAAGCGAAAAATAAGCGTATTTGACCCCTAGAACCAGCACTGGGGCAGGGGGCCGGAGACTTGGCTACCTGCGACCCCCCCGGAGGAGGCGGAGGGCAGGCATCCAGTCACTGCTGCTGAAGAGCAGCTTGGCACACCTCTGCCAACCTCACCGAGATGCCCTAATAGCAGAAGTCTCCTTCCCTCACCCTGTCTGTTAACCTTATTTTTTTTTTTTTCCCCTTTGTAGAAGCTGGAAGTTGTTCTGAGCTTACTTGTTAGGTTAGTACGGGCTCATCGTGCCTGAGTCTCTGGCTGCAGGCGTACGCCCACGCTGTGGGATGTTTTCAGACCCCGGCTCTTATTTTCCATAAACATTGAAACAGATAATTGGCTTTCCTTCTGTTACCTCCCAGTAACCCGCTGCGATGGGCGGCAGCGCTTCGGCACTCCCAGACCTGCCCCGGGGCTCAGAGATGCCTCTGCCCTTACTCCAAGCGAGGGCGTGAAGCAGGAAGCCACGTCTCGGGCTGGAGGAGGTTTGGGTGGGCGTCCGAAGGGGCAGACGCGGGCGCGGAAATGAAGGAGAAGGGCCCCGAGGCTGGGGACGAGCGGCTGGGCAGCGCCTCGGGCTTGGACCCATGGCCTGCAGCTCCGCAGAAGTGCAGCCAAAACCCATCTCCTTCATAGCCACGTGGCTTTTCTTAAGCGCTGCCCAGGCTACCTGCTGCGGCTTGGGTTTGAACCGACCGGCAGAGAGCCTGAAGCAGCTCCCCGTGTTGGTTTGCCCTCGGAGGAGATCTACTCCATTCTTGACTCCCGGCCCCGCGCCGGTCTTCCCATGCTCTCCGGCATCACCGTTCCTCGCTCTCGATCTGGGTGGCTTGGGCACCAGCCGCGGGATCCATTTTGAGCCGCAGCTTGTTTCCAGCCTGCCGACCTGCCCGAGGCTCTATTTTGAAGCTCCAGCTTCCAGGAGGCTCCCTGGTCCCTCCTGAAGCTGCCCCAGTGCTTCCTTTGCCCTCCTTGTTCAAGACGCGAGATGCCTTCCAGCTAGGAGAGGCAGAGCACGTTGCTTTTCTCCCCGCCAGACGTGACCCCGGAGGGACGGGAAGGACCGGCGGGAGACAGCCCGGCAGCCTCGGCGCCGCGCAAGCGCTCCCAGCGAGGTCGCCTAAGGAGAGCCTCGCCGGTCGATCCGCTCCCTAATGAGTTTCCCCGCGCCCGTCTCTGCCCCGCAGCGCCGGCGAGCGCCACTATTCCCGTCCCCTTCCGAACGCGCCGCTGGCGGGTGGCTCCCGTCGCCGGGCCGGGACGAGGCGGCCGCTCGCCAGGGCTCGGAGCGGGCGGGGGGGGGGGGGAGGCAGAGCTGTTCTTCCAGCTAGGAAGAGGCTGCAGAGGGGGAGGGAAGGGCGAGGAAAGAATCCTTCTTGCAGTGGTCCGCTCCCTGAATCCAGAAAGCTCCCGGCGCTACCTCGGCTTGGCTCCGCTCCACGGGGCGGCGGAGGGGAAGGCAGGGTGTCTCCCCGAGCCCAGGCACCCGCCGCCCCCGGGGGTGCGACAGCCCCCCGGGCTGCTCCCTGCCGATCTAACGAGCGTCTGGTGAGCAGGTTCACGCCAGGATCCAGCTCCTGGGCTTCTGGCTCCACCGCTCCCGCTCGCCTGCTGCTCCAAGCCACGGAGCCAACGTCAGCCCCCGTCCTTTTTCCCTCGCCCGAGCGGAGCCGCCGCGCGTCACCGCGGGATGCTCACATTACGTAATATTACATATAGATATATGATGCAGCGGTAGCGCAACCTCAGAGACGTACCCGGCCCTGAGGCTCCACGCTGTAGGGCAGGGATGTGTGTGCCCAAGCAGCCCTGGCTGGGGCACAGGGGGGGCTGCAGGAGGTGCTGGGGGGGGCAAAGCCGGGGTCTGCCCACCCCTCCTGCTTCTGCAGGCTCGCACTTGAGGTCGCCAGCCTGCTGCAGCGGGGGCTCGGTGGTGGAAATGCCGAGGGATGGGGTCCTTCAGCTGAGCACCTCAGCAGCTCACCAAGGACCCGAGCCTACGTCCCCCGTAGCACCTGTGCCACCCCAGCCGCACGGGCAGGGCAAGAGGCCGTTCTTTCTGCCAGATTTTGGGGGTCTCCTAGCCTGCAAAATGCCAGCTACCCCTCCGAAGCCTCTGCAAGCCCCGTCACCTCCCCGTACGTTAAAAAAAAAAAAAAAAAAAAGCCCCCAGCAACACGAGGCCTCGGCTCCGCAGGGCGAAACGTGGACCCGGCGACTTGCGCAGCGCCGGGAGCGAGCTGGCATGGAACATCCCCCCAGCAAAGCTCCCCAAACCGCAAGGGCTACCCGTGACGCGCTGGCTCCGCTCATCTCATCCGAGCGAGTCATCTGCTTATCAACCCCCTCTTGTCACACCCGGTAATAAACGAACAGAAGCTGTTTTTTCTTTTCCTCCAGCCGTTGAGGCAAGCTGGAGGGGAAACCAGAAGCCCGGCTGCGTTTTGGTGGTTTTGGGCAAGTCACACGAGTCCCGTCTCCACCATCTGAGCCGCCAAGCCCGCTTCAGCCCCGGGGATAACAGCGACGATGAGCGCGGACTGGCGCAGGAAAGGCGTCTTGTGGCATGATTGGAAATGGCAGCCTGGATTGTTGTTTTGGGTTTGGGTTTTTTTTTCTTTGTTTTCCCAAAGGGAGATGCAAAATTGAAGTCTCTAACTCCTGGTGGCTTGAAGCAGGCGTGACCTGCTCAGTCTGGAGGGGTGAGCTGCCACCCAGAAATACTCCGGCTGGAGGGGTAAAGGATGGTCTGTGGGACCCGGCGGAGCTGGCAGGATACAACATGGGTAACTCCAGGCTTGAGAAGAAGCACCGGGGTGGTGAGCCGCGGGAGAGGCAGAGCTATCTTGCCGGGGTCCTTGGATTGATAAGGAGGAGGGAAACTTTTTAGTCCAGCCCCACCAGAAAGCGTGTTCCACTTCAGAAAAGAAAAAACAACCTCGCGTGCGTCTGCAGCTGTGGTTTCCTCCTTTGCTGGCATTTCTGATAAAGCTCCAGCCAGACCCACGCTCGCTTTCTTGGGGCTGTTTCTGGTATAATTCAGATTTCATCCTGGGGTGCACCCAGGGGCATGGCGGGTACCTGCTGTCAGAAGGACCCCACAGCAAAGAGCTGTGGGGAAGGGGAGGTGTCCCCATAGGGGTGCAGCAGTCAAAATATGACCAGCCCCAAACCTTTTCTCATGTTGCAAGTTCCCAACGACGACGAACGCATCGCGCTGCACATCACCCTGCTTGGCACGTCCTTTCTGGGCGGCCAGCAAAACATTACTCCAGCTAAGAAGGAATAATCCCCACGTAGGATTTTCCCAGTTCCGCTGGAGGCTAGAGCCGAAGCTCCCCAGCCGGCTGCTGGTGCAGACCCAGTGCCGAAAAGTGCAGTTTGGGGAAGCCCGAGCAGCCCAGGGATGCTCCTCTGGAGCGAGAAGTTTCCTTCTGCCACCTTGTGGAGTCCAGCAAAAAATACAGGCAGCAAGCATGGGAAGCCAGCACAAGAAAAGGGACTTTTCATATTAAAAAGAGTTGTTGCTTTGCCAAAGCAGCTCTCTCCTTGTTGCTGAATCAGAGCACACTAATTTCCGATCTGTACGTTGACTCTGAGAGGAACCTCCATCCCTAACACGCATCTCGATGCCTTCCCATTCGCTCTCTCCTTGTTGCCAGCCCAGCAGTGAGAAGTTATCTGTCGAGTCCATTAACCCCTCTACCCCCCCATCACCTCAAACGACACCTCGAGGCTGCAAGTATTTGCCTCAGCTCTGTCCAGAAAGAGCAAGTCTGGGCCACCACCCAAAGGTGGAAGCATCCAAAGCATCACTCAAGCCAGCTCTGAGCCTGGAACAGCGTTCATGCCCCCCACTCCCCCACCCCCAAAAAAAAAAAAAAAAAGAAAAAAAAAAAAGAAAAAAATGACACCCCACCAGACAGTTCTGCCTGTCTTCTTCCTATCAACCAGACCCAGGACCTCCTTTCTGGAGGACCTCTCTAGAAAACCCCTCTTTGCAGCTTCAGGCAACCACGATCTCCGGCAGCGTGATGCTGCCCAGGAGCAGCTCAGCCTGGGCTCCCGAGCTCGGGCACGCTCTGCGTGCTCCGCTGTCCTGGCTTGGGGCCAGGCACGGAGACAAAACAGTGGGATTTTTGTCTGTAATTGAAGACACTGCACATTTCTCTTTCATAAAGAAGTTTTTCACAGCTCTCTTGCCAGGTACTGTCAACAGAGAGGTGTTCTCCCCACCCTCCCGAAAAGCTTGAACCGTGGAAAAGAAACAAATACCGTCTCTAAGAGTCCCTCTTATTTTTTTTCACCTTTGGAAAGCTCCCTCTGGGGAGAGCTAACAATTGCCCTTTTCTCCTCCTGGTAGAGAAGGAAAATCCCAACTGCTATCCCATGACCAGTAAAGTCCAGCCAGGGTTGGCCTCTTATGGGGAAAAAAAAAAACCCAAACCAACAAATCTCCACCTTTCTTTTGCTGGTATTCCTCACCCTAGTTGAATACAGGCCAAACTGGCATTTCTCTGAAGAGTTTCAGGTCATTTATGTAAAAATAGCTCCTGTTGTTAAATGCCAAAGAAGATTTGACCCTTGTTTTCCGTACATCTAGAACCCCTGCAGCATCTTCCTTTAAACATCCCCCCTCTCCCAATTAAGAAACCTCATGGCCAACTCGGACTTCATGGTGATGCCTGTGGGCCACCAGTTTGCGATATGGAAGCACTCAGTTTGGGGGAGGTGGAGGGGGAGTGTTTCCCACTTCTCTTTGTGCCATTGACCTCTTTGGTCATGTCCTTTAGACCGAGAGCTCCTGGGGACCGGGGTAGTGTCCCACCCTATGTACGTACAGCACCTTGCACAGCCTTGACCCAAAAACGGTGCCCCTGGTCTCCACCAAAGCACAGCTGGAGGGCACCGAGCCCCCGAGGCGCTCCTCGATACAGACCCTCGTATCTCTGTAGCCACGCAGGCCAGTTTATAGCCACGTAACGCAACGTCGATTCACCCGTCACACCCCCAAGCCCCCAGAACATCCCAGGAGCCAGCAACCCTGGGGAGATGCTGGACACAGAGGTGAGCCCTGAAGACCCTCTGAGCTTGTTCCCTTTTGAGGGGGGGGATTTATCCAGCTGCCGGGACGATGCTGTAAGCGCAGGGAGATCACCCCCCCCCCGCCGCTGGGTACCCGGTTACTGCATCATCTTGCCCAAAACAGCCCTTCTGCTGTTAAAGCGTCGGCCGGACCAGCCCTTCCGGGGCAAGGAAGCCTCAGCGCCCTGCGGACATCCCCGCTGCCCGCCCCGAGACGCGAGTCTCGGCGGGGCGCGATTCCACGCACGGTGGCTTTGCATTCCGCCCACGTCTAATTTGATCCAGGCACTCGCGGAGCGGGGAGCTGGCGGAACCGGGCGACCAGATGTTTTCCGAGGAAGCTTGCGCTCCTCTGCGGCACAGCGAGGAGGACGTTCGCGGCAGCCTGCTCCAGAACATAGATCGACGGAGAAATTAGTGAGAACACGCTGCTGTCGGCACGAGCGACGTACATGCCGTACTCTGTACATCACGGCACGTTCCTGCTCCGCCAAAGCCTCCCTGCCGCAGGGCGGAGGAGGTCAGGTTACTGCACCGGTGCTTCGGCTCCACAAAAATCCCTCGGCGTTAGCTCCGCAGCGGGTCGCCCTCCCCCTTGGTTCGGGGGCACTGGCTGGTATTTTCATGCCCCTTGGGTGCCAGGTTTTGGAGTTGAAGAGGGAGCGGGGTGCTGTCCGCCACGGCCCCCAAGACTGGACCACGAGCTGCGACACAGCGGTGTCCCCACCCCGGTCTGGGCATCACGTAAACCCCCTGCTGGAGCTCGCCTTCTGGTGCGCGCGCACAAACCGGGGCGGGGAATGGCAATTTGGAGAAGCGGCCCCGACGCTGCAGCCTGGGCTGTGCTTTTGCTGGATACGGCCTTTTCCATCACGCTTGAGCCACCGAGGTCCATGCCCCGCACTGGAAGGATGTCCAGCAAAAGACGGGTTATGAGCTGCAGCCTAACGCCGCAGGAGGGTGCTGGCACGGTCACAGCCATCACCAGGGGCAATCCTTACATCCTTAGCAGCCAAAATGCTGTTGCCACCAGAGAAGGTGCCCCCCCAGAGGCAGAAGGTTAGAGGCAGTCCAGTGGAGGTCGTGCATGAGGAGCTGGCGCAGATGGGGGGCACGGGGGAATTTAAGCCCCTGCCTCAACAGCCCATCGGCAGGGTGCTCATCCCGCCTCCTCCTGGAGATAGCCATGAGTTGCTTTCCTCTTCTCCCTGTTGGCGCCCAACGTGATTTTGGATGCGCGGCTTCCAACGGGCCATTCATTAAGGCTTAAGCCCCTGACCGCCAGCAGCATTTCGTTCACGGTGGATCAAGCTTCCCTTACGGGCCAAAAAGCACCGCCAACACCCAAATATATAGCACAATTATTTTCTGGCTGGCGACAGCTTCGCCTCCAATCAGCACAGCAGGAGAGGGTTGGGAGAGGCACCCAAAGCAAGCACCTCGAGCGGGTAGCAAAGGTGGTCTGCTGTGGGGCTTCCTCAAAGCCAGGCGTAAGAACGAGCTCTGCTTTGTCTCCAAAGCCGTTTCTGCGGGGAGAGGCTGGAGGATGAGGTTAGCCAGAGGACCGGGGCGCGGCTGATGGTGCGGCAAGGTTTTGGTAGAGCAAGAGATGGAGACTGCTTCTTGGAGCTAGGGGCAAGCAGGTAGAAGGCGATTTCCTCTTTAATTTCTGGGTTTCCATCCAAGGAAGGGTAATGCATCTCTGGAGCCTCGCATTTGAGGGCGACGAACTCATTTAGCTTTTACCTTCACGTCTGTCTCGTGTTTTTGAGTGCTTTTGGGGCAGCTGGGAACCTACCGGTGTTTCACTTTCCTGGGAGGACCGACCAAACCAGTAACTCCCCAAACACCTGTCCTGGTCACCGGTACCTCTACCTTTCCTTTGCAAAAGCTGGGGAGATCCATCTCCCCGGGGTGCCCGCCACCACCTCCCTGCCAGCGCTGCTCCCACGGGCGGCAACAGAAAACCCCCGTCCTCCGTGCGGGATGCTGCTGGCACGAGACCCCGCAAAGCGAAAACACATGTCGACAGCAGCCGGGCTGGAGGCGAGCCTTTCTAATTCGAGAACAACACGTTCTGTGGGCTGAGGAGTCAAAGCTGCCAGTGCCAGAGGACAAACAATTAAATCTTCAGAAGCACTAGATTGCTCTGAAGACAGGAAGGAAGCCTAACGCGGATTAACTGCCGTTTGGGAGAGGAAACCAGTGAAAGAAATGCTGGTGGTTGTGGATGGTGCTCGCTGGCCGCTTGGCACCCGTCTCCTCTCCGTTTGGAGGACCAGGGTTAGGTAAAGCAGGAAAAAACCGCGCAGAGAGCAAAGCAAGAGGACCCAAGCTTTGGAACCCATCCCCGGCGAGGAAGAGGAGCTCGTTGGCACCCAGTCCCCGGTCTCAGCAGAGCTGACGCGCGCTGGTGCATCCCGTGGAGGTAAAGCTGGGCCATCAGCTCTCTCGGATACGAGCCCTCGCCCCGTCCCGGGCTGCCTGACAGCAGCCTGTCAACGCTGCTGGGTTTTTTTGTGTCTTGAGAAAGCCCAGAAACGGGCTGAAATAGGGGCTTTTTGTGCCCAGCAAGCCTCAGCTGATCCAGCATTTACCAGAAGGTTTGGTGAAGAACGGAGGTTCAAGACGGAGAACGTTTGCTAACCCGCCTCATTTATCGGGCTGGAAAAGCGGAGTTCTGACCGCTCCATCCTCCGACTCAGACGACTCCTTACCTGGTGGAAGGCGGGCAGCCCCCAGCATATCCACCTCTAGCCCGGCTCCGAATCACCCCCACTGGGAAAATCCGCGCTACCCGCCCTCGCCGATAGCCCGAGATCGGGACAGGGTGATGGAGGCTGCATATATTCGGAGGGGGGTGGATTAGACGCGCTTCAGCTCTACTCGCTCGCAAGAGGATAAAACATCCCCTTTAAAAGCTGCTCAGGCTCGGGACGCTCGAAGGCTCCCGCGTCCGAGCCGTGGAGCGCGGGTTCAGGCAAGGGGAGCGGGGGAAAGCTGGGGGGGGGCAAGCCCTCGGGGCGAGGGCGCAGGGTCCCCGCTGGCAGCTGGTCTGGGAGGGAGAAATTCGGACAGAGCATCACCTCACGCCCTCTCGGCGTGCCTCCTCCCTCGGAGGGAGGGAAGGGGACCGCGTTCCCGGCCACCTTATTTACGGATCCCACGTCCCCGCTGCGGAATGACCGGGACGTCTGACGGAGGACGCCTCGGGAAGGCTGGCCAGCCTGCTGGCTCCGGGCTTTTTAAGGAGCGCTGAGGGCTTTTTTTCCGCTTGCTTCTGCCACGAGCGGTCGGGAAGGGTGATAAACAGCAACGGTAACCATGCAAAGCCGTCCCCACCTCTTCCTGCCCGGGACAGGTTGGTCTTTCACATCCAGGGACATCCCCAGCAGAGCTCCCGGCACCGCGGGAGGCGGCGGTTGCCCAAAAAGTTGCCTAAAGGTTCATTGCCACAGAGGTTGCCCGGCGACTGGGAGACGTTTCGAGCTGCAGCAAGGAGGATAACGACCTCCTGAGCCTCTACAGTGGATGTTTGCTCCCCAAAACTGAGCGACAGGACAAAAAGACTCAACTTCTCCCGTGGCTCTACAAAACCAGGCTGGCTTCCTCAGCAAAGAAAAAAAAAAACCAACAAACAACAAATCCACTTGCCAAACTTACAAACTTCAGCCAAACAGTATTCTTCTCCCCAGGCAAATAATTTGCTAATGCCTTTTTTTTTTTTTACCCCGTGTACCCTGATTTTAAGTAGGAGTTTACATCTGGTCATTTGTGCAGCTTTATCAGATTAATTTGGTGGTTTTTCTTTCCCCACACCTATGAGAATTTAATTTGGTATCGAAATTAATTTCACTTTCTTACTAGCTTGCATTTGATTGAGGATGAATAACCCGGCAGTGCTGAGGAACTGACATTTGCTTAAAGAAAACCTCTCCAGTTAAAGATTGAGGTTGCGTCTGCGGCTCCGATACAGAAAAATACGTTGCTCTGAAAAGTGCCTAGACCAGCCACAAAGGCACCCGTGCTTTGAGTGAATTTCTAGATGGATTTGGGCAAAAGCCTTGGCTTTTTAAACTTCTGAAGGAGCTCCAGTCGCTTACAGGGGGCAATTCGGCATCTCCCAAGCGATGCCTCCCCCAAAGCAGCGAACGGCACGGTGGGAACGACACCGTTTTACCTCCTCGTTGGAAACCCGGCGTCTCCAGATGCCTCAGACACAAAGATCTCGAGCACAAGTTATTCCATTCGCCCGCTGCGAACGGCAGGCAAGCCCCCGAGGGCTGGATACGTACCGACCGCACACGTGCCGTTTCCTGGGTTTTTTGGTTTTTTTTAATGCCAACTCCGAACAGAACAGCGACCATGTGGAGACGCTGTTTATATCAGCTCCCCGTCAAGCGACGGGATGTTTATAAGGGAGAAGATTAATGCAGCCTGGACACCCCCCCGGCCGCGGAGGAGAAACAAGCGCATCCCACCCTCTGGTCCCTTTGGCGACGCGCGGATGCTCGGTAACCAACGCCACTTCTCGGTACCGCCGGGAAACCCGGCGTCACCCGTCGCGACGCAGCAGGTCCGTGACGCCCCGGGGAGCAGCAGCCACCGCTGCCCACCAGGACCCTCCCCGGGCAGGGGACCACGCTGCTGCACCCCACCCGGTCCTGCAGTCACCCACACCCTCAGGGAAAAAGATACCGGTCCTATGTTATGGCCCAAGAGACCAGAGAAGGACTATCAGGTGTGGGAGGAAGCCAAGAGGAATTAAGCCCAGGGAGGAAACTAAGCAGCAGCAGGAGATGGAGAGGGGAATGGGGCTTCAACCCACGTGGCCACCTTGAGCAAAACGTCGGGGGTTTTTTCACCCCTTAATTCACAGGTCTCTTCAATTCAGGGGAACAGCCCAATTTTCACAGCTGAATTAAGCCCACTCAACTTAGCATCAGCTCCGAAGATTAAAAAGAAGCAGGGTTCCCGGCAGAGAGGCACGGCGAGGGCTGATGAAGGACCTGGTGCCCCAGGGGAGCAGCAGCAGCGTCTCTGGCGAGGTTGGGGTGTGGGTCACGATCCCCACGGGGCGTTTCAGACTCCAGCATTGCTACTCCGCTGGCTTTGTTCTCACCCGACCCACAAGCAAGGGCTGCTTGTGGAAAACTCCATTTATTTGGGGGAAAAAAAACCCCACACGGTCAAGGTAAAAATATATATCCTTATTCCTTTAATAGGATGTCCTAAGAAGAACATACCCCCTGGGGACTGGGATGTGTGGCACGTAAATACAGAGCTTTACGTCTCCAGTGCTGTCCTCTCCCTCTTAGCATAACACGGGATTTTTTTTTTTTTTTGTCTTTACCACTGGTGCACAATGACCACAGGTTTCCAATGAACTGGCTACAGCTAAACCTCAGGTCTTTCCCTCCCTGTATCTTCCCGACTAACATAACACTCATTCATGGGTATGAATAATTCCCTATAATTCCTCTTCGGCTCGTCCGCCGTTACCTCATCCCACCCCCGTGGGCAGGGAATATTGCTGGCTTCTCCCCGACTCCAGCTCTTTTCCAGCCATCTCGCTTCTCTCCCCGGTAATTAGTAACAGTCGTTTCCATCACAAAATGGGAAGTTTCATTGAACTGTTGAAATTCAGCCCGTTGCAAACAGCTTTTTCTGCGGCACAGCCCTTTGAAGTTGCCGTGGGACATGGAGGCCACGACCTGGAAAGATATTTTTTTTTTTGGATCCCCTCATGCAAGGCATCACCTGGTAGTATCTAACGCAAGAAAACAGGAGCAACCCAAAGCGAGGTCTGCATCAGCCAAAACGCATCTCACGCGTATTCCCCGCTTTCTCTCTTATTCGGAAAAAGAACTCGGCATCTTTTTTAGAAGCCGAGCATCACGGTTCACGTTACAGTTTGCTGACCTACAAGCCACGCGTTGTGTTTGAGGGGAAAATATTCACGTTATTTACATATTTGAGAGTAGTTTGTTCCTTGTCGTCGCAGAAGCTGATAAGCCTCTCGAGCAAAAGGGCTTTCTGCAGGATGCCGTTGATCAGGGCTCCAAGTTTCTTCTTTTGGCTTACAATCCCTCCTATAGGCCACGGATTAAGAGTCTATATGCACTCAGATAACACACACAGCCCTGGTGTAGGTTTGCTTTTATCGCTTCTTTGGGCTTAGCCTGTTGCTGTGATTTATTAGCAGTATTAGCCTCAGAAATGTTCCAACAAAACAGGCACCCTTTTAAGAAATCGCTGATATATCAAAAGCAAAATGTCTTCTGGCATATGCAGAGGTTTGGTTTTTGGTTTTGTGGTGTAGGTGTTTTGTTTGTGTTTTTTTTTTTTTTCCTAAGAGCTTTGATTTGGGGGAAAAAAAAATTTTGTAGAAAGCAAGATCAAAAGACTCCAACCTGTGCTCAACTCCGTAGACAGCTCTTTCCCCTGCAGCAGTTGCACGGATGCTCTTTTTTTTTTTGCCCTTCACGTAAGCTAGGGAGGCAAACGCCGCTCTCTTACAGATGAGGCGAGACAGAGCGGACAAGTCCCCTGCAATCATACAGCCGGCGGCAGAGAGGTCCCAAGATGGTTTTGCGGTTTCCCCGGCACCCCCTCAAGGAACGCACCAACATCCATCCCACCGACCTGTGCCGGGCTCCCGATGGTTGGTAATTGGCAACCTCCCCCCCAGTGCCAATTCGGGGGATGCAGCCTGAATTGCAATTAAGCCCAGTTTGCACCCAGTTTGCATCCCAGGTTGTTGGGATGCTCATATCATCCCCAGGGCTTTCCCCAAGCCCCCTCCCAGTGCAAGCCGCTATCGCAACTTCATCCTCGAGGATGGGAGGGAGGTTTTGCAGCAGCGTTTTAATTTCTTTGCCAGGGCTGCAGGGTGGGAAGGGCAGAGCCGGGCGGCTCTTCTCTTGCCCTAATTCCCACCCTGACCTGCCCAGCTCACTTTCCACCCCCCCCCATCTCTGCGTGCTCTGGAGATGCTTCTGCCCTTTCCTCCCCGGCCGTTTCAAAGCCGAGGGTGGCATCGAACGTGGCACAAACGCGTCAAAAGACATTTGCGCAGCGGCAGACAGACAGAAAGCGTTAAGAGAAAAGCAAAACCAACAAGAGCTTCATAAAACATTTCCTGGGCCACTTCGTAACTGGGGTGCTGGGGCGGGGTGGAGGGGGGAAGTATTTGGACGAAAGCAACAGCAAATCCTTTGGGACTAATGAAAACTACCTGTTGCACGAAAAATTACCTGCCAGCCTGCCCTTGCTGCGGCGGAGCAGCTCTCTGCCTCGCTTTGCAAGCAGGAGAAAGAGCTTGTTCTTTGAAATCGCGGCGCGAGGGCCACGGCCAGACCCCCCGGCCCCAGCCGCTGCGCAGGTGCTCAGGCTGTCGGTGGCGAAGGAGCAGAGCGACCCCCAGTTTTGGGGGTGCCTCCGAATTTCGGAGTAGCAGCCGGGTCCGTCTTGGGGAGAGAAGGTGACCCGGGGTTTGGCGGGTGCCTGGGGAGGCCCCGAAGGAGAAGCCAGCAGAGGGTGCTCAAGGATGGGGCCAGGGCGCCGGCCGCCGCCCCCCCCCCCCCCCCCCCCCCGCAGCATCCTGCCCTGCGCCTGTGGGAATCACAGCGCGGAAAACCCACGCGGCATTTCTTAAGCGGACTAGAAGCGGCCCAGCTGAAGCGCATCCGCACGCAGAACACTGCAAAATTTCACCCCGCTTTGCCTGTTTCACTGTATTTATTTATTTTTTTTTAAAGGGTCTCGAGCAGAGACCTTTATTGTGGGGATGGGAGGATGTCGAGGTCCCCTTTGCATTCAGGCAAGGAAGGAGCACACAGAGCTTTTTTTTATCATGGGGGGAAAGAGAATTCCTCAAAACCCTCTTCCTGACTCACAGCATTAATCACATCTAGTTATTAATACAC